>NC_134274.1:30780691-31382358 GCF_031893055.1 Leptodactylus fuscus
TGGACGAGGCCGTGGGCGAGGTCGGGGGAATGGTTCTGGGGAGCAAGGTAGCAGTGAAGCCACAGGGCGTCCCGTGCCTACTCCTGTGGGGCAGCAAGCATTGCGCCACTCCACAGTGCCAGGGTTGCTTGCCACATTAACTAAACTGCAGGGTACAAACCTTAGTAGGCCCGAGAACCAGGAACAGGTCTTGCAATGGCTGTCAGAGAACGCTTACAGCACATTGTCCAGCAGCCAGTCAGACTCTGCCTCCTCTCCTCCTATTACCCAACAGTCTTGTCTTCCTTCCTCCCAAAATTCCGAAGCTTTACAGAACAATAACCCAAACTGTCCCTGCTCCCCAGAGCTGTTCTCCGCTCCTTTCATTGTCCCTCAACCTGCCTCTCCACGTCACGATTCCACGAACCTAACAGAGGAGCATCTGTGTCCAGATGCTCAAACACTAGAGTCTCCTCCATCTCCGTTCGATTTGGTGGTGGATGACCAGCAACCCACCCTCATCGACGATGATGTGACGCAGTTGCCGTCAGGGCATCCAGTTGACCGGCGCATTGTGCGGGAGGAGGAGATGAGACAGGAGTTGGAAGAGGAAGTGGTGGATGATGAGGACACTGACCCGACCTGGACAGGGGGGATGTCAAGCGGGGAAAGTAGTGTGGATGTTGAGGCAGGTGCAGCACCAAAAAGGGTAGCTAGAGGCAGAGGCAGAGGTCAGCAGCTTAGGCGAAGCCAGGCCACACCCGGAATCTCCCAAGATGTTCCAGTTCGTACCCAGCCCCGAAAAACTCCCACCTCGAGGGCACGTTTCTCGAAGGTGTGGAGTTTTTTCAAGGAATGCGCCGAGGACAGATATAGTGTTGTCTGGACAATTTGCCTCTCGAAATTGATTAGGGGCTCTGAGAAGAGCAACCTGTCCACCACTTCAATGCGCCGTCATTTGGAATCCAAGCACTGGAATCAGTGGCAGGCAGCAACGGCAGGACAAAGGCCGCCTGCCGTTCACGCCACTGCCACTGCCTCTGCCACTGCCTCTGCCACTGCTGACTGTGCTGGCGATGCACTCCAGAGGACGAGCCAGGACACCACTTCATCTGCCTCCGCCACTTTGTTGACTTCTACCTCATCCTCCCCTGGTCCTGTCTTATCTCCTTCTCCTGCACCATCAAAGGCACCATCAGGCGTTTCTTTACAACAACCCACCATCTCTCAGACATTGGAGCGGCGGCAGAAATACACTGCTAACCACCCACACGCGCAAGCCTTGAACGCCAACATCGCTAAACTGCTGGCCCAGGAGATGTTGGCGTTCCGGCTTGTTGAAACTCCCGCCTTCCTGGACCTGATGGCAACTGCGGCACCTCGCTATGCCGTCCCTAGCCGTCACTACTTCTCCCGGTGTGCCGTCCCCGCCTTGCACCAGCACGTGTCACTCAACATCAGGCGGGCCCTTAGTTCCGCGCTTTGCACAAAGGTCCACTTGACCACCGACGCGTGGACAAGTGCATGCGGACAGGGACGCTACATTTCACTGACGGCACACTGGGTGAATGTAGTTGAGGCTGGGACTGCTTCCCAAACTGGCCCGGTGTACCTCGTCTCCCCGCCTAACATTCCTGGCAGGCACACGAGAAGAACACCCCCCTCCTCCTCCTCCTCTACCGCCTCCTCCTCCGCCACCGCCTCCTCCTCCGCCACCGCCTCCTCCTCCGCTGTTAGATTGACCCCAGCTACGAGTTGGAAACGTTGCAGCACTGGCGTTGGTAGACGTCAGCAGGCTGTGCTGAAGCTGATCAGCTTGGGGGACAGACAGCACACTGCCTCCGAGGTGAGGGATGCCCTCCTCGATGAGACGGCAATATGGTTTGAGCCGCTGCACCTGGGCCCAGGCATGGTCGTTTGTGATAACGGCCGGAACCTGGTAGCAGCTCTGGAGCTTGCCGGACTCCAACATGTTCCATGCCTGGCCCACGTCTTCAACCTAGTGGTGCAACGTTTCCTAAAGAGCTACCCCAATGTTCCAGAGCTACTGGTGAAAGTGCGGCGCATGTGCGCCCACTTTCGCAAGTCGACAGTAGCCGCTGCTAGCTTAAAATCTCTCCAGCAACGCCTGCATGTGTCACAACACCGGCTTTTGTGCGACGTCCCCACACGCTGGAACTCAACGTTTCAGATGTTGAATAGAGTGGTTGAGCAGCAGAGACCTTTGATGGAATACCAGCTACAAAACCCTAGGGTGCCACAAAGTCAGCTGCCTCAGTTTCACATCCATGAGTGGCCATGGATGAGAGACCTTTGTGACATCCTATGGGTCTTTGAGGAGTCCACAAGGAGGGTGAGCTCTGAGGATGCGATGGTGAGCCTTACAATCCCGCTCGTGTGTTCTGAGAGAATCCCTGATTGACATCAGGGATAACTCAGATCACACAGAGGAGTTAGGGATAGCATCCGATCCGTCACAGCTGGAGTGTAGGTCCACACATCTGTCCGCTTCACTGCGTTTAATGGAGGAGGAGGAGGAGGAGGAGGAGGAAGAAGAGTTGTCCGATGATGTGATGGTGATACAGGAGGCTTCCGGGCAACTTCGAATCGTCCCATTGTTGCAGCGCGGATGGGTAGACATGGAGGATGAGGAGGAAATGGAGATTGAACTTTCCGGTGGGGCCAGAGGAGTCATGCCAACTAACACTGTGGCAGACATGGCTGAGTTCATGTTGGGGTGCTTTACAACCGACAAGCGTATTGTCAAAATCATGGAGGACAACCAGTACTGGATCTTTGCTATCCTTGACCCCCGGTATAAAAACAACATCTCGTCTTTTATTCCGGTAGAGGGGAGGGCCAATCGCATCAATGCTTGCCACAGGCAATTGGTGCAGAATATGATGGAGATGTTTCCAGCATGTGACGTTGGCGGCAGGGAGGGCAGTTCCTCCAGTAGGCAACCAAGTTCTCACCGGTCCACACAAACGAGGGGCACACTGTCTAAGGTCTGGGACACCTTGATGGCACCCCCTCGCCAAAGTGCCGCCACGGAGGGTCCTAGTGTCACCAGGCGTGAGAAGTATAGGCGCATGTTGCGGGAATACCTTTCCGACCACAGCCCTGTCCTCTCCGACCCCTCTGCGCCCTACACGTATTGGGTGTCGAAGTTGGACCTGTGGCTTGAACTTGCCCTATATGCCTTGGAGGTGCTGTCCTGTCCTGCCGCCAGCGTCCTATCTGAGAGGGTGTTCAGTGCAGCCGGTGGCATCATCACTGACAAGCGCACCCGTCTGTCAGCTGAGAGTGCCGACCGGCTCACTTTGATAAAAATGAACCACCACTGGGTAGAGCCGTCATTTTTGTGCCCACCTGTGTAAAGCACCCCAACATGAAACTCCATGTCTGTACTCAACCTCTCCAATTCCTCCGCATCCTCATACTCATCCACCATAAGCGTTGCACAATTCTGCTAATACTAGGCTCCCTCCACCCCGATTTCCCCCAACTCTGCTGGTTAGAGGCTCCCTCCACCCTGATTTCCACCAACTCTGCTGGTTAGAGGCTCCCTCCACCATGAATTTGCCCAAACTGGGCTGTTTAGAGGCTCCCTCCACCATGAATTTGCCCAAACTGGGCTGTTTAGAGGCTCCCTCCACCATGAATTGGTCCAAACTGGGCTGGTTAGAGGCTCCCTCCACCATGAATTGGTCCAAACTGGGCTGGTTAGAGGCTCCCTCCACCATTAATTGGTCCAAACTGGGCTGGTTAGAGGCTCCCTCCACCATTAATTGGTCCAAACTGGGCTGGTTAGAGGCTCCCTCCACCATTAATTGGTCCAAACTGGGCTGGTTAGAGGCTCCCTCCACCATTAATTGGTCCAAACTGGGCTGGTTAGAGGCTCCCTCCACCATGAATTGGTCCAAACTGGGCTGGTTAGAGGCTCCCTCCACCATGAATTGGTCCAAACTGGGTTTTTTAGAGGCTCCCTCCACCATGAATTGGTCCAAACTTGGCTGTTTAGAGGCTCCCTCCACCATGAATTGGTCCAAACTGGGCTGGTTAGAGGCTCCCTCCACCATTAATTGGTCCAAACTGGGCTGGTTAGAGGCTCCCTCCACCATGAATTTGCCCAAACTGGGCTGTTTAGAGGCTCCCTCCACCATGAATTTGCCCAAACTGGGCTGTTTAGAGGCTCCCTCCACCATGAATTGGTCCAAACTGGGTTTTTTAGAGGCTCCCTCCACCATGAATTGGTCCAAACTGGGCTGTTTAGAGGCTCCCTCCACCATGAATTTGCCCAAACTGGGCTGTTTAGAGGCTCCCTCCACCATGAATTGGTCCAAACTGGGCTGGTTAGAGGCTCCCTCCACCATTAATTGGTCCAAACTGGGCTGGTTAGAGGCTCCCTCCACCATTAATTGGTCCAAACTGGGCTGGTTAGAGGCTCCCTCCACCATGAATTGGTCCAAACTGGGTTTTTTAGAGGCTCCCTCCACCATGAATTGGTCCAAACTTGGCTGTTTAGAGGCTCCCTCCACCATGAATTGGTCCAAACTGGGCTGGTTAGAGGCTCCCTCCACCATTAATTGGTCCAAACTGGGCTGGTTAGAGGCTCCCTCCACCATGAATTTGCCCAAACTGGGCTGTTTAGAGGCTCCCTCCACCATGAATTTGCCCAAACTGGGCTGTTTAGAGGCTCCCTCCACCATGAATTGGTCCAAACTGGGTTTTTTAGAGGCTCCCTCCACCATGAATTGGTCCAAACTGGGCTGGTTAGAGGCTCCCTCCACCATTAATTGGTCCAAACTGGGGTGGTTAGAGGCTCCCTCCACGATTAATTGGTCCAAACTGGGCTGGTTAGAGGCTCCCTCCACCATTAATTGGTCCAAACTGGGCTGGTTAGAGGCTCCCTCCACCATTAATTGGTCCAAACTGGGCTGTTTAGAGGCTCCCTCCACCATTAATTGGTCCAAACTGGGCTGGTTAGAGGCTCCCTCCACCATGAATTTGCCCAAACTGGGCTGTTTAGAGGCTCCCTCCACCATGAATTGGTCCAAACTGGGTTTTTTAGAGGCTCCCTCCACCATGAATTTGCCCAAACTGGGCTGGTTAGAGGCTCCCTCCACCATGAATTGGTCCAAGCTGGGTTTTTTAGAGGCTCCCTCCACCATGAATTTGCCCAAACTGGGCTGGTTAGAGGCTCCCTCCACCATTAATTGGTCCAAACTGGGCTGGTTAGAGGCTCCCTCCACCATGAATTGGTCCAAACTGGGTTTTTTAGAGGCTCCCTCCACCATGAATTGGTCCAAACTGGGCTGGTTAGAGGCTCCCTCCACCATTAATTGGTCCAAACTGGGTTTTTTAGAGGCTCCCTCCACCATGAATTGGTCCAAACTGGGCTGGTTAGAGGCTCCCTCCACCATGAATTTCCCAAAACTTGGCTGTTTAGAGGCTCCCTCCACCATGAATTGGTCCAAACTGGGCTGGTTAGAGGCTCCCTCCACCATGAATTTCCCAAAACTTGGCTGTTTAGAGGCTCCCTCCACCATTAATTGGTCCAAACTGGGCTGGTTAGAGGCTCCCTCCACCATGAATTGGTCCAAACTGGGTTTTTTAGAGGCTCCCTCCACCATGAATTGGTCCAAACTGGGCTGGTTAGAGGCTCCCTCCACCATGAATTGGTCCAAACTGGGCTGGTTAGAGGCTCCCTCCACCATTAATTGGTCCAAACTGGGCTGGTTAGAGGCTCCCTCCACCATGAATTGGTCCAAACTGGGTTTTTTAGAGGCTCCCTCCACCATGAATTTGCCCAAACTGGGCTGTTTAGAGGCTCCCTCCACCATGAATTGGTCCAAACTGGGCTGGTTAGAGGCTCCCTCCACCATTAATTGGTCCAAACTGGGCTGGTTAGAGGCTCCCTCCACCATGAATTGGTCCAAACTGGGCTGGTTAGAGGCTCCCTCCACCATGAATTTGCCCAAACTGGGCTGTTTAGAGGCTCCCTCCACCATGAATTGGTCCAAACTGGGTTTTTTAGAGGCTCCCTCCACCATGAATTGGTCCAAACTCGGCTGGTTAGAGGCTCCCTCCACCATGAATTTCCCAAAACTTGGCTGTTTAGAGGCTCCCTCCACCATGAATTGGTCCAAACTGGGCTGGTTAGAGGCTCCCTCCACCATTAATTGGTCCAAACTGGGCTGGTTAGAGGCTCCCTCCACCATGAATTGGTCCAAACTGGGTTTTTTAGAGGCTCCCTCCACCATGAATTTGCCCAAACTGGGCTGGTTAGAGGCTCCCTCCACCATGAATTGGTCCAAACTGGGGTTTTTAGAGGCTCCCTCCACCATGAATTTGCCCAAACTGGGGTGTTTAGAGGCTCCCTCCACCATGAATTTGCCCAAACTCTGCTGGTTAGAGGCTCAATCCACCCTGATTTTCAAAACAAATGTTGGTGCCAACCTCAACTTACTACAAGGGCCAAATTCACTGCTGGTGACAAGCTCTCCTCACTGCAAGTGCCAAATACACATGTTTCAAGGTGTT
This sequence comes from Leptodactylus fuscus, assembly GCF_031893055.1. Lineage (NCBI taxonomy): Eukaryota > Metazoa > Chordata > Amphibia > Anura > Leptodactylidae > Leptodactylus > Leptodactylus fuscus. The sequence continues at coordinate 30,787,217 of NC_134274.1, forward strand.
TTCCTACTGTCAGAGAGGTGGTATTGAGTGTGTAAAGTGTGTAGTTGTTAGGCTGTGATGTTGGGGTAATAGAGGGTCTTTGGTGTGTTAGATGCCCCCAGACATGCTTCCCCTGCTGTCCCAGTGTCATTCCAGAGGTGTTGGCATCATTTCCTGGGGTGTCATAGTGGACTTGGTGACCCTCCAGACACGGATTTGGGTTTCCCCCTTAACGAGTATCTGTTCCCCATAGACTATAATGGGGTTCGAAACCCGTTCGAACACACGAACATTGAGCGGCTGTTCGAATCGAATTTCGAACCTCGAACATTTTAGTGTTCGCTCATCTCTAGTTATAACTAAGCATTATGTATTTATTGTGAATTGGATGGAAGATTAAATTAATAATAATAATAATAATAAATAATAATAATAACAACAACAACGAAACGTCTAAAGCCTCCTGTATGTTATACATAGTATGATTGACATTTTAATCTTTTTTTTCTAGAGCAACCTTAATTCTCTTCTCTTGCCTAGGGCTATGATGTAATTGTACAGTAATAATGACTTGGGTTTCAAGAGGTATAGACTGCCAAGTCACAGTGCAGATAGACGTATGCAGGTCAGCAGATGTTTCCACTTCACTAAAAATGGAAGTAGAATCATACATTCCCGAAATGCTTTACATTTTTATATTTCATTTTAGGCTTTTACAAAATATGTTCACATAATCCCTGTTATATGACTAATCATATTTTCTAATGTGAGCTCTGGTAAACTTTAAATAGACTCAGCGTTACCCAGAGAATTGGTGTTCACTCCACTGCCCTTATTCATCTTTAAATGTGGTATTAATTCAGGTGCTTGGCATCTGTTAATAGGTGCTGTTCCACTGATTTTTTTTTCTCTAGCCCCCAATAGTTCCAAAGCAACAAATGCAGTTAGACTTGGTGCCTCATGTGCTATTAAAGCTCCATGATGGCAGATTCAGAGCTTCACTCGGAAGCTGATGGTGTCAGAGCTCAGAGTCACACCACTTGTCTGCTCCTGCCTGACACCACCCTCCTGACAGTAAAGAGCCTAAATAGCATATCAAGACACCAAAACTAAGAGCATTGGTTGTTCAGGAGCAGTGGGGCTACAGAAAAATTCCAACTGTGCCGTAGCCAGTGGAGCTGTACCAATTAACAGATGCTAAGAACTGAACTGAAGGTGGTGGAAGTAAAGATTTTCTTTAAAGGGGCTCTATCATTATATAAAGTCAGAGAGGCTGCTGCTGATTCATCTCACACACATAGCAGAGAATAGCAGAGGGTTCTCACAGACACTCCCAGAGTACACGGTGGAAGTTACTTAGCCTATGAATAAAAACGGCTCATTCAAAAACTACTGAAGAAATTAGCATACAAAAGGTATGTGTGGAATGACTTTTCCCAGTGATAGAGCCCTTTTAAGCTATTAAGGTAGAAAACACTTTATTATTACTATAATTTACCAAAATCCCAGTATGCCCAACAATTAACATGGTGATTTCCACTAAAAACCATTCTGGTATTACCTTTTGTGCACTGAATACAAATATAAAAATCTAAAATTTAGTTAGATGAAAGAATAAGGAATTACTGTATAAGAAAAATAGTTGCTATACAATGGATTACAAGAAAAAAAAAAAGCCACCGTACTCAACCATGCCATGGGTTCCAACGCTCCCAACCACTGGAGTCATGCATCAAGATCTGAAAATGACAGGCAGTGGCGTAACTACCGTGATAGCAGCTGCCACAGGGCCCGGGACATTAGGGGCCCGAAGACAGCCGCTACCCCTGCAGGTTTTTTTTCCTTAACAGGCTCCTAAATATCCCCACACCCTCAAGGGCCCCATACCTTCCCTACCATAACGAGAAGATCGGCAGTAGATGCAGGGCTGCAGATGCTTCTTGTAAAACCTTCCGCACACAACAGCTTCCTGTTCCACCCCTCCCCCTCCTCAGTATCGGAGTTTGAGGGGAGACATCCTGTGCAATGTATCTGCTCTCTTCACTGCTGGACAGAGCTGCACAGCCACATGTAAGTATATTTTTGGATAAAATCTGTATAGATGTGTATATGTGTTTACATTATGTGTCTTATATACTGTGTGAGTCCTGTATGTGTGTAGATAGGTGTGTGTGTGTGTATATGTTGTATATGAATGTATGTGTGTGAGTAGATGTGTATATGTGAAAGTATATACAGCATATCAATGTCTGTGTATCTATCTATCTATCTATCTATCTATCTGTCTGTCTCCTATCTATCTATCTGTCTGTCTATATTTGCTTCTTATACATGCCTACCATTATACATACTAGAATTGTATTTTATAATGTGATGTTTAGGCCCGGTTCACATCTGCGTTCAGGTTTAAGTTCGTGAAGTCTGCTTGCCCCCCCCCCCCCCCCCCCCAACAGAAACCTATATGCATTAAAAAGTGGTTACTTTCAGAGTCTCCAATTATTATACTCTGGGGTCTGAAAAGAGTATAATAATTGTTCATGGGTGTTAATTATGGGGCATAATGGTGTGTGTAGGGGCCACTATGGGGCATAATAGAGCGCACAGGAATGCGGCGGAGGTCGGTCGGTTGAGGTCTTTAGTGTCAGTCAGGAAGGAGGCCATGTCAAAAGTTCGCCACGGGGCCCCGCCATTCCTACTTACGCCACTGATGACAGGTCACGGTCAGCATGTATCACGTTTAAAACCTTACCCTACAAGATATTACATATATTTTAAGGTGTTCTACTTTTTAACAGTATACTGCTATAGATGAAAGTGTATGTGTATAATTATAATGGTAGGCACATGGACTGGTTACATTTCAGGTCACAATCAGATTGTTGAGCATTTTGCTGCACAGGCTCCATTGTATATCGGGACAGAAGACACAGATATGATTATTTCTTGTGCAATTGGAAGTTGTGTTGTAGTTGCGGCGACTCATTGGAGAGACTGGGAGTTATAGTAAGAACTAAGTATAGACAGTAGTGACTTTAGAATTGATCAAATCCTCTAGCTCCCCTGCTGGACTTGTGCAGAACTGATGTGGCAGGCAGGATACCTAACGGTCGTGCTAGTAGATCCCCTTGGTAGTGTTCAGCCTCTACGAGGCAGGTGATAGTTGGAAGGTCCTTTAATTGTCAAAGCAGGAGACACAGGTTGCAAGTGAGAACAGGTTGAAACATTAGCGAAGATGAGGCAACAGCAAAAAAACATCTTCAAACAAAAGATGGAGGTGTAGTTGTAGATCTCATCAGTTCCACTGTGGTTGAAGGGAATGAGTCAGGTCATGGTTTCCTACAGAAAATATTTATATGCCTGTATCAATACTCTCCTATGCCAATAATCCTAATAACACCAATTTCTCCTATTCGCAGTGTAACTGTTCTATATACTCAGAATGGTCCTGTCAGTCCTTTAGTGCAACCGGGGCTCTTCTCAGAGGTCAAGGATGTCCTCAAACTATCTCCCAAAATTGTACTATATACTCTAAAGTACTCTCAAGAGCAATGTTCTCTCCTTGTCTCCGGTCTGCAGTGGTCTAATCTCAGGGTTTGGACTCCCTCTCCGACTATCCTCTTCTAGAAGAGCTGGAACACATGCCTTTCCTCAAAGCCTTCTCCAACTCCACAGTCCAGTGTGGTCATGTTTGTGGCATGAATGATGGCCAAAACAGATTTTATCCAATTATAGTTGACTAATGTGGCTCCAAGATATGCTGAATTAATGATGAGGCATGTGCTGAATGCACCCTCCATTGGTGCAAGGGACATCAAGAATGGCATACAAAAGTCTCAATGAATTGACACCCTAAGTAATATTGACCTATAGCATTGTAACTATACTAAATGACTTCCATGTCCATCTATACAACTTTGATTCTATAAGAAAGAAAATAGTTCATTTCTACCATGTCATTCTGATGATCCAATTGGCTATATTTTTGTATATCCTTGTATTGCATACCATGGCAACACTGGAGGATAATTGGTATTGAAGGTGATGACCTTTAAGTGTAATGACTAACCATATAGTACAATCCGGAAGCTGAAGCTGTATAGATTGTTATTTAGTTGGCCCGATACAATTGGGGAAAAAAAAAAAAAAAAAAAAAACAACAAAAGAAGAAAAAGAATATATTTAAACAAGAACCATATTCTGTCCATCAATGTATTTACTCGTCCAATATTGACTCCTCCGCCCTTTATTCAATATAGAAAGTCAGTCTTTGATATGTAGCACCAAACTTGCTATGACTCACTAGGTACAAAGTGATAGTAGCAGAAAAATAAACATGACATCATAGTTTCCCATAGACTAGAATATAAATGTGTCACACGCATGTTACAATAATTGGATTAAGATATTATTTAGACAATATTCTATTGATTTCAGCTCAAAATTGGTCAGAGGTTTAGAACGTAACCATAGAAAATAGCAAAACGTAGAAAGGTTCTTTTACAGTATAGTTGTCGTCATATCGTATGATATCATTCTATGGAACATTTACAAAGCTGCTTTACACGGATGATGGAAAGGCTTTTTGTGCAAAGAAATGAAACACAATGATTATATTTATTACTGCCTTGGGTCCATAAGTCTTAACTATTGATCACCTGACCGAATCCTCTTTACTCTGTTAATAAGAAAAGTGGAGTTGTTATGTGATCATTAAAGGGGAAACCATTATTCAAGACTTTCTCCCCTTAGGCAGTAGTTTACAAACCTTGCCATCTGTACAACAGGGATGTAGCACATGTTTTAGTAAGCGGGATCTTGTTCTACATTGAGTACAATGTGTTTTGGTACCCCGGATTACCCCTTTAAATGACCTGACGTGGAATCGCTACTGGTGATGGTGCAATACAAACAATTGTCACAATCCTTACCACTATCCCTTTAAATGGTGATGCCAACAGGTCTGGTAATTCTCAAGGAATGAGTTAAGTTTTTCATAAACTAAGTCCACCATATGTTCTACCCCCTTGGAACATTTCTTCAGCATCACTGGACCATTGGGGATTTTATTTATGGCCTCTACTAGGGGTCAGTTATAGATAAACCCCATTAAATTATGATTTAATATATTTCATTCTATCACATGCTTGTTGGTTAAATTAAACCAGAGTCTATTTCATTGTCTAGATTGTGTTTTTTTCTTCTAGACTCACTATTACGGCCATGCCAACCCCTTCTCCTTTAAATGATAGTTTCTAGACCTGATTTAGTTAAGAAATGATATAACAGTAAATAATAATAATTTCCTATTATTATTGTTCATTTTATATCTAATTTTTCATTTCAGTTTATCCTATTTTAAGAAAACCACAGGCAAAGCATAATTTGTCCATGATATAATTGAAGTCACATGTCATATGTCTTGTATAGAGCTTTGCATGAACATATATTTTTTCAGTTAGATATAATACACATGGCTCCACGATGATCCCGTCTCACACATATACTGTAACACTGTGGTTTTCTAAATGCAACCATCAAAAGACTCTGGATTTTTGTGGGTGTATAGTAAAACCTGACTAGGATCTCTGCACAGGACGACACGGCAGCCAGCATTATCATTAGAGGAATGTTGGTTGTATCTCATTTCTTAACAATAAACATTTGCTTAAACCAACTGGTCATTGGAATTGATGAAAAAGTAACCAAATTACACCAATTGGCATTCTCGAGGGATAGGGTTCCTTCTAGCATGCTCATTGCTGACGTTGAAAGTATGCTGTCTCTTCTTGAGAAATACGAACGTAACTAGTGGGCATATTACCTATAAAAAAAAATTAAAAAAAATCTCAAAAAAAGAAGCACTTTTCTCCTAAACAGAGTCCAGGGTATGGTCATCCCACTTGGAAAGTTTCCCGACCATTACTGGTCAATCCACATGGAACATTGGAGACTTTCTTTGGAGTCACAGAAGGGGACAAGGAACCATGCCCACCATCACTATATATATATATTTTTTTACTAAATTTTATGTGACGCTAGGTTCACACCTGCGTTCGGGTCTCCGTTCTGTGGTTTCCATCTTCTGCATGAAAGAAGATGGAAACCACAGACCGGGTCCGGCCATGAGCGCTGGTGAGCTTTTTATGCTCTCCGCCGCAAAACCGTTTTTTTAAAACCAGACACAGAGTACTGCATGTCTGACTCTGTGTCCGGATTGAAAAAAAACAGTTTTGAAGCAAAGAGCATAAAACGCTCACTGCCGCACAGCTTTCAAACTCATTCAAATGAATGGGTGAGAGACTCCTGCAGGTTTCCATCTCCTGCCTCTGTTTTGTGCAGGAAACGGAAACCTGCAGAACGGAGACCGGGCGCAGATGTGAACGAGCCCTGAGTTGTATAGCTTTAGTCCATTTCTGTATTTTCCAAGTTCAGGAAATTTCAGGATATTTACCATCACTGACACTTTACTAATGAGACTTTGAACTTACATAGTCAAAAACTTGTACTTTTGGTCTCCTTCAACTCAATATCTGCCTTTCTATCTTTGGATCGTAATCACACCAAGGGTTTCCCTGTGCTTTTACTGCTTCTAAAAATTAATGGAATTCAGATTATATAGTGCAATCTTTAGTTGTATGAAGAGCAGGGTTGTGCCGATCTTGAGATTTCAGGATCAATTTTAAAATCTGGTTTCTGTTCATTTTCAATCTGATAGCGATCGTGAAATTTACTCGACCGCTGATCGGAATCCGATCTTTTCTGATCCCGATCGCTCAGCCCTAATGAAGAGTAATATGTGTGCCTTTTCTCATCGGCGGCAGCTTTATTCCTATTGATTTTGATTATGAAAACCATATGTAAAGTTCACCTGTTATCACTTGTCTTGTCAGAATAAGCTGTTATGTGTATCTATTTATAGTCAATATAAATAGTATATTCTGCAGTTGTTGTAGACCCCCCCCCCGTTACCCGTTTGTATTTCTCTCTGTGCTGGTGGTAAAGGCCAGTTGCTGTATACTTTACACAGTGAGAAAAGAAGAATCAGCTCAATAACCATCTCTCAGAAACAGACCCAAGAACATTCACATCATATATACAGATATATTCTTCTCTACGGATCTGTACGGATTTGATTTGTGTTTTGGTTGTGATAGAAAGTTCTTATTCAAACTCTTTCTTCTCTTATCTACGCTACTTCCTGCTCACTCCCCCTTTTTCCTCTCTCCATAGACTTCTATAGGTTTAAATAATTTGAGTCATTTCACCTGAAATCCATCTTGAGATAAAAACAGTAAAGGGAGTGGGTGTAAGGGAAGAGAAGAAAGAACTTTTTTCTCCAGTCGTAGTTATAAGGGGCACAGTGGTAGCAGTCATTACTAGGCCCTAGACCTGAGAGGGCTCCATAACAAAACAACCACTATTCTCAAAGCACAAAGTAAGTTGGACCCTCTTTACAGATTTTGCATTGGAGCCCAGAAGCCTCAAGACTCTTAAGACATATTGGCAAATTACTATACAATTAATTTATGTAAAACATGTTCAAATGATTTAAAAGATTTCCAGGACTCTATAAATAAAATTTCCTGACATGAGGATTATGGGGTAAAGTTATGCAAATCGTCTAATATAAAATGATTGTTGATGCCCACACTAACCAATCAGAGGACTGCGAGAAATAAAAGCTGTGCTGTGATTGGCTCCTATGGGCGACAAGGCCATTTTTTGTGTTAGACCATTTTTATACATCTCCCCTCTGTACGCACATATTATATATCATTCAGCCTTGGACTTGTACTATAAAGCACTTCTATATCCAGATGCAAGGATTGTAGGGTTCTATGTATAGCTTTCTTCAATAAACTTTATTTAAAGTGTCCAGAAAACAAAGTTATTGAAGGCCAATATTTACTTAGACGTCTCCTTGGAACATAGCAATCGTCCAGATGTGACAAGCAGAATGATCAGACGCGAGCTGCACTAGGTGCCTGTTTTTATAGACCTTCATCCTGTTTCAGACTCTCCGGGTTAAATTCCCAGTTGTGGAATAACCACAAGCCAATTAGAATTTAAATTGTTGTGCGGCCCAAATCTAATTGACGTCTCTCTTTTTATTTTTAGGATCTGAATTAAACTGTATATCCATGCAGGGTATAATCATGTTTATTTAAGAGCAATGCATTTCTCATTGAAAGAAAAAACAGAGTCAAAAATACTAGACCTAACTTCTAAAATGGGAAAGTGGGTGGTGTGTTGTGCATATTTGTAATTGAGAATTTCATCTCAGTTTGCTATTTGCAGGGTACATCACAAAAACAATGATTTAGACGGCACGCACCCTGCATGAATCCCTAACACCTGCTAGACACATGCAGCCGCCTGCTTATTGCATCCATCACACGTCTTAATGTATTATGCAGCAGGAGGAAAGGTTACCGTGTTCTGACATTTCTATCTAATATTTGCTCTTGTACGACGGTGTATGTAGAGACTTTACACATTGTTTGAACACTGGTTTAAAAATATACTCCGATAACATATTTGTTACATTTTATTAAAGAATAATTACCATATTATATAATAGTATGATGTATTCTAGCGTTATAGGCCATATTCAAAGGCTATGTAAACCTACGCAAAATATTGGTTCTGTTCTCTCAATCCATATATGATGAAAAATGAAGGCACTTGGCAATGGGGCTTGTTTACAGATTTGTTACCATTTTGTTTCTATGGGGCTGGATGTATTATCCTGTCTAGAAGGAATACTGTCCGTGCTGCCCATAGCCACCAATCATAGCGCAGCGATTATTCGGAAAATGAAAGGTGTGCTGTGATTGGTTGCTATGAGCTTTATACATGATAATCAATGTGGCCCCTATGTGTCTCCATGTAACAGACAGCAGTCCAACTCTGTGTAGTCCGATCCTACAGTCATACTATACCTCCATCTGTGATTATATTTGGGTCTAACTTACCTGGCTAACATTAAAAACAGACCCAAGTTACATATTTTATGCCTTTCATTATGTAACATTATTCATTCTAGTATTATAAGCCATGTTCAGATATTAAATGCTATGTCCATCTATGTAAACTCTTGTCTGCATATAAAATGAAAGGTGTAGGCCAGTGGCGTAACAAAAGTCTTGCGGGCCCCGGTGCAATCTTTTGTCCGGGGCCCCCTACGTCATCCCTACCGTGAATTCTTGATAGTGATGGTTACGGGTGCTAATGAATTTAATCCACATTAGTGTGGTTAGGGGAATCTGTGGGTCTACTTGGCTTATGGACCAGATGGAAGACGTCATCTCAATACTGATGCCAATGCTTATGGGCCCCCTAAGGTTCCTGGGCCTTGGAGCGACTGCCCCCTCTGAACCCCCTCAAGTTATGTCCCTGGTGTAGGCATTTGTCAATACATCTGGATTACAAATTCTCTACCATTTTGTTTATACAGATACAACATAGACTGTGCGTCAGATTTATTAAGTGTCTAAAATGAAATCCGTCTCTGTTGCCTATTGTAACCACAGTAAAGCTTTCATTTTGTATTTGGCCTAATAATTATACCCCTATATATCTCCATGGTAACAGACAGCAGCCAAACTGTCATACCATGTCATACTGTTATACAAGTTGAATAACCTCTTTAAGAGAATATCTGACTTCTAGAAGACCCTTTAAAGGGTAAACAGGCTGCACATATGTTTCTATACATGTTGGCATATACTGGGGATAGGAAACAGAGTAATATGGCGGCACGGTGCCTCAATGGTTACCACTGCAGTCTTGCAGTGCTGGAGTCCTGGGTTCGAATCCAACCAAGGACAACATCTGCAAGATAGCGTTGACTAGAAGAGACGGTGGATGGCACTGCTAGCTCTCAATAAAGTTCATTCCTTCCAAACTTATTTATACATAGGTACATATAGTCTTAGAATATTGGGGGTGCTCGACATCCAAGTATAAATAGCATCAAGCGATATTCCGAGAAAAAAGAAAGAGGAAGGGCACTCGCCAGCCGGTTAGAGGTTTCTAAAACAACATCCTTTATTAGGGTAAACTTTAAAAACAACCTTTTAGAGGGAGGTAACACATTATAGGCGAATGAAAGAGGCAACTCAGAGCGCTTTTTCAAACCTTAAATGCAATCAGCAGCAAGTGTCACCCCAGCGGTCATGACATAGTTGCAGCTATTCCCCTTTGGACACACCTATTATGCCCATTTCACTGGTATTGATACTTTTTACGGTAACACACTTGTATAAAACATGTTACAAAATGCTTGGTCACCCTTGGTCAGAGTTAAATGAAATTACATTCTCAATTGTAGACTCTCACTTTTCTCACGTGCCAAGTGTCTGGTTTTCAGGAAGTGTTTTAGGAAAACATCCTTTCTGAGTCTGGACTTTCTGAACTCCAAGTTCTTACTCACATATAAAGTTAGGAATTTACTTATTGTCATGAGTTAATGGTTTTCCTTTTTCATCTATAACATATGGTAAATGATCTGCCCATTAGGAAATATGTAACCAAATACTTACACTATGTATACTATATCTACCCTTTATTCCCTGCTGCTACGAGCCTTATTTTCCCTTAGCTGGAAACACTATTAGGATATATTCACACAGAATTTTGTGGCGCTGATGTTGCTACAATAACTCGAGTAAAGAATCAATGCTGAAAAAAAAAAAAAAGACTCGCTCTGACTTCAATGGGAAAACGGAACCCATTGAAGTCAATGGAAGTCTTTTTTTCAGTGCTGCTTCTTTACTCAAGTTATTGTGGCAAAATAAGCACCACAAAACTCCATGTGAATGCACCGTTAGGGTCCATTCACACATAGGAAAATGGCGCTGAATTTTCCATGGTGAAAAAAAGCCTTCCATTGACTTCAATGGGTGCCGCTAATGGAAAATTCCACTAGTGGAAACAAAAAAAAGCAAGCAGAACCCATTGAAATCAATGGTAGGCTTTTTTTTTTCTACGTGGAAAATTCCACACCATTTTCCTCTGTGTGAATGGACCCTAAATGTGTATAACACAAAAAAGAGAATCACAGCCCACAGAACTAATATAAGTGGATATAGATCAGCTGGGAATCAGCAAAGTGTTTTCCAGTGCACGGAAACAACCCCTCGGCTTGGAGTGAAAGCAGCAGCTCATATACAAAAAAATATTTCAAAAATTCAGCCCTGGAAACACGTTAAAATAAAACAACTTTCAATAGTCCATTTTTGGAATAAGACCTAAACAAAAGCGGCTCATCCAATAAATAACAAGGAGGAGAAAAAATGTGTGTTTAAAAAGAATTCATAAAAAACAAACAAAAAAACATGTAGCGTTACATACAGACAGGCAATTGCTTACGTGTTTCAAAGCCCATGGCTTCTTACTCATAGCAGGTTTGAAATGGCTAGAACGCCACAAATTTATATTGCGCAGGTCATCCTAGCTCAAATGTATGCTTAACCCTTCACATACCAAACAAAAACACAACTTGTCATAAAACACACACACAAAAAAAAGAGAAACATAGGTGTATACACCACAAATACATCATAGCATGAATACACAATATGATCACAAAAGCAATAAACTGAGACATAAACATGAATATAAGAAGATCTGGTAAGTCCTGGTCATGGAAAGTCAATTCACTATAGGAGGCTGCACATGGCACATAAACCCCAGAACAGAGAGCCACTTACCCTGAATGTCGGCATAATGATGGTGAAGCGAAACTACTAACATCTATAAACAGGAGAATATGAGGAGTAGTAATCCAAAATGGTAAGGCGATCCCTGTGTCCAAACAACCAGCATAGAAGTAGAAAGCACCTGCATGGTGCAGCAATCCCTGTATGTAAGCGGTGAGCACCAAAGCCTGCAATGTGACCCGGGTGCAGATCATGTGATCACATATCACAGGTGTGGACGTCACCGGCTGCATTCAATCTAAAGACCATAGAGATTGATGGTATGAGTAATAATAATGTATATGTCCAGAGCACCAATCCTGCGGTATATGCATCACATACAGGAACTGACCCTAATAGGAACAGTTCAAAAGGACCACCATAAGTTCAAAAATGGGATATTAAATGTATATCCTACGCAGATAATATAGTGGTGCAAAAATCATGCTAAATAATCTTGGAAACTGGGTGGGAAGGAAGAATGTGCAGAAATAAAAATAACAAATAAATACACAGAAAAAAAATGCAGAGAAAATTTTAAGAAAAAAAATTAAAGAGATATATAAAAAAAATTTTTTTTTTCTTTTTTGCAAAAAATAAAAATGCTGAAAAAAAAATAAAATAAAACCCCTGTATGTAATTAATAAAAATATATTGTATCGGACCTCAAATCCAGAAGGCCTCTCTTTTCAACAACTTCCTCCTCCGATTTCCCCCCGGCATGGGTCTACTGACCTGCTTTATGCCAAAAAAAACACATGGATGAAGTTTCCCTATGATGACATAACATAAAATGTTTGGACACATCCGAGATCCTATTTGCAATCCGAAATGTGCGCAGAAATCCTAGTCTTTAAAGGACGTGTGGTACATCCAACATAATATAAGTTGCATAAATTGCAGCAGATCAAATACACCACGTACTTCGATTGACAATTGATTAAAGATTTGATCTGAAAAAAACTCTGATTATGAATATTTGAAAAGATATTAGCTTGTCGCTCGCCACTTATCCTTCGTTCACATCGATATTCACTTCGGGGAGTCCCCATGAGGACCCCTCGAATGGAATACTGAAAGCACCTGCAAGCGCTGTGCAGTGAAAGCAAACAAACCCCATAGACTATAATGCGGCCCATGTGCTTGCCGCTCGCTGCCCACACAAATCATGCGGAGAGGAAAGTAGATTGTGAACTACTTTCCTGTCCGCATGAACCCTGCGTTCACTGGCACACCGCTTGCAGTTGCATTCGGTATTCCGTTCTGGGGGATCCTCATGCGGACTCTGCTGGACGGAATACCAACGCAGATGTGAACCAGGCCTTAGATACAGGGATTACTGCACCATTTATGTGCTTTCTATATCTATGCTTGTTGTTTGGACACAGGAATCGCCACACCATTTTGGATTACTACTCCTCATATTCTCCCGTTTACAAACGTTAGTAGTTTCACTTCACCACCATTAGCCGACATTCAGGGCAAGTGGTTCTCTGTTCTGGGATTTGCCATGTTCATCCTCCTATAGTGAATTGACATTCGAAGACCAGGACTTACCAGATCTTATACTAATGCTTAATTTTAGATTTAAGTTTGTCTTTTCTAATGTGTATGTCCACCTTTACATTTTGAGAGGTCAATCACATCCACTAATTTCATTAACCCAGTCAACAAATGAATGTGTACGAGATCCTTTCAGTGACAGATATCAGGGGATAGAAAGGTTGGGCATGTTGTATTTCAACACTCCTTTTGTCTCCTAGGAGGTAAGCCACCATCAGAGGAGTCTGGCAATGACTTGTTCCTCTCCTATGTATCATCAAATGAACACATGTATTGGAAATGGAAGGCTAAGAATATATAGCTCTTGTTATGGTAGTACCACCCTATCAAAGTCAGACTACTCTACGCATCCTTTCTGAGCTTATGATATTGTTCACATAGTCTTAAATCATGGGTAAAGATTCATTTTCCAGATGTTTGTGTCATCTGCTAGTTTCATGGTATTCCACGTGACCACTGAGGCCTAATCGTAGGCCTCAGCGTTCCCCATATATCACCAGGGAGGCCAGAGGACAAAGGGAGATGGGCTCAAAAAGCACCAGATGCCAAAAGAGAGCTCAGGAGTGGTAAGGAAAGTGGATTATCAGGGTTTAATATTTTCCCCAGGGCCTCCACTTTTCTCCCCACTTGCCTGGGCCTCCACTTTTCTCCCCACTTGCCTGGGCCTCCACTTTTTGTACGCTTAGGTTTTTCATGCATAAACAGAGATTGAAATAAAAAAAAAAAGACAAGTTATGATGAATCCTACAATACTACAACCAATATTTACCTACAATACTATATATCAATCTCCACAGCTCCTCCTACTCTATAACATGCACAATACACTGCATTTTCATGGTGACTGGTTAAAGAGGCTATGGCAGAACAATGATTTATCTTCTATCCTTAGGATAGGGGATAAATTGCTGATCAGTGGGGGTCTGGCTGTTGAGACACCGACAGATCCCAAGAATTCAATGTTTTACTCCAGTCCTGAATGTAGTGTTGGACACAGGATGCTTGTCTCCACTCCATTTGTTGCAAAGATGGTGGATCGATGTACTTTGGCTATTTACGGTACTCCATTGCAGTGAATGGAGTGGAAGAAAGTATTGTGACCCTCACCAATTAGTAATTCAATCCCTATCCACTTTAATATATATATATATATATATATATATATATATATATATATATATATATATATAATGTTTTATTATTTTTTTCTAGTATTGTGCTTTTGTGGGGGATTTTTTTTTTTTTTTTTTTATTAACCACATTTAGACCTCCTTGACTTTTTTGTACTTCTAATCAGATTTGATGCTGAATACTGATCAATTAAGGCAAATCTTGCGGTAAAACTTTCAGTAATAAACAATAACCTCTTGCCAAAAGATGTCTGTCCTACTTTGGTTATGAGACCACGACTGATTGGCACTTTTTCCACGAGGATTGTCTATTAAATTATACTTCATTTTAACCAATACCACAAAATTTGCCCACACTAATACAACTCTTGCGCAACGGAGAGAATCTTCTTTTAACTTTCTGCTTAAACCTTCTACTTACATTTGTTGTTTCTGATTTTATTGGCACGTCACAAGACCTACCACATCTTATTATCAGAAATACTATTTCCCGTAGTTGCATTCTGAGTCAGTAAAAAGTTTGTAATGGATACCACCTCATACGTTACAAGAAAACGGTTTTTCGTAAAGCAAATACAGATGCCTTTTGGGTACATTTGAATACATGGTAGATCTGTAGATAGGTCTTTATTCTGCACAGACATGGACGTCTCCAACTCTTCACATAACACATACTGATGTAGCAAGTTTTAATGTTACAAAGAATGTGTCGAGAACTCTGCGCGTTAACTCGACTTCTTTACTTTTCAAAGGTTTATGTCGTTCTATGTGAAAAGATATCACAGCACAGCATGCAGTGTAAGGTTAAAGTGAACCTGTCACATGGAAAGGAGCCGAACAGATTGATATATAAGTTTGTGGGAAAAGATTTGACATAACCTGTAAATTACTCACTGAAATCTTTGTGCTATTTTGAGAAGTCAAGGAGGTGGAGCTATCAGTGATTGACAGCTATCTCTGTAGGCACGGGCAAAGTGGAGGGATGTCAGCAACTGATAGGACCACCTCCTTGACTTCTTAACATAGAAACTGAGATTTCAATGGACATACTGAATCTGTGTCTACAAACCTATAAATAAATCAGATCAGCAACTCCGGCTCCATAACACGCTACCTACAAATTGTACATGTCTTCATGTGACTGGTTCCCCTTTAAACTTTACTACATTTCTCATATCTAAAATAAAATCCTTGAACTGAGAGACTCTATTACTTTATTACTCCAACAGATCCCTCACCTCCTAGACCAAGATGTCAGCACAGTTGATTGTTGCAAGCGCTTGTGGTTGGAAGAACAACAAACTAGAACAACCACCTCTTTATGGATGGAACGTGTGATTGGAAGAATGGTGTGTTGTGATCCATTCTGTACTACAAGTGAAATTGAAAGTCACTAGGGCCGCACACAGTGTTAACACAAACCATTAGAAGGTGTTTGCACAACACTGGGCTGTGAGCTAGACAGCTGCTCCATTGACCTCATGCCACCACTGTCAAAGTCTATCATGGCGCATAGCAAGACAGCAATGGAGGTTTGTACTCTTCAGTTATGAATCCTACTTTTGTCTCAGATACAGTAATAGCTAAAGATTGACCTGGAGACCATGTCAATAACACCATGAAGAGGCCTTCACCAGGGATTGGCCCGGAGACCATGTGCACAACACCATGAAGAGGCCTTCACAAAGGATTGGCCCGGAGACCATGTGCACAACACCATGAAGAGGCCTTCACAAGGGAACATCATGGCAGTCCTACTCTCAGGATTATGGCATGAGGTGGCATAATGTCCAATAACAGAACCCCTTATAGTCTTAATTTCAGGTACACTAACAACTCGGCATTTGATTGTGGAATCAGTGCCCCAGGAACCAATTTTCAACAAGACAGCTCCAGATCACTGAAGCTCCTGTGATCCACTTGCATGGCCTAAATGGGTTACCACGGCCTGCAGGGTCACCGAATTTGAGCGCATCTCCCATCAAGTACATCTGAGGGAGCTGCCATCTGCTGGTCTGGATGATGTGTGTGTCCAGGTTAACATTGGTCAGAACCATGAAAGGAGTTGTCTTGGGTATAAAGATTAGTTTACTTGATCCAGGAGACTCTTGATGGGCCCAGGAAATTCGAGCCTGGTTCCAACTCCTGGGTAAGTTAAGGCCCTCCCTCCATCCCTGATCTCATGGTCATTTCGAGTGCTATGGGGGTTGGCTTTACTATAGTCCACCACTCCCCATTAAACAGGTGAGCTCAAGGATACAAAAAAATCATTAACATACAGATTGTATAAATAGCCTCATTCACAAGAATTAATTTTAATGGGGCAACCAGGTGGCTCAGTGGTTAGCACTGAAGCCTTGCAGCGCTGGAGTCCTGGGTTCGAATCCCACCAGGAACAACATCTGCAAGGAGTTTGTATGTTCTCCCAGTGTTTGCGTGGATTTGCTCCCATTCTACAAAGACATACTGATAGGAAAAAAAAATGAATGAATTATAATGTGCCATGTGAACGCCATTAAAAAAGAAAAACCAAAACCCTCACATGACTGATTATGACGTATGTGTGAATATAGAGTTGTGGTGACAACATTGTTACCTATCTAAGTGAAGTAGCTCTCACTCTAAGCGTGTATACTGTGCAAAGAATATTACGAAATATTATAGCCCTTCTGTGCTGTGATCTGGCGGTGACATTCTCTGTATAAACACGCTGCTGTAATTTTAACCTTTCATTTTAATCAAAAGCTAAAAGGTTCCTGCAGGAGGTAAAAAAAACAACAGTAAGATTCACTTCAAGCGATAACTCTAGCAAAAGGAATGATCAAACCTTATTATAGCAATTTCCTCTCTAGTTTTAACTTACCCTGGAGGTATTAATAGCTGAGTACCTTGATCTGTAATATTACTCTGAAATATTGTGTTTAATCTACAAACGTCCTACTTACATGTCTGGTACATGTGTCATTACAAAGTCTACATTGTAAGCAGAAAGATCTCCAAATTGCACATTAACACAGACACATACTTAGAGGGCAGGTTCATTAGTCAGCAGCGTAGGAAGGTTTAACGTGGCAAGCAGTGGCGACAAGAATCAGCATTTCTTGATGACACTCCTTTCATCAGGATTAACACCACAATGTGTCCCAGTAAAGCCTTTCAAAGCTCAATAGCCATTGGCATTTCTCAGTACAGGTGTCCTTACAGTGAACAAACTGAGCTAAATGCTACATTTACCTGCATCGGGATCCCAAACAAAAAACAGCAACCACAACTTCTCTGGAATATGAAGATCAAAGATGGAAAAAAAAAAAAAGTGCATTTTGAAATGTTTCAATATCATTCCCTCTAGCGCTCTAGTTAAAAGCTTTAATTATGGATGCAAATAGGATAAAAGCAAAGGAAGTCACATTACAAAATACACGCGGATGAGATCCACAAACAACACCTAAGATTAGTAGCTAGGAAGGGTTTAAAAATGGAACGACACAGTTTACTCAAGTTATAACAGCGGAGGATTGGGGGTTATTCTCAGAGACGTGGGTCATTGTTATCAAGATAGACATGGCTTCTTTTTATTTTAATCGTATAGTCTCTTAAGAAAGGAATAAAAGGATATGAAGAAAAGTAACATAAACCAAGAAATAATAGGAGAGATTCGTATTTTATTACTTGCTAAAATTGTAAAATTTGCAAAACTTCTAACTAGACTAGAGGCACCAAATTTATTGGAGAGGCGAATGCTATATGCTAAATTTGTCCACTTTTTTCACACAGTCTTGTCTAACTCTATACTAACTTTTTAGAATTTTAGCACAGTGTTGCCTTTTAGGTTAAGGCCCCACGTTGCGGAAAAGCAGCTTTTTTTGTTGCAGATTTTGTTGCATTTTTTTGAGCCAAAGCTAAGAATGGCTACAAAAAGAATGGTAAATATATAGGAAGATCTTGCACGTCTACCTTCTGCTCAATCCACTCCTGGCTTTGGCTCAAAACACCGCAGCAAAATCTGTAACAAAACACTGTGTTTCTGCAATGTGGGACTTTAGCCTAAAAAGGTTTTTCAAGACTCTAAAATTTATTACATATCCTTAGCAACTTCTGGAACCTGCACCTATCAGCAGAAGATCCCATGAAACTTGGACAGTTGACAGTTGCTCAGTCCTGTGACATTATGTTCATTGGTCACATGCCCATTCTGGAGCTCATTCCCTTTCAAAGGAATGGGAGGCAGCTGCAATGTTAAGTATGTCCATTATACAATGTGTGGTGCTGTGCTTGATGAGCAGTGATATGCTTTAGAGTTCATCGGAGTGCCTCACCCCTGGGAAACGCCATGTAGGTGGGGTTGCCGGTTCTTAGACTCCACCAATCTGATATTCATCACCTATTTTAATGATAGATCACCAATATCAACAAACCCCTTTAAGGCTAATGCTCCACATTGGGAAACATCATCTTTGCTACGTTTTTTGAGCCAAAGCCAGGAGTGGGATAAGCTGAAGTGGAAAGTAGAGTACTTTTCTGTCCACATGTTCCGTGCAGACACCACACAGAAAGCACATGAACCCCATTATAGTCTATGGGGTCCATATGCTTTCATAAGCTCTCCGCTTGCCTATGCGTTTGGTATTCCATTTGGGAAGGGGGGGGGGGTGTCACCATGTGGACTCCCCGAACAGATTACCAAATGCAGATGTGAACCAGGCATAAATCTGCCTCAATCTCTGTTACTATGCCTTTACCCTGTACATATGACTTACTGAGATCTATTTCATTTACTTCATGGGAGAGCTCATAGTCCCTAATCCAAGGATTGAAATATATCATACACAGAGTGAAAGGAACTTGTAAGATTCATACGTTCTGAAACCTTCCGCAACCTGTTGTCTTCAGATGGAAAGACACTAATACCCTTTGAGGGAAGAATTTTTGCATACCTAGCTAGACTCTAGGATATGTTCCATGGGTTTGATTCCTCCCTGTAGTACCCCCTGCACGATTTCCATGTATAGCTTTTATTTTTTATATTGAGTTTACTTAGTTTGCATTTGACAAATATAAATATATGTAATATGAATATAAATATTGAATGTATACCTTATATGCTTGTGCCTACCTGTACATATAATAAAAAAATAAAATAAATTGCACATTATATATATATATATATATATATATATATATATATATATATATATATACACACACACTTTTTTTTTTTTTTTTTTTTTTTTTTTAGACACTCTGGGAGTGACAAGAAATAAGCTAAACTTACATGTTAGGAATCAGCTATTCAAGGATAATTATCGTCACCATATTGTACAGTGCACAGAGCCTGAAGCATATGGCTCCATGTCCTGTATACTGGTTGGGTGCTGTTTCTGCAGCTTTGCTCCAATTTACTACAACTTCACTAACTATAGTTATGGCACCCAGTACCTATACAGAGTACAGAGCCATTTTGTTCTGGCTCTGTGCACTGCATACTTATATATAGTATGGAAACAAAAAGTCCCTCCACGCTGCTGATCTCTATGTGGCGGGTGGCTTTCAGAACCCCACTGATCGGATTTTTGTGGCCTCTCCTAAATAAAACCCTTAAGGTTGGGGCCTCACGGGACGTAAACGCCGCGATTTGCCCTCAGCAGAGACGCTGTGGAAAAAATCGCAACGTTGTACAGTGCACGCAAAGTGGATGAGATTCATATGAATCCCATGCCCACTTTGCGTAAAAGGTCGCAGCGCGGACACACTGCGATTTGCAAAGCCATTGCGGCTTTGCAAATCACAGCATGTCAATTATATCTACAGAAACGCCGGTGGCTTTTCCGTAGATATAATGTTAAGAGAAAGTCCGCAGGGGAAAACTCTGTGAACTTTCTCTTAAAAGCGCTGCGGAAAGAACCGCAATGCGTTCAAGCACGGTTCTTTCCGCAGCGCTTTAGCGCTGCGTTTACGGCCCATGGGGCCTTAGCCTTAAGGTTATGACTATTTTAGAGGGGTGTCTTAGTTGGTCTTAGTGTCAAGTACCTATTACACCATACAGTATCTATTGTAGGAAGTACCCGTCATACTGTGTTAATCCAAGTGCAAAGTGATTGTATCACAGATGTCATCATTTGCTTTATGTACAGTATAAGTGACCATGATGCCAAGTATCAGTAATGTAATACAATGGTTGTTTCCAGGGATTGCTACATTATACAGTCTCATGTCACTGTATTTATATCCCATGACTATGGATTCACTGCTAAACCTTTATTACTCTCTTACTACAGAAGTTGTTTGCCACCTGATGTATATTGTAAGCCATCCATGTGTACATGCTACTTGTATGTGCTTAGGCACTGAGTGATGGCTGTCACTCACACCACTTACAATCTCTTTCCATTCTCTTGCTTACTCAAATTTCATTATTTGGCAAATAAAATATCAAAGCAAAGTCTTTCAGGCATATTGAATAGAAGTCTCTCTTACTTTAAACACACATCAGAATTTCAATGACTACCATATCAAAAGACCTAGTTTGCAAAGTGATATGGAGTTTTGCCTCGGGACAGGATACTGTGGACAGGATTTTTCTTGGACAGCAAAACCAGCATTGAACATAAAGGGACACAATCATCTCTTGGGTGGTGTTTTATCAGCTAAAAATATTGGTAATATGGGGGAAAAAAAACTAATAAGACACTGTGGTTTATTTTTATATCAATGTGCCTCCATGCCCAAGTCCTTTTTTGGGTTGTTCCGGTATCGGATGTGGTTTGGCTGTCTTACTTTGGCAAGAGTATACATATTTTTTGTCCTAATTGGTATAACTTTCAAATAGTGATAGATTTTTGGCATATCATATGTTTTTATTCCTCCCCCTCTTCCCATTCTAAACACATGGACACCCATTTGAGCCGAGCATGCGTGTATAATGGGGGAGGATGGGAGTAATAGTTGTCAGCCAAATGTATGGCTATAAAAATAACAAGAAAAAACTGCATTACAGCTATAAAAATACAATGGTCTAAAGACTAAATATATAAATACATTTGAGGTTCTTCGTTGTACACATTTGATCAAACAGTAGGAAGCCCACCTGCCCCGACAAGGTGACCTCATTAAGGTAGGACCCTACACTAATACCTCTCCTGGACCCAAATATGGGTCTACAGTGTGAACACAAGTAAAGTAGGAGCCAGAGCATACTCAACCTAAATGGCCTTGGGGAGATGGGGAACTGAAAGGCATTCTCTGTTGCAAATGAATAGGCCTGTTCAATTGAATGGGAATGCAAGTCCGACTGAAGGGAACCACACCCCTTTAACTATATACTTACAAGAAAATTCAGACAACACCTCCCAATGTGAACAGGTGCAAGCTACTGTTGTAAAATACATAAAAACAAAAAAAATATAGTAGCACTCCGACACAGCACTAAGGCTACACAGAATAAACTGCATTACAGCTATAACAATACTATGGTCTGCAGGCTAAATCTATAAATACATTTGAGGATCTTCATTATATATATTACATTTTATTTATACAGCACCAACATATTCCGCAGCACTGTACAATGTATAGGGTTCAAAATGGTACATTACAAAGAAATAGTCACTTCACACAATGGGACTGAGGGCCCTGCACGCAGGAGATTACTATATATATATATATATATATATATATATATATATATATATACACACACACACACATATATATATATATATATATATATATATATATATATATATATATATATATACATATATACATATATATAGTAAGCTCTTATGTTATTTTAAATAAACAAATAAACAGCAAATGACAACCACAAGTTTACTTGTGACTGCAGAGGGTATAATTTGGAGGATGCGATCTGGAGAAAGACGGCTATAATCTCAACAGAGAGAAATAATACATTTTCTAAACAAACTGCATGTTGTCTGTACAAGGCTGTGCTTTAAAGCTCTGGAAAATGAAAGGTGTGTTTATGTATAAGCTGATTTAATATGTAGACAGAGTTAGAACTCAGATTTAAGGAAGTAGGTGCCAATGGTATTTTGTTATATTACATAACATTTTTGTTTTCACTTTGTTGTTATGAAGCTAAAGAAGTAAATACATAATTCTTGGTACTACAGCCATCATAAAATCTGGTTTATAGTCATTTTATAGAGACTGTTGCCCCATGTTATTAAGTACGATAGATAGATAGATAGATAGATAGATAGATAGATAGATAGATAGATAGATAGATAGATAGTGATTGTATTACCAGTTACAGTCTGTACAATACTCTACTGCTGCATTCACAATTCTCCAGGCTCCAGAGATGAATTACTTGCCTGTAAACTAGTGTAACATTGGAGGTAAGTAGTTCAGAATCACACTGAGAGAATCTATAGGAGAAGTTATTTAGCTGCTTCCAGCCTCCATTTCTGGTAACAGTAGGGGTCTCCTCACTGAAGGACTTTTATTACTTGTCTAATTGATAAGTCATAAAAGTAATAAAGGGGATGTCATGAAACAAGTCTCCTAACGCCCCACTGTGGTGACTTGTATTATTCTTTAGTCTTGTAGTACAGGACATACTAATGTGTAGAGAATGATATACTCACTGGGTGGATTGTTCGCTTTATTCAGCTGCAGAGTTGGTCCTCCAGCCGGTCATGTGATTGGCAGACGGACCTGCTGATTAACACACAAGATAGTCCATGTAAGTGTATGGAAATGTTACATCCAGGCTCTCCAAGACTCATGTAGATGGAAAAAGTGTCTTTGGCATTTACTACATTTGTCAGTTTCTATCTATCTATCTATCTATCTATCTATCTATCTATCTATCTATCTATCTATCTTTACTACATCTATCATACTACATTTGTCAGTTTACATTCCTATGTCATATCTATCTATCTACATACAAAAAAAAAATTCAGACAGCATGTCCCAATGTGAACAGGTACAAGCTACCGTGGTAAAATTCACATACAAAAAAGTGCATAAGCCCTCAGACACAGCACAAGGGCGTACAAAGAAATAAGATGAAAACCACATTACTGCTATTATTGGCACATATAAAAACGTATATGGTCTATAGTCTAAATATATAAATTTGAGGTTCTTCGTTCTACATATTTGATCAAACAGTAAGTCACCTGCCCCGACAAGGTTACCTCATTCAGGTGGGACACCTACACTAATACCTGTCTTGAACCCAAATCTCCAGACTATCTACCTATCTATCTATCTATCTATCTATCTAGTCAATAGATATCCCAGAGCAGAACCAGAAGATAGGCAGGCACAACGCCCAAAGTTTCAGGTTTCAACCCCACAGAATTATCCAAAGAAATAGGAAGCACTCCTAAGTAAATTCACAATTCAATGGTGAGATTTATACCATGTCTGTAAGACCTCTTATCGTGGAATTGTGAATTTGCTTGGGAGTGCTGCCATATTCTATCTATCTATCCATCTATCTATCTATCTGGTTAAGCATAGAGGACTTAATTTCTCTCTTGTTACAAAATGGGTAAAAGAGCCAACCATTTTGTGAAATACAAAGTAGCCATGAGAGCTCCTATTAGCTTTCTGGACCCCCATTACATATAGTTAATTGGCAGATCATAGACTATTATATTAAAAGGATATTTTCCTCCTTACAAAGTGCTAACTTATTACTGATTACTTTATGCTTGGTGACCCCCACTGGTCCTGAGAATAGAGGGGCTGTGGCAGTGCTTCAGACTCTGTTTTCCCTGCAGACTGGTTCTCGGACTATGTAGGACATAAACAGCACATCCATGTTCCTAGGAATAGGACTGACTTCAGTTCCCTGCTGCTTGCAGTACTTTTCTCTCCGCATGATTCGTGCGGACACCGCACGGAAAGCACACGGACCCCATTATAGTCTATAGGGTCCGTGTGGTTTCTTAACGACTTTATAATGAGTTCGGTATTCTGTTTGGGTGGGCCCCCAAGTGGATTCCCCGAACGGAATACTGAGTGTAGATGTGAACCAGGCCTTAGTATCATATAGTTAGTTTTTAAGGTTTTTGCACCATGTTAGTATGATATAGGTAGTTGTGTAGAGTTTCTGTGTTACATTAGTATTATATAGTTAGTTTCTTAGGGTTTCTGTATTATGTAAGTATAATATAGTTAGATGCTTAGGGTTATGTTATATTTTGCCTCTAGTCAGTGAAGCCATTGTTTGCTCAGTGATATACTGTACCACTAGAAGTGCTGCCTTAGGATACTCTACATTCTCCTTATCTGCACTAACATTTCATTGTCAACTGAATATTATCTCTGAGTGTTAGATAATACTTGAGTACAATCTCTCCAAATATTAACTTCCTCATTCCCTGACGGGCTTCACAGGGCTTTGTTTTTTTGTTTTAGATTTTTTGTTTTTATCTTGCTACATAGTATCCTATCTTCTATTTTATATCTTCTTTTGAAGATTGAAGGGTAAGGAAGCCTTCACACGGAGTTACGCTGCGCTCATTCTGAACGTAAAATTCGCTCAGAATGAGCGCGTAAAAAGCAGCTCCCATTGATTTGAATGGGTGCCGGCATACGCGCGTATCACATTGAAAGGAATAGGGAAAAAAGTCTGGTACTTTTCCGTTATCAGGCCAGCATTGCAGTTCAGCATCAGCACCAGGACATGCTGAACTGCTGACACGATGCTGGCTGGCACTGGAGCTGTGTATAAAGGAGCAGCGGATCACAGGATGCCAGAGAGGGGCACTCAGACCCTGCTCTCACTTGCGGTGCGGAGAGGATGGTGGAGCCCGGATTGGTGTGAGCGGTGTGCCACCTTTACAGATGCTGTGTGCGTGTCACTAAAGCCACAGCATCAGGGGATGACGTCCGGCTTCACCGTGTCCTAGCGGCACTGGGACGTGCAGCCCGGCTGCGCTGACAAGCTTGTGCTCACCGCAATCCCCAAGTCAACCCACGTCCCGAACCAGTCACCATCCTCTCCGCACCGCGAATGGTGGCAGGGTCTGGGCGCCCCTCTCTGGCGTCCTGTGATTCGCTGCTCCTTTACACAGCTCCAATGTCAGCCAGCATCGGGCCAGCAGTCAGCAGTTCCGCATGTCCCGATGCTGATGCTGAACTGTGATGCTGGCCCGATAACGGAAAAGTACCAAAAACCCTCCCATTGATTTCAATGGGTAGCGCACACATGCCTGCACCCAGAGAAATCAATGGGAGCTGCTTTTTACACGCTCATTCTGAACGAATTTTACGTTCAGAATGAGCACAGCGTAACATTGTGTGAAGGCTCCCTAATAGAGAGGGAAAACCAGAAAAAAAAATAATAATAATTTTACATGCAAATAAACCGCACATTTCCTTGGTCAGATAATACAAATGATGACCAGAGAGGAAGAAAATGACAAAATATATTCTAGAGAAGATAGTAGTATCATGTATGGATTGTTATTATGCTTCTTACATTTCAGATTCAGTGACTGTAATTATCATCAGGCACTAATTTAAAGGGCTTGTCCAGAATGATAAAAAAAAAAAAAAAGTGGCATCCAGAAACAGCACCACACCTCTCTAAGGTTCATGTCTGGTATTGCAGTTTAGCTCCATCAAATTAGCAAAGCTATACCAATCCTGGAAAACCCTCTAAGGCTCCATTCACACAGAGGAAAATGGCGCTTTTTTTCTGCCAGATATGTGGATGGGAATAACCATCCACATGTGTGTACAGATTGGCTGGAGATCGAAGTTTCATGGCCACCTAAGGTTGTACACCTTGCAGATAACTGTGTGCTTGGATGGAAAACATTTAAAAAAAATACCCAATGTCAAATACCTATTATAATATAGCAATATCCAACGGCCAATGATTGGTATAATATGGAAAAATCCAACAGCCAATGACTGGTTATCATTGGATATTAAAATATCTTTGCTGAAGTATTGTACCTGCTGGTACTGAGACAGAAATGCTGAGCCCCACTTTCTCTGGATACCCAATATTAATGGGGTAGTAAAAAAAAAAAAAAAAAGGGTTTTCATTCTATGTACATGATCATAATATTTCAGCACCACAGGTGATACTGCATATACACTAGTGAATATAAGTATAACTACCAGGGTTGTATAAACAAGAGCTGCTAAGGGGCCTATACTGTGCCATCACTGTGTGTATTATCCCTGTACCGTGCCATCACTGTGTGTATTATCCCTGTACCGTGCCATCACTGTGTGTATTATCCCTGTACCGTGCCATCACTGTGTGTATTATCCCTGTACCGTGCCATCACTGTGTGTATTATCCCTGTACCGTGCCATCACTGTGTGTATTATCCCTGTACTGTGACATCACTGTGTGTATTATCCCTGTACCGTGCCATCACTGTGTGTATTATCCCTGTACTGTGACATCACTGTGTGTATTATCCCTGTACCGTGCCATCACTGTGTGTATTATCCCTGTACTGTGACATCACTGTGTGTATTATCCCTGTACCGTGCCATCACTGTGTGTATTATCCCTGTACTGTGCCATCACTGTGTGTATTATCCCTGTACCGTGCCATCACTGTGTGTATTATCCCTGTACCGTGCCATCACTGTGTGTATTATCCCTGTACCGTGACATCACTGTGTGTATTATCCCTGTACCGTGCCATCACTGTGTGTATTATCCCTGTACTGTGACATCACTGTGTGTATTATCCCTGTACTGTGACATCACTGTGTGTATTATCCCTGTACTGTGACATCACTGTGTGTATTATCCCTGTACTGTGACATCACTGTGTGTATTATCCCTGTACTGTGACATCACTGTGTATGTTATCCCTGTACTGTGACATCATTGTTTGCATTATCCCTGTATTGAGACATCACTGTGTATGTTATCCTTATACTGTGACATCACAGTGTGTTTTATCCCTGTATAGTATAACAAGAAAAGTTCCAACAACTTACCACTATGTAGCAATGGATGAATGCAGGTGCACGGAGACTAAGCCACGGACCAAGGCTTGAGAGTAACAGACATGAAGAAACCAATGATTCCAGCACCAAATCAAGATGAGAATCTTCTTGTAAATTAAGACATAACTTTTAAGAGAGAATTAAAAACACATCATGTGTTCACAAAAAAAATAAAATAAATAAAAGCAGCCTACATGTTTCAGGAGCAGCCCCCTCTTCCTCATGGCATACTAAACACAACTGATCCACACCCAAGTCACATGATGGTATAACACAAATTAACCCCAAAGTATCCAAACAGGTGCAAATAACATGTTCACAATTAAATCAAAATAAATAAATAAAAATAAGAAGAGCATGTGCAATACAATAGAAAACAAGACAAATGCAATCAACTAAAGAAAAAGTCTACAGAAATATCATAAATGATGCATCAAAACATTACAATATAAATACTGACCCAAAATGCAAAAAGAAAAAACAAAACAAGAGACAAACCAAGCAGAAAAACAAATGAAGGAAATAAACTTTTTACCATAGAGGATTTACGGGCATCTCATATAAAAATCATCATACTGCCATAGTTATTCCATACCGCTATTTGCAAGGGAAAACAGGAAGTCGAGATAGTTATCCTGTATCACGTTTTACAAATAGGTGAATAATATTGGTGTAAATATAGTGTGTAAACATTTTGGATAGATGGTTTTTGTCTGCATATATATAGTTATCCACATTTATGGAAGAAATTTCTGGTAGATGATAACTGGAGATGAGCGAACACTGTTTGGATCAGCCGTTCCGAACAGCACGCTCCCATAGAAATGAATGGAAGCACCTGGCACGTACACTTTGCCGGCGGCTGGTCGCTTAACCCCCTGTGTGCCAGGTACGTCCATTCATTTCTATGGGAGCGTGCTGTTCGGAACGGCTGTTCCAAACAGTGTTCGCTCATTTCTAATGATAACAGTAAGTGTAAGTTCACACTGAGTTTTTTGGTCCTCTGCCTCAGGTTCCGGACCAAAAAACTCCATCTGAACTTACCCTAAGACATACAGACAGGGGATATCCAGATGCCCAGGTAAGTGGTAAGTGGTAGGAGCAGATGCTAAGAAAACACAAACAAGAGCCATTAGTGTGTATGGCAAATCACCTTAGATGTTAAGGCTAAGCCCCACATTGCGCAAAATCTGCTTTTTTTGTTGCAGATTTTGTTGGGATTTTTTGAGCCAAAGCCAAGAGCGGATTTAGCAGAAAGAAAAGTATAAGAACTTTCTTTATATACCCATTCCTTTTGTAGCCATTGTTGACTTTGGCTAAAAAAAAAATGCAACAAAATCTACTATAAAAAAAGCTGCATTTCCACAATGTGGGGTCTTAGCCTTAGGGTGCATGCACACTGAGTAACGCCGGGCGTGTATCACAGCCGTACACGCCGGCATTACAGCAGACTGCCGAACACTTCCCATTCACTTCAATGGGAGCGCTCGTAACAGCGGCGTTTACGAGCGCTCCCATTGAAGTGAATGGGAAGTGTTCGGCAGCCCTGCTGTAACGCCGGCGTGTACGGCTCTCATACACGCCCGGCGTTACGTAGTGTGCATGCACCCTTAGGGTACATTCACACTGAGTAAACGCTAGCTTATTCTGAACATAAAACACGTTCAGAATAAGCGGCGTCTAAAGCAGCTCCATTCATTTCTATGGGAGCGGGGATACGAGCGCTCCCCATAGAAATGAATGGGCTGCTTCTTTCACTCCGTGCAGTCCCATTGAAGTGAATGGGGAGTGCCGGCGTGTACGCTCCGGCATGAGCAGAGCTTGCCGTATACGCCGGCACTCCCCATTCACTTCAATGGGACTGCACGGAGTGAAAGAAGCAGCCCATTCATTTCTATGGGGAGCGCTCGTATCCCCGCTCCCATAGAAATGAATGGAGCTGCTTTAGACGCCGCTTATTCTGAACGTGTTTTACGTTCAGAATAAGCTAGCATTTACTCAGTGTGAATGCACCCTTAGGCAGTTTCTCAGGCAGATTTCAGATTTCACTACTCCTCCCATTGCTTTCAATGGAAATGTACATCTTGATTCATATGGTAGACATGTTGATGCGCCCAGAATGAAACCTGTGTAGTGGGGAAAAAAATACAATTTACATCTCAATGTCAAGTTTTGTTGTGGGTAGCCAGACAAGGAGAAGCCGCATTAACATGCATGGCTGAAATCTTTGGGTCAGTCTTCTCACCATTTGATCTTTCAGTACTAAAATTCGCCTTAGAATATGCCCTTATGTTTGTGGTAAACGTCAGACATCTATACATGTGATAGGATGTAAAGATAAAAAGTATGCTAAGAGAGGACTAAGTATGCTAAGAGACTTCTGAAAGCAGAGAATGGATGAAGACTTAGCAGTGTGGATGGTCCTCAGGGTGTGAAAAGGGATTTCCCATGAGCTAAACATCTCTGCAAATGTAAATAATTTAACATTTTGCTGAGTTTTAAAGATTTTCTCCACCCATCTTATTGGTGACAGTCTTTGTCTTGATCAACTGCCGATGGATACGACCATGAATACCGGAACTTCTATAGTCTGTGACTTATCAGAAAACCCAGCCATGATTTCCCTATAGTGGCCAGGTTTTAAGGCAGAAACACTATATAGAGGAGAAGATAACCTGACCGCAGTAAAGAAATCATGGCTGGGTTTCTGACAAGTCCAAGACCATAGAAAGTTCTTGCATTTATGGTCATCTCCATTGTCAACCAATCACTACCAAGAACCTCGATTGTCAACTGATCACTACCAAGAACCTCCATTATCAATTGATCACCACCATTGTCAATCGATCACTACCATGAACCTACA
This sequence comes from Leptodactylus fuscus, assembly GCF_031893055.1. Taxonomy (NCBI): domain Eukaryota; kingdom Metazoa; phylum Chordata; class Amphibia; order Anura; family Leptodactylidae; genus Leptodactylus; species Leptodactylus fuscus. The sequence goes on from NC_134274.1 coordinate 30,817,423, forward strand.
TTGTCAACTGATCACTACCATAAACCTCCATTGTCACTACCATGAACCTACATTGCCAACCGATCATCACCATAAACATGATTAAAGGCATGTTTTCAATGGCATGAACGGTTCTCTGGAATCTCTTGGGATGCCTCTAATGATCCAACTATATAACTTAGAGATGAGTGAGTACTGTTTGGATCAGCCGATCCGAACAGCACGCTCCATAGAAATGAATGGATGCACCTGGTACTTCCGCTTTGACGGCGGCCGGCCGCTTAACCCCACGCATGCCGGCTACGTCCATTCATTTCTATGGAGCGTGCTGTTCGGATTGGCTGATCCAAACAGTACTCGCTCATCTCTAATCACTACCATCAGCCTACATTGTCAACCGATCACTACCATGAACCTACATTGTCAACCGATCACTACCATCAACCTACATTGTCCACTGATCACTACCATGAACCTCCATTGCCAACCAATCATCACCATAAACATGATTAAAGGCGTGCTTTCAATGGCATGAACGGTTCTCTGGAATCTCTTGGGATGCCTTCAATGATCCAACTATATAACGTACTTAGTGGATTAAACTTTTTCTTGCAATCCAGGGAATCATCAAAACATAAAAAGTGTGATTTTTATCTATCTTAAGGCAAGAGAAGGGACACACTACCTGAGGCTGTAGCAAGCTGCAGTCAAAAAGCGCTGCTGGAAAAACTGCAGTAGAAACGCATTGTGGTTTTTTTCTTGCAGAGTTTTCCACAGAATGTACCCAAAGCTTCCCTCTGTGGACTTTCTGATTTTTATTTTACCTATATGGAAACTGCTGTCATTTCCTTGGGTATAATTGACTATAATTCACATGCTATGATTTCCACAAAGGCAATGGTTTTGGAAACCGCAGCACTTCCGTGTGCAATGTGTGGATGCGATTTGGTAGAATCCTATCCACTTTGCAGGGATTGTTAGACACTGCGATATTTGTTGCGACGTTTACACCACATGGGGTTACAAACAAAGTGTTTTCCCCTGTCTGTGTATTCCCATATAAGCAGGAATACCGGGGGCTGGTGTAAATACATGCAGCAGGGGGCCATTACTGTAAATACCTGGCCGTCCATTTAACAGCAACCATGCTGAACGTCACTGAACGAAGGTGATGCAATATATTCTAAAACCACTACCTTGGGGATCAAAATAAGGCTATAGCACCCCTGACTGAAAGATTGTATGGCTTTCTGGCTCACAAAAATATGAGACGTTTCCTATAGAATAACATTCCCATTTATTCACGTTCTTTAACATATTTTGCATGACATTGTCTTTACTAAAGATAATTGCTATATGTAATATTAACTTAATGATTATTAAAGAAAACCTCCGGTCATTCATCCCTTGACTTAACTATCTCAACTTATTGTCATGCAAAACATAGACAAATAAAACGACACAAATGTCTTACTTATGGCTGGCCAACCATGTTGGGCTTTCCTTCTACAGGAATGAAAATGAAGATGTCCTGCAGGTATAAACCTCACACTCAGTGTTTTATGACATACCGCCCCTGTTATCTGAGAGATCATATGACCCTACTTATCCAAGAGCAGCCTCCTATCTTTCATTCAAGCGGAAATATCTTCTCAGTAACGGTGATGGTTTTTTGTTTCCTCTCTTCCCATTGTGTTTTACTAGGTCTACAAGCTTGAGATGATACGAGGGGCAGGAGCCAGTGGAAAATCTCTTCCTGAAGATGACAAAAGCTCATGGGGATATAGACAGAAGGAGAGGGTGGTGTGTACAGGACCTGTATGATCGGCCATTGACAAAGCATAGTGGCTCGTCACTTTACATCCTGTCCTTTGAAAGTTACTCCTCTTTGAATTGTGACTGTGCTCTTCTTTGTGCCTATGGCTACTGTATGAGACACCAACCTGGTGGAATGTTCTGTCTACAAATCCCAGCAAGAGTTTTATATTTGGATCTAGTTGTAAAATATTGCAATATTCAACCCTGTTATCAGTCTATCTGGGTGTCTGCTCAGCAAGAAGAAAGGTCCTTGAGCTGCTTCTTCAAATGATGGAGCAATTTATTGGAGCTTACAACACATATTGGCCCATGCAGGTGTCCTTGTTCTTCTGTATGTATATGTCTATTCTATCTATCTAAAATCCAACCTATAGAAGAATGCATTGGCAAACGGTGTGCAGTGAAAGCACATGGACCCCATAGACTATAATGGGGTCCATGTGGTGTCTGCTCAGAACATGCGGACAGAGAAGTACTTCATGATCTATTTTTCTGTCTGCATGACTTGTGTGGAGACTGTGCGGAAAGCACGCGGACCCCATTGTAGTCTATGGGGTCCATGTGCTTTCACTGCACACCACTTGCCAATGCGTTCGGTAGTCCATTCTGAACAGAAGACTGAACACAGATGTGAACCGGCCCTAAGCACTAATATATTTGATCTTTATAGTGTGATCCACCCCTTACCAATTCTAATAAAGAAACTGAATATTGTGGTAAAATAAACCAAACCAAGGTAGTAGCAACCAATAGGAAGTCCTTCTGACTATAAAAGCCGATATATACATACACTTACAACAGACTGCAGATTTCTAATTTTTCAAAATATTTTATTTAAAATAAAAATGCTGACATCCTAAAACATAAATTCTATATACAATATAAAAAGGGTACAAATGTACAGATAGAAGCATATTGGCAGCAATTTACTAACTTTCCACAATCATAAATATATACAACTGAGAGTTGCATCGTATGTACAACACAGTAATTTACTGCAAATAATAGAATGCGGTTCCATAAAAAGAAACTATTCAGGTGACCGTGGATCATAGACGACCTCCAGAGGACGTCGTGTAAACAGATACATCCAAAGAGCAAGTCATCCGTCAAGCAAAGTCCTAGCTTAACATAGGAAGAGGAAGTCCATGAAGAGTCCTCAATGCCTCTGACAAGTGTGGAGTCTGGAGGTTTTAGGGACAGTTGTGAACTCTCCTTTCTGTAACTTGCAGGACAGGCCTGCTCCACAATGACAACGCTGGAATATCTCCAGACCATGGGAACCTTTTCTCCTATGCTTGGTGCACACTTGACCTTCTTCGAGGACAGGTTTGCAGATCTTTGACCAGAAGTGACGTGCACAACAAAGTCCTGGACCACAGTCGCTTGAGCGGAGACAGACGTCACCATCACGACCTAGGAAAAAAAAAAACAAAGTTTATATGAGTATATGCAATGCTCCATAAAATATGTACCGTATACTGATATAACATAAGGCGCCCTTGCCACATCTATAGGTAAAATAATAATAATCTTAGTGGTGCAGAATATTGCAAAAATGAAAAGTCAACAAATTTACCTTTAAATGGCTGCATTCCAGAAGGAGATGTAGTGAATTTGGTGTTGGTATCTGCTGTGGCCTGGTCGGTATTGTAGGTCTCCATAATAGGATCGTCCACATATCCATGATGAGGGAAACGTTCATTTTCATGCTCAACCGGCATACAGATACCTGTGAGGGAACAAGTCCCAAGTTAGCATAGGTATATAAGAAATGTGCACCATGAGCAAGGATACATAGCAGAGATTATAACAACGGACATGTATATAGAATCACAAAGCATCACCTGGTCTATGAGGACAATGTAAGACAATACACTTCACCTGCGAATATAATGGCCTAATAAAGAACACCAAAAAGGGCTACAGCGGACTATAAAGTGGCTGTGGGGTCAGACCATTTCCAATTGTCATGGTAAGTGACCCCTTAGTACATATGCTAAGGTTTGGCTTTCTCATTACAGAGTTTGTCCAAATCCTCAAAGACAGGACAATATTTTGTTGTTAAGCAAACTAAGCACTTAGTGTTACAGCAGGGGACAATGTTGCATTGCTTTATGCCATTGCGCCCATACATTTCAAACAGGATATTTTAGCTTAAATGAATGGGCTGAGGTTGTTCCATGCTTTGTATACAATGAATTGCTGCAGGACACAATGTTATGCAGATTGTCTTCTATAGTCACAGGTATCCACCATTGAAAGGAGAACTGGATCTACCACAATCTCCAATGTGCTGCTGCTAAGTCTCTTTACTATATAACTAATATACTGGCATTAGTCACTAACATTAGTTACTTTGCAATACATTATATTGGGTTATCATGACTTACCATTATTGCAGTAGTTGCCCATGCAGCACATGGCATCCCGGAGACATCTCTTTCTGCGTTTCCTACATGCCAGGCAGACCATGTTGTTTCCATTTCTAGCGCTATGGCAGAATTCATCTAGGGCACAATCATCATCTTCTGTGCAAGTGTAGAGCTGAAATATACAGGAGATGTGAGTATACTGATATATAACATCACTATCATCATACCCTATATAGCATGTGTTTACACTGGCCCACTGAGCTGACAGTCTGCAATAAATGATATTGGTTACATATCACCACTTGGATCAGAACCTCCTATAGATAACAGTTTGGTACATGCATTAGTATTCTAAACCTCCAATAAGTCTGAACAGTAGCTTATACACAGCAGAAGGTAACATGATGTCTTACTCACCGGGTAAGCTTCAAAGGGCTGGTACTTGTTAGCAATGTCATAGAAGGAGTCCGGGCTGACACTGACTGGGTAGAAGCCCATAGGTTGTCCAGCAGGAGCTGCAGGAGCATTCTTGATGGAGTTGGAGTTTGCCACCACCACATAGGCAGAGGCTCCTTGGACAAGGGTGAGGAGGGTCATGAGCATCCAGATAAGAAGGTGCATGGTCAGGAGATGAGATAAGTCCTGGGAGGTGCAGCTGAGAAGAGTCTCCAGTATTGCTACTGTATGGAGATACTGACGACCTGGGGCTCTACTTATACTGCTCGCCTTGTTTGGATACACGCCCATAACACGGCACAACAAAGCCAAGGGATGGGATTTCAAAGCTGTGGGATTTGTGTCGCTCCAGCCCAGACTGGCAGCAGCCGGGGATTTCACAATCATTGCAATTAGCTAGGACAGGGCTGATGAGCACACAACCAGAAGCCTGGAAGCTGTACAAGACTATATATATATATATATATATATATATATATATATATATATATATATATATATATATTATATTACACACACTGCACACAGCCCAGGAGCCTGGAAACTATACAAGACTATATATATATATATATATATATATATATATATATATATATATATATATATATATATTACACACACAGAAGCTAGTATCTATCCTTGTACATCCATCATTATAAATATATAGCTATCAATATTCTTATACTGTGTACACAGAGGCAAGTTTACAGCTAATTGTCTAATTGTATAAGATTCTAAATATATGGCTGTCAATAAGTAAAAGAAAATATACACTGAAGGATTAAAATGCAGAGAAAGATATATGTGTGTGTAAAATATAAAAGATATATAAATTGATGGGATCAATATCCAAGCTGTAATAATATCGACTAATTACATATAATAGACAAATCAGTAGATAAATAATTATTAGGAATATAATCTGACAAATGTGGATAAATCATAGAATTTATATCAATTAGATAAACTGACATATATAATAGAGAAATGAGTAGATAGTAAGACAGATAGATAGATAGATAGATAGATAGATAGATAACTAGATAGATAGATTTAACATAGGTAGAAGGAAAGGATATAAACTGACAATTGTAGTAAATTTATTGATGAACAGATATAAATTAGACACATTGACAAATATAACGAATGGATGGATAGATAGATAGATAGATAGATAGATAGATAGGACAGATAGATAGATAGATAGATAGATAGATAGATAGATAGAAGATAGATTTAAATTAACTGACAGATATTGTATGAGTAATCCCTATAGTTAAATAGATTAATGATCGATATACAGATCAATAGAAGACAGATCACTGGCCATTTCTAATAAAACTGAAATCTTATGGGTTTTAACAGTATTGTGGATACAATTACATAAGAGCATTTATTATGGCGGTATCTGTAGCATCAAAGTAGAAGTTACCTGAGTCTATTTTATAATTAGAGAACTGGCGCCAACTAGTGGTCAATTTGCAGTAATAAATTTTACTTTGAAACCTTAGACTTTCTTATCTGGTATCCAAAATTACTTTATGTCAAGCATGAAGAAGCTGATTTGAAAGAAATAACTTTTTTTTCTGTAGAACTAAAAGTTACAAAGACAGAAGAGGCTGAAGAAGAACAAGACAGGAGATGTTCTGCTAGCTGGACTGAAATATCATATTCTAATATTATACAGAGGAAATGTGTAAGGTCTCCTGCACATGTCCAGGTGTATGGACCCATTTCTGTGGCCCCACGCACATTTTGGTGGCTGTGGGTCCATGTTATATCCAAGTACCCTTAAATAATGAAGCATGTGCAATTTTTAGTGCAAAGTGTACAATTCTTTTTGCAGGTCATGTTTGTGGTTGACATACTGACATATTGTTTGCGGATGGCAGATCAGTATTTGTAGACACTATACACCAGTACGGTCGTATACAGGAGGCCTTAAGGAGTCTTCGTTTGGTACCAAATACATGAAAAATTCTCCCTAAGACGCAATGCTTATACTGTATAAAGCGTCCAATGACACATATAGCTCTGTATGCACCTGGAATCATACACAGGTACACTTGGGCTCCATAGACATCCATGGGTCCCATTAGATAGCTCCAATCATCCTATAGATAGTGTACATGAAGCCTAGTTCCATATGTGGGTTTAGCACTAGATGCCAATTATTGGTGGGTGTTAGTTGGTACTACTCAATGACCAAGAACTTCCCATAGGTGCCAATGCAAAGATGACTAGTATTACTAGACAACAGTCATGTCAAGTATCCGAAAGTCAAGCGTCTTAAAGACTGAGCCCTCATTTGAAGTTGGAATCATGTCTAAGTCATTTCACAAGAAGGAGCTTTAGGACATCTCCGGCAATGAAAAGGAGATGAGGAAGACACATGTCTCCATGTAATGTGAATAACACACAAACAAACAGAACATTGCTTCCATTTATCAGATGCTGAGGTGTTGTCAGAGGACGTCTCATAGATTATTACTTCTGGAACAAGACGGCGTTTATTTCATCACTTCAAAAAGCTGTTCTGGTGAATTTTTTGCATTCTCGGTCTATAACCTCAAATTTGAGTCATTATCCCGGCACCAAGTTTCATGATCTTAGGCCGAGATAACTATTGCAGTCGACGTTATTAGCCTTTTCTTTTAAACAATAGAGCAAAGTGTTACCTGCCGTACAAAGTGCAGGATGCTACACATCAAAAGCTATTGAATTCCAACAGTACGCTCATTCTTTAATGTCTGACTACAGCTTACAAAACTAGAGGTTTGTGTGGAGGTCAAAGGAATGGCACTATGATACATGGACGGGAGCACGACAGGGGAAGAAATTGGGGTTCCTGATATTCTTATATAACTGAACTAAAGGGGTTCTATGAAGTCAGTATATATGTTTGTTGTTTATTTCAGAAATGGCACCACAGTTGTACATAGCACTGTATGAATGGGCTGAACTGCAATACCTGACTAAGCCTATGGGTAATGGGGCGCTGTACCTGTGAAATTATCCTGTATAGCTCCAATAAGAGAACGTTTGTCAATCTTGGGGTCTAGAAGGTGAAGTAAGGTTAATTCACACAGTGAATTCACATATGGGAAGATGATAAAAGTAATGTAGGTATTTTGTATAGACAATGACACAGCATAGCCTTCTCCTATACATAGATAACATGTGCACTTATACTAGATATACACTCACCGGCCACTTTATTAGGTACACCATGCTAGTAACGGGTTGAACCCCCTTTTGCCTTCAGAACTGCCTCAATTCTTCGTGGCATAGATTCAACAAGGTGCTGGAAGCATTCCTCAGAGATTTTGGTCCATATTGACATGATGGCATCACACAGTTGCCGCAGATTTGTCGGCTGCACATCCATGATGCGAATCTCCCGTTCCACCACATCCCAAAGATGCTCTATTGGATTGAGATCTGGTGACTGTGGAGGCCATTGGAGTACAGTGAACTCATTGTCATGTTCAAGAAACCAGTCTGAGATGATTCCAGCTTTATGACATGGCGCATTATCCTGCTGAAAGTAGCCATCAGATGTTGGGTACATTGTGGTCATAAAGGGATGGACATGGTCAGCAACAATACTCAGGTAGGCTTTGGCGTTGCAACGATGCTCAATTGGTACCAAGGGGCCCAAAGAGTGCCAAGAAAATATTCCCCACACCATGACACCACCACCACCAGCCTGAACCGTTGATACAAGGCAGGATGGATCCATGCTTTCATGTTGTTGACGCCAAATTCTGACCCTACCATCCGAATGTCGCAGCAGAAATCGAGACTCATCAGATCAGGCAACGTTTTTCCAATCTTCAATTGTCCAATTTCGATGAGCTTGTGCAAATTGTAGCCTCAGTTTCCTGTTCTTAGCTGAAAGGAGTGGCACCCGGTGTGGTCTTCTGCTGCTGTAGCCCATCTGCCTCAAAGTTCGACGTACTGTGCGTTCAGAGATGCTCTTCTGGCTACCTTGGTTGTAACGGGTGGCTATTTGAGTCACTGTTGCCTTTCTATCAGCTCGAACCAGTCTGGCCATTCTCCTCTGACCTCTGGCATCAACAACGCATTTCCGCCCACAGAACTGCCGCTCACTGGATGTTTTTTCTTTTTCGGACCATTCTCTGTAAACCCTAGAGATGGTTGTGCGTGAAAATCCCAGTAGATCAGCAGTTTCTGAAATACTCAGACCAGCCCTTCTGGCACCAACAACCATGCCACGTTCAAAGGCACTCAAATCACCTTTCTTCCCCTTTCTTCTCTCATACAGAGAGAGGATAAGTCATTTTGGGAGAGGATATCCATGTATCCATTTTCCTAAGGAGAGAGGATAATTTTTGTGGCATAGTCTGTTTGTGCTAATGATGTTTGTGCTTTAATAGATCATTATGTATGTATCCCACATCCATAGACGAAATGTAAATGAACCCCCATTCTACCCCTTCCTCCACAGCTGCTGTCTCCGAGATCCGTATTTGGAATCAGCCTGTAAAGCCTGGTTCACATCTGTGTTTGGGTTTCCATTCGGGGAGTCAGCTTGGGGACCCCCCCAAATGGAGACCTATACACATTAAAAAGTGGTTACCTGAGAAACCTGCAGACCTCATAGACTATAATGGGGTCCGTGTGGTTACCGCATGAAACATGCAAAAGGAAAAGTGCTGGAAACAGCACTTTTCCCTCTGCATGTTTCGTACGGAAACCACACGGACCCCATTACAGTCTATGGGGTCCACGGGTTTCCTTAGGTCACTGCTTTTTAATGCGTATAGGTTTCCATTTGGGGGATCCCCAAGCTGACTCCCCGAATGGAAACCTGAACACAGATGTGAACTGAACCTTAAATAAGATAGAACTGAATAATAGAGCAGGTTTTGTGTTCTTATAAAATTAGCGTATACAAGTGCAGCAGAGATGGGTTTGTCATGTACAGCAGAGCTGAATATGTGATTTGTAATACCATGATATAATATGAATTTAGCAGTTGTTAACATTTTACGGATTATCACCTATGCTTAGGTGAATGTGGCTAATGCACATGCACAGATATTTTTTGCAATAGATTATTTTTTTAAAAAATTCACCATAATCCTTGTATCCCTGGCACTCTATACACATTATCATATGCGAATATCCCTAAGAGGACATCAGTTTTGCAGTGTCATTTGGAGGTATACAGATGCTACTATATAGACATATACTGATATCATCGCCATTGTAAAAAAATGTACTTATGACACAGTATACTTATTTTTTTACTGGCTATCTCTGCATATATAGTACAGCGGACTGTTCTAATCCATACATCAACCAATATATAAAATATACCAGCTTGATGGAGAGAGGCCAGGAAGGACCTATGTCAGGTGAGTGGGAGGCTATGGATACATTTACATATATGTGTGACCTTTCCCATAGCGTACGGCAGGGGTACGCCAACATTCACCCCAACTGCATTCACAACAGGAACAAAATACCCCCCCTTCTCAGACATGGTGTCAGTGATCAAACCCCTACTGTTCAGCAATTTAGGACAAATATATTTAGTGACATAACTCTATTATACAAATATAATGGCACCATTGCTTGTTGTCCGTAGTGTTGACGTAAATGTAACAAAGTATTCATACCAAGTATATTATTCTAATAATATTGATACATAATATAACTATTTGTTTCGCTATGTTTCCTAATGAGCTGACACTTCAATAGAGCGAATCTAACACTCAGCTTTGTGAAAACTAACATAGAAGTCTCAGAATAGGAGCGTCTTCAGCTGAGAGCCCTAATAAGCCCATGCCTCTTGCACTCCATTGAACTAAACTGTGAAGCTATTCTTTTCCTGGCGGAGCAGCCTTTGTTTTCTCAGTCCATCCCAGTGTTCTCTGCTCTAAAATGAAGCTTGTTTAAGGATTCCCTTTGATGAGCTGAGATCAAACAGACGGAGGACCCCAGGTCCTAATCAGACTTTGGCAAAGGTGGCATTTTCACAAATAGTTTGCCTGGGTTTTCTGTAGGTTTTTTTTCGTTCAGACATTGTACTCAGCAAATTTATCCGGTTAAATGTCAGGTAATCCTCTCTGTGACTACTGCCTGTCCTAAATCTATTCACACTACAATGGCTGATGTTTCCTTGTAGTGTCATTTCATCAGCAAAACACACACTTTTCACATAATTTAATTGAGTGGGGGCCAGCACGTGTAGGGGGATGGAGTTGCAGCTTTCGTGCATAGATGCAGCCACGGTGTACCGAACAGGATTTTATGGCAATTTTAGATATGCTTATGGCATAGGGATGATGTAAACGCAGAATCCTCAAATCTTTGACTACTGCATTAAAGGAAACTCTGATAAGAGTATTAGGCTAAGTTAACATCTGCGCCATTGTCTCTAGAGACTCTGTCGCAGAATTCACTAAAAAAAAAATCAGCGGAGAGAACAATCCTGCATGGGGGACCTTTCTCCCTGGTTTCAAATTGTTATGGCAGACATCCAATGTGCACCACCGGCGTACCCCATTATAGTCGTTATAGTGTCCACGTGTAACTACAACAGTGGTCCGGCTTTCTGTCATTCAGATCCCCCAGTGGACCAGAACGACAGAGTCCGACACAGATGTGAACCTAGCATAAGGCTACACACATAGAGCTGTGGGCTTTGTTTCTTATCCATGTATTTAATGGCTACCACACTGACTCATACATACAACTGTATATATTCATAGGTCCTTGTGGGGGGCTGAGACTCTAGAGGCCAAACTCAGGACACGCCTGGGCTCATTAATTGAACTGACCATGGAGGGTATAGATAGCTCATCTGTTTTCTTACATAGGAACATAACACTGGTGAAATGAACACCTGAATTTCAAGCACTAGTAAGGAAAGGGAGGTGTCCCCCAAAACAAACAATGAAAATTTAACTTTTATTGGAAAAACTTGTGTCCCTCATAACCAACAGCCACATTGACAATACTATGTGACCCCTCCAGTAGATGTGATCGAGGAAACAACAAATAAATATTAAGGAATCAATATCCTCATGCAGTGCGCTCCACCTACATCAACATCTAAATCTCAAAGGGTGTGCTGGAATTTACTCTGGTGTATGTTTGTATCTCCCCATACACTATATCACACCCATAGGTAACAAAAGTGGGTCCACTGTTCAAACAATTCCACAGGTAAGTATTAGGGGCCAAGTAGCCGCTTTACAGGGGCCGAATCAACAATGCCTGACCTCCCTGTCCCATCAATAAGTCTGGGTCGACTGGACAATCATTTCTAGTGAGGCCATATATAAAATACACCTTTCCTAAGTGATTCGTACATTCCCTGTACCAAAGTGTCCAAAGCCTAATAATACATTCTCATACATGTAGTGTCCCTGTCTGATAACCTGTCCGGACCACACAATGTTCCTGCATTCACAGCCATATCCATTGGCAACTGACCAAGGTAAGCGGCTGTCAGGACTAGGATGGTTAGAGAAAAAAAAATATTTCTATTTTCAATTGTTTACAAATGTATATAAAGATATATAAATTTTTGGTAAAAATAAGCAATTGTACAAAATAAATTTAAAAATATTGTATAAAATTACTTATAGCCACTAGTCACTATAGACTAGTTCAACAAGAAACACAGTGACATGGCTTTAGTTCTTTCTACTAGATTTTAAAGTGTAAAATGACGATTTCAAAAGCAATGGAATTCACATTTTTTAAAACCATAAAAGATCAACTTTGTCTCCCTCTAGTGGCCCTTTACGATATCACGTCTGCCATGTCTGCAGTCAGCACAGGTGTTGTATTATATATTATAGGTAGTGAATTGATGTATATTTGTTTCTATGTTTTTTTTTTAATGTAGATTGTGAGCTCCATATAGGGATCACAATGTACATTTTTTTCTTCCCATCAGTATGTCCTTGTAGAATGGGAGAAAATCCATGCAAACACGGGGGAGAACATACAAACTCCTTGCAGACGTTGGCGGGATTTGAACCCAGGACTCTAGCGCTGCAAGGCAGCAATGCTAACCACTGAGCCTCTGTATTGCCCCTTTCTATGTTTGTTTTTGTGTGTATATTATATTTTTAACAAGCATTAAATCACTTTTCCACAAGAATTAATAAAATAACAAAGACTGTTGTATTTCCTTAACCTTAATTCCTTACTGTGACCCCAGCAGGTCACGGTCCCTATTTACTTACCGAGCCCCCGTTTCTGCTCATGGCACCAGTACTTCCCCTTCTACGGATGATCAGGAGCCGGGATCGGTAAGTGAGGCTGCGGGCCTACGAATCCTACAAACAATTCTATTATTATACTTGGGAGTCTTTTTAGATCCCCGAGTATAATGATCATTGGGCCAATGGAGGTGAGGGAACATAAAAAACACTGTTACTTACTTCTCCTGCGTTCCAGCAGGCTTCAGGCCTTTTTGGTAATGTCAGAGACATCACGTGGCCCAGGCCAGTGTCAGGCCCTCTGGGGTTTGAAAAGACCTCAGAGTATAATAATTGTTCATGGGTCGGCCACTATGAGACATAATACTGTGTGCAGGGGCCTCTATGGGGCATAATAGTGTGTGAAGGGGCCACTATAGGGCATAATAGTGTGTGCAGGGGCCACTATGGGGCATAATAATGTGTACAGTGGCCGCTATGGAGCATAATAGAGTGTGCAGGGGCCACTATGGGGTATAATAGTGTGTGCAGGAATATGGTTTGTGCGGGAAGGGGGTCAGGGGGCCCTCTGCCAAATGTTTGCTTTGGGGCCCCGCCATTCCTAGTTTCACCACTGCAAAGGGGGCGTTCATACTAGCTTCGGTGTCCGACAGCTAGTGTCCGTTGCTAATGCCCGAGGAAGATTTTAGCATCAGACACTAGCTGTGTCCGTTCACAATTTGCATTGTTTTAAATGGGACACCATTTTAATCCTTCAGTGTCCGTGGGTGTCCTTAGGTGTCCGTTTGCAAAGATGTCCGACTTTTCAAGCCGACAGCAAAATCCTACATGTGTGTATTTTACTCTCACTAGATTACCATCATCTTCTAATATTCTGTAAAGCTCATTTGTATGTTCCATTAATTATTATTCTGCTCCATTATAGCACAGCAATGCCAGATCTTTCACATGACACTGGACAAACCCCATCAGGATTCCAGCTTTGTTGTCCATTGAACAAAATAGCATAGTCATAAGTCATGTTTTCCCTAATCTGTAGCGACACCAGTATTGCTATGTATCAGAGTAGCAGAGCTTCCGTTTTGGTGTCTGCTGCAGGACTAGAAGAATGGCAAAATGGTCCATCTAGTGATGGATAGCAATGGACCCTCAAGGACCCTATTGACGATATGTGGGTTGTTGGGTTCCCATTATTTTCTAACAGACATCATCAGATTAAAAAGCAGGATTTTTTCATCCAAGATTTCTGCCAGACACTGCACCAGAGATTCCAAATGGAGCCACCAACATAGATGTGAATGTAGTATATTAAATATAGGGCATGATAAGTGGGGTCTCTGTCACATACTTTGCATTGTGGACCAGGAGCTTCACGTTTCTTCTATGATGGACCAAAGGAACCCAAGTTACATTGTTACATAGTTAGTATCAGTGGTATAACTAAAGTCTTGTGGGCCCGGGTGCGATCTTTTGTCCGGGGCTCCCTACAGCCAATACTTGATAGCAATGGTTATGGGAGCGGAGGTGTTTAATCCACCTTAGTGTGGTTAGGGGAATCTGTGGGTCTCCTTGGTTTATGGGCCAGGTGGAAGTTGCAATCTCAATACTGATGGCAGTGCTTATGGGCCCCCTAAGGCTTCTGGACCCTGATGTGACTGTACCCTCTGAATTACGCCCCTGCGTAACATGTCCATCAGGTTCAACCAGGGAATGGGAAAGGGCCTAACATTCCCTAAGCATCAATGCTATTTTTCTTTAAAAAGGCATGTAATTCTATTTTAAGCTGTCAGCTGTAACTGCTGTCGCCATCCCTGGGGTAGGCTATTCCACAGATTCACAGTCCTTATAGTGACCCTTGTCGGAGTCCTATACTACAGGATAGAGTTCTTAGACAAAATGTTAAAGCTGGCAAGGGACCTTTAGAAACATTCTATGTGTTATGTCAGGGCTATACTGCAACATTTTGTAGTGTTGCTTATTGGGTAATTGATTTTAGCTATTGATTGACATCTGTAGCCCAAAAGATTGCAATTTGGACAGCAACCATAGTTATATTCAATTAGCGACGCTATAAGAACATGCAGTATAGTCCCAGGCTATAGAACAGAATACAAAAGAGTAAAAGTAGAAACTAATACAACTACATTTATATATTCCATACCCTATACTACTGTTTAATAGTAAAAATAGAATAACAAAACGTTGGTAAGCTATGTGTCCCTGTGCAGTGCTTAATAAGTGTAAGGTAATGTCACATCTGTATACGGAATATTAGGCTCTCTAGATACCTCACACCTCTTCATTCTGTGAGTTTGGCCAAGCTACAAAGTGTTAAGGTAGGTGTGATGTTCGGTGACCCCACCAATGCAACTTTCTTCTTTTCATCCTATTATCTCTACAGTTTCTGTAACATTCCTAGTTTCAGGGTCAAATGAACTGAAACACAATTAGTTTTCCGTTTTACTGTTGATTTGTACATAGATTGAAATGCTAAGCTTGGTCCTGCACTGTACAAAGCCTCAGGTATTACAAGCAGAGATAAAAGTGAGCCAAAACTCACTCTGATGGGCTGATTTTGCTTTGCAGGATCACTTTCGCCCTGTATGTTAGTGCAAGAACTTCTCACACGCTGTCTTCCATGTTTTGGTAATATAGTCCTGGTGATCAGTTTCTATTACCCCAGTCAAAGGGGCAGATTTATTGAGACTGGCATTTTGTACTCCAGTCTTGTTAGAGGTCCTGGCAGGTGCAGGGCATGGTCATTTATGAAGAGGCCTCTTTACAAATCAATTGAACACCTGTGCGCCAGATGGGAAAATTTGTGCCAGTTAGGAAGTGGCGCAGGTTCCATTATAACAGAAAATTAATGTGAATTTTAATAAATATGTCAGACTGAGGCATGCCCATCCTCCCCCATCCCACAGCTTGGTCCACCCAAATTCTTATTTTCCCTATTAGTATGTCTTTGGAGTGTGGGAGGAAACCCATGCAAACATAGGGAGAAAATGCAAACTACTTGCAGAAGTTGTCCTTGGCAGGATTCAAACCCAGGACTCCAGCGCTGCAAGGCTGTAGTGTTATAATCACCCATATTCATACGATAGCAAGCATGGCACAGAATGGAGGTTTTGATACGTGTCTGATACACCTTGAAACAAATTTGCAAAATGAGATCACCTCATTCTGGGGAATTTGGTGCATCCATATATTACATACCCCTGCTGCTGTGGAAATATATGGTTGTCTGCAATTTCTCAAAAACAGGCATAACTGTAGGGGGTGCAGAGGTAGCAATATGGACTCTGGAGTGTCAGGGGCTTAAAGATAGATTGTAAGCCCTCTCATAGATTGTAAGCCCTCGCGGGCAGGGCCCTCTACCCCACTGTGCCAGTCAGTCATTGTTAGTATTATATTTACCTGTATATTTTGTGTATTGTATGTAACCCCCAAATGTAAAACACCATGGAATTAATGGTGCTATATAAATAAACAATAATAATAATAATAATAATAATAATAATAATAATACCTCTCCATAAGATAAGGAGACACCAGTACATGGTAAGTGGGGGACACATTATATATTTTGCATTGGGATCCAAGCTTTAAAATACCCCTCTGTTCTCTATTGAAGGTATGGGTTACGGCCGCCAGAGCTGTGAAAACTGGTCTTATCACATCATCTGATAGCTGGGAATGAAAGAGGGTTGTCTAGGTGGCACAACCTGTTATGGTGGCCAATCTCATAAGACAAAATGCCCATAAGACTCCACACACCTATATGGTGGTCTCTCCCTATGGAATGACGATATCCCCTTAACCATACCTGTAATGGTAATTATCAATACTATGACTGAGAGTGAAGATCACTGAATATTAATGTCAATCCCGGGAGAAAACTCCTAGTTTCTAAGACGCTATGGGCGACATTAGGGATACTGATAACATACTAATATTAGAATTAAATTAGATAGGAAGTTACACTACTGTCTAAACAAATCTTCAAAGACGTTAGACTAAAGTACCTTTTGCTTTGGGACAGGAGCTGATCATTAACTCAATGGTAATTTCCTGTTTTGGCTTTGTAAGGTGTTGTCGTCTTCTTTTTCCATTAGCATTGCAGCTTTTGATGAGGAAAGAGTCAACAGACTGTGAATAAGAATAGGAGACCTTATCCTAAACTAATGATACTCTCCCCATAAGCCGATCTTCATTACCATACAAAATCCACAACACAAAAGTAAAGCTGTAGTCTTTATACTGTATAGACAACAGTATACAACGAATATTCTGCTGTATTCTGTACTATGTCAACCACACCTACAGATGATAGCTCACTGGTCCATGGTTGGGTAGAAGACCCTGGACTACAAGGTGACAGATCCATTAACAGAGCCGCAGGTCTTGACCTACCCACTGTGGATCTCTTCTAATTACCTTTCTATGGGACAAGGGTCTTCAAATGTTTTAATGGGTTGGTTACGGGGCTACACCTGGGTCACTATAGGTCATCATTATCATTCATTTTCTAATGGATCCTAAAGAAACTGTATTTACTCAAGGCTGGAACAACAAATCCAGTCTTTGTGTGGCTTCTAGTAATGTGATGTTAACTAAAGTTCTTAGTCATTTCTTTGTCAGTAGTTGCCAGTTTTCTTATCAACCAGTTCCCTGTTAAGCTTATCCACCTACCGCTTCTAAACATCTGTTAATGGGATGTCGGCTTTTGATACTGCTCATCCCATTCTTTACTCCTTTCCTTTTGAAACACGACCTGGCTCTGTGTAATGTTGTATTTGAAGTAGCGCCTCCATCAGACCTCATCAATTTGTTGTCTTTGCACTGCCAGTGGTGGTGGAGGAAGATAGAGGGGGGCATTTTGATGAAATTAAGAGGATTAGATTGTGTTTTCAACATCAATTTCCCTTCAATGCTTCTAAAGGTAGATCAAAACCTTTGAGTTTATCTCCTAGGTCAAGTGGCTAACACATATATTCGCAAATTGAAGATTGAACTAGGGTGCCGGCATTATCAATGACTCTTTGATGAAGGCTGAGTGGGTGGGAGTGTTAAGGTGTCACTCTGCATAAAATGATGCATTTTCTTCTACTATGTTCACAACTGTAAGGGCCTATGTTTAGCAGAGAGACAAAAAAAGACCCAAGGAAATGAGCGCGAGAAAGGTTCCAGATTGGGGAACGAAATGTCACCTGGAATAAACATACTGGTTAACTGATTTATTGGAGTGGAGCCAGTTTGGTCTTTTCTAGATGGATGGATAGCTAGCTAGCTAGCTAGCTAGCTAGATAGATGATAGATAGATAGATAGATAGATAGATAGATAGATAGATAGGAGATAGATAGATAGATATATGATAGATAGATAGATAGATAGATAGATAGATAGATAGATAGATAGATAGATAGATAGACGATAGATAGATAGATAGATAGATAGATAGATAGATAGATAGATAGATGATAGATTTCCAGTTGTAAGACCACACTGGTATTTGTATTGGGTGTTCACCAATGGGAAAAGGCAATATCCCACTTTGTGCTAACTGCTTACAAACACACTGAAATTTCAGATTTTAATGACTTTTTTCAATTAAAAAAGATCCAAAAAAATATTCCTTGATAGCGTCAGATGCCCGCTGGTGTTTATACATACACAATTGTAATAGCTGAAGAGTATTTGGCTTTTAGACAAGTGGTCCAAAAATGAGTCCTCTTTGGGAGCAGACCCGTGCCAGTGTGTAAACACAGGGAACCCGTAGAAGCAATGGCTTGTTCTTATCTGTAACATAGTTGCTGCTATTTCAAGCGAATCCCAAACCACTTGTACTTACCAAATCTGAAACATTTGTAAAATTCATAAATCAATTTGTATTGATTCCTGCTTGTTGCTCAGTCAGTTTGCTCTTTCCTAATTCTCGCACTTGGTCACGTGCATGTAGCCTTAGATATTACTCCTTTCATATTCCTACTGAAGTCGAGAAACATCAGAAGAACTTGTCATACACATACTGGGTCAGATTCACTATTGAAAAACTTCAGTACATCCTTTACACCACATTTATTAACTGTTTTAGACACTTTCTGATAGTGTGCGCGGGGGTGGGGGGGCTTACCAAATTAAGGAGAGGGACTTAAGATGCTTTTTTGTCGCAAATCACTGGCACATTTTAAAACAGTCCAATCTGTGTCACTTAGACAGTACTAGTAAATCTTCCCCACCGTCTGTTACAGACCCAAGAGTCGGGCAGAGGTCAGAGATGGAGAATGCTTACTTTTTTAGGCCAAGGCCCCACATAGTGAAATTCAGCAAAAAAAAAAAAAAAAAAAAAAGGAGCGAAAAAAAATGCACATTGCATTTTTTTTCACAGTTTTTTTCATTGCATTTTTGCACAGTTTTCCTCTGCAAACTTTCTGCCCTTATTATACCTATAGGGAAAACGCCAGCGATTCCGCAGGCTGCGATATTGAAAAATGTGGGTGTTTTTAAAAACGCAGCTTCTCTGTGGCAGATTTTTTTCTGCACTGTGTGGATGGGATTAGCCAAAACGCAGGTACTGTAAAACGCAGCATTTTCAAAATGTGGGGCCTTAGCCTTATAGTACCAGCAAAGCAAATGAGATCCTGGCTAATCTATAAATTCAATAAGAGAAGAAAAATGTAGCAAAAAACTGGAAAAATCGCAATTTTTTTAAAAAATTTTTTAGCTGCAGTTCTCTATGTGGGGCTTTAGCCTTACAGGGAATGCTCTGTCTGAGGCTCTTATTCTTATGTAAGTTATAAATCATACACAGTATAAAATTACCCCTCCATTTTTTAAGCAGAAAATTTTCAGAATGGATTATGCAACCTTTCAGATATGGATATTCATAGTAAATACATTGATCTCATCAAGTCTAAGGCCCAGTTCGCATCTGTGCATGGGTTTGTGTTTAGGGAGTCTGCTTGGGGATCCTCGAATGGTAACCTAATCCGCATAAAAAAAGCAGTTACCTAAGGAAACCCGTGGACCCCATTGACTATAATGGGGTCCGTGTGGTTTACATTTGGTTTCCGCACAAAAAATGTGGAGACTTTTCTCTCCGCATTTTTAAAGCAGAGAGGGGAACTGAATGACCCGAATGCAGATGTGAACTGGGTCTAAGGCTAGGTTCACATCTGCCCTTGGGTTTATGTTTGGGGGTCCGCCCAAACGGAAACCTAATCCACATAAAAAACCTACGGACACCAAAGACTATAATGGGGTCTGTGTGGTTTCCACCCGAATACATCTAATAACTGCACTTCCAGTGCTTTTCTCTCTGCATTTTTTATGCGGAGAGGGGAAGGGAAACCCCATATAGAGACCAGGCGCAGATGTGAACTGAGCCTAAGAGATCAATATAATGTATGAAGTTTATATTGTGTAATCCGGAGATGGAGCCAGCTTCTGTAAGGGGGGGTTTACACTACCGCCAATGTCTGTTCCGGGGTTTCCGTTCTAAACCCCGGGGATACTGGACAGGGGACGGCTTGACTGCGGTTAGCTTTAAAACCCAATCATTTGGGTATGCGGCCTCTCCACCTGGAAACCATTTTTTTTCACAGACAAAAAGTCATACATGCATGATTTTGTGTCCGCTAAAAAAACCGGTTTCTGGGCAGAGAGGCCGCATATGGACGCCGTCGGTTACCTTTAAAAACCCAATCAAATGAATGGTTTTTAAAGCTGACCGCCGGTCCAGTTACCCCAGGGTTTAGGATGGAAACCCCGGGGCGGACAGAGGCGGTTGTGTGAACACCCCCTTAGCTCTCAGACAATATTTACCAACTTATTTGACAACTTTATATAAAATAACATGAGAAATATTCAAAAGTAATTGCTTTATTTGAACTCTATAAAGTATACAACAGGCACTCAGCAATACGGCTGCAGGTAAAATACAGAGCAAATCAAGAGCAATTCATTATATGAAGAATATTATTCATCTACATCAAAAGAGTGCAACTGGTCAACGACCATTTGAGGACAGACGTGTTCAGACAAAGTCACTTTTTTTTTGTTGTTTTTTTCATTTTTTTTTTTTTTTTTGAAGAATACTGTGTCAGAGAAGACCTAAGGAAAATATACCCATAAATATACAAAATAATCGACCATTTAAAAAGAGCAGAAAGTGGAATAAATAGGCAACGTCCAATAGAACCTTTCTGACTAAAAGGACCCGAAGCTTTGATGCGCACACAGTCTCGGCGTCATGACTGCGCATTACAAAAAAAAGAGCAAAAATTCACACTCAATTCTGCTTTCTACTTGTATTGACAGCTTCTGTCAAAAATGGTTTGCATATAGAACTCATAGTTAGCAGTGATCCTGCTTTGCTAAGGGCTGTGGAAGGCTGTTACATCAACTAGAATTTGGTTTATAGAGACATTCACTTTGATAGAATAATGGATTTACATTTGGTGGCCATTTATTGCAAACTTTGTTCCAAAAAGTTGCTTCGATTACTTGGATTTGTTCCATAGAAGACCAATGCCAAACATTATTGGAGCCTTATAAATGTGGCTCATGACAATGTTAGAGGGGTTGGGAACACATGACAATGGAAGAAGGGCATTTATGGCATATCCAGAGGTGGGACCTGCAGGTAATATGGGGTTGTGGACCCCTGTCCTACAACTGCAGTGTAAGGAGAGGTGGCTGAACATGTTCGACTTTCTTCGATAAATTGTATGGGTTTTCCAAAAACAGGAAAGGATGTTTATTCATCTGTTTTTGAAACTCCCATAGAAATTATGGGAGACGCACATGTACGGCCACATTACCATTCACGTCATAGGACAGTAGTCCCAACTATAAGGTTTCCTTGTCCAGAATGAGAAATCAAGGGCTGCATCGGTCAAGAGGTTGCATGGGGCTCACCTCTAATACCTGTGACAGGGGTGGCACTGTTTTTTGAAGAAAGCAGCCATGCTTTTCTAATCTTGGATAACCCTCAACCCCCAACTCTCACTGCCAGGTTTCCTTGTAGATTACAGATGATGGCTGGGTGTCCAAATAAAGGGACACATTAAGAACAGGTTCCTGACAAGGGTCCCTTCTAACAAGTAGGGAATATCTGAAATGGGGAACCACTATCAATTTAATAACTTTTCATGCTAAATGTAAGACATTTATTTCAGTAGTGGTCCATGTTTTCATTAGCCCTTAATCCTGACATTGGGTCCTTCAATTACAATCCCAGGAAACCCCTATAACTACATAGTGACCATCAAGAGTGAAGAACGGGACGGAAGGTCCAAGTGAGGATGACGGACAGATCATAGAATGTTACCGAGCAGATAATTGAAAAAAAACACCTTAAAGAAGAAAAATGTATATATATATATATATATATATATATATATATATATAGAGAGAGAGAGAGAGAGAGAGAGGGAGAGAGAGAGAGAGAGAGAGAGAGAGAGAGAGAGAGAGAGAGGAGAGAGAGAGAGAGAGAGAGAGAGAGAGAGAGAGAGAGAGAGAGAGAGAGTTTCTAATATTAGGGCCACACATGTTGAAAAATTTAGATTTTCCATCTGCTAAAAATTTCTATAGAGTCCTGTTACAATTTAAGTATATCCATTACTTCTGTCATAAATGTTTCTTCTCCTAAAAGGGGTATCCAAGATTAGGGGAAAGGTCTGCATTTCTTCCACAAATAGTTCCACTTATTTATTAATTTTTTAAATTCTGGATAATTAATATTATTAATTAATTATTAATTATTAATATTATTTTTTAATAGACTCTGGATATAAAGATGACAATTGTAGATTCATTGCAAAACCACTGAATATGATTATATAGATAGTGGAGACACAAGATGGGTTAATAGACAACAAAGCAGCAGTAACTTCATGTCCAGTGCCAAAGGCAATACCTACCATTATTAAATGCAATCCATAATGACCGTATGTTATATTGCAAGATGAACTGATACATTATTTTATGGGAAAAGATTTTGTATACCTGCAACCTTCTGATTGAAATCCATGTTCTTTCTATGCTTAGGAGTCCAGTGGGCAGCCTTGTGTAATGATCCACAACCGTTCCTGTATGAGCATGTATACAGATAGTTATTGATCATTGATTAGGACCTCCCATTGGACTCCTAGTCAAAGAAAGAGCAGTAAGTTGCAAGGGATATTGATTTTTTTCCCAACAATACCATATATCAAACTGCTTAACTCTTCATGCTGATAGGATTACATGTTCAACATGACAAGTTCCCTTTAAGGGCGACTCAAAGATTACATACAATAAAAACTTAAAGTTGGCCATACACATGTATAAGCTAATTCACCTGACTCCACCAAGTACGCTCAGCTTGACCGAGTATGCATGCTAATTCCAATGACTATAGAGGAATAATCCACTGCCTGACACCACTGGCAATGGTTTATTTTCCAAGGGAATACGTGTAATTATTATTATTAATTAGACAACAGTCATCAGGAAATAGGGGGAAAGGAAGGACTTGGTAGGAATTGGTGCACATTTGATCATTGGCCAACGCTTATGTGATGTGTGTGGCCAGCATAAAGTCATGTGATCACAAATAATGTATGAAGGCTTATACAAATGACTACATGGTACACACTTTGCATCATAGGTGGAAATAACTCATATCAGCGCATAATGTGTTATAGCTCCTTTTGGGCTATATTTTTTGTTGCAGATTTTGCGAAGCTTTTTTGAGGACTGGATTTAAAGGGAGTCTTTCTCCAGAACCAATCATATGAGCTAAGCCCTACAAATACATAGGTTAGGTTCATCTGATCATATAGCGTTTTTCCCTTGTGAATTAGTGCTTGTTAGTATGCAAATAAACTGTTTGGAGCAACAAGGGTGTGGCGCCTTACGTCTTTGGAGCAATGGCAACGCCATCATTTCTCCTAAGAGGTAATTTGCATATTGATAAAAACAGCAATGTTTTAGCAACAGAGGCAGCAATTTACATTGAAAGACCACCATTTGACTCAGGTGAGGCCCGATTCACGTCTGCATTTGGGCCATTTCGTTCCCCTTATGTATGAGATATCCTGCAAGCAGCACTTTTCTCTTCGCATTTTTCAGGCGGAAACCACACGAACCCCATTATAATCTATGGGGTCCTGAAATTTCTTTAGGTAACCGCTTTTTTATATGCATAAGTTTCCGTTCAGGTGTCCCCAAGCAGACTCCCCGAACGGAAACCCGAACTCATATGTAAACCTGACCCGACCTATCTATCTGCAGGGCTTGGTTGATATGCTGGGTTCTGGAGACTCCCTTTAACAAAAGGGAAAAATAGAAGGGATTCCTTTATATTTCCCATTTCCTTCTAATCCAATGTATAGAAAAAGGAGGCAATGGGCGCGCTGGACCAAATGAATAATCTTTATTCAACGCGACGTGTTTCGGGAAGACAGGTCCCTTTCTGAAGTGCAAAAAAATGCAGCAAAATCTGCAACAAAATGTGACCTGAACACTATTGGGATAATATTTTCCTGTACTGGGGCAGTAGATAAGGGATAAGATAAGGGATAAGATAAGGGAGTAATCCTTTCACCCAGCTCATTTACTAGATACTTTCTTCACGCTAGGAACCAAATATTCGACCCTAGGACGTCCAAACTAGTAAGCTGGAGAATAACTACTTATGGTAACCTCAGATTTTTTTTTTTACGTGCTCCTTAGCAAAACAGCCGTGTAAAGACTAATAGTATGTCATATATTAAATAGACCTGCACATACATGTATACATTTCACAGAAATGATGCTGCATCCCATTAACAGATACACAGCTCCAGTACATTGAACAGAAATCATCAAAACAACGTCATCATTTCTGTAATCTCATCAATATAGAATAATAAAGGCTTAGAAATCGTCAGCAGAAAGAACTGTAAAACAGAGCAAGCTAAGAAAGGACAACGTCTTGAGGTGTGTTTGTCTTCGTCATGCAGCATAACATCGAACGGTTAAGTTATTAGAAGATGCCATGAATTTAAGGCACTTGTAACAATGCCAAAATCATCAGGTTTTATGGTTCAGGACTATGGGACGGATGAGAGGACAGGGTACAGTCGCTCACTAATACTAACAGTAAGAATTCAAGTCCACCTGTACCTAGTAAAACACGGCACGTTACAAATAAGGAAATGATGAAAGAAACGACTAAAAAAGACCTACTATGCATATCTTATCAAATCTCAACACAAAAATAGCAATATTCACACAAATACTCTATTTGACTGTGGTCCTACTGGAAGGTTCAAGAATAGCGGATGCGTTTTCATGAGCACATATACACTCCGATCCAGACATGCTTGGGACACGTAATGTAGATGAATATCTCACAGCCAGAGGATGGCGCTGTATGACAAAGCAGATGTAAAAAAAAGAACACATATCTAGTAAAGAAGCCTACAATAGCATGTATGTCACCATTGCGTTTTGTATGTATATCATTTTATATTGCCCCTCCCCGTCTATATACTCGTACAATGGGTTCTTATACATTCAAGACTTATGGAGTAAGAAAAATGAAAGCGTCAGAAATGACCACCAAATATTTCACAATGAGAATGAATGTTGTATATGACGTCAGTCAATGTCTACCTAGGTTTAGATAGAGCTAATAAAAATATTACGACCTCTGCGACGCCCTCTAGGGGGCAGAGGAAGAAGGAAGCCTGTTGTGTGACATGAATAGAGTTGCATGACAGTGTTTTGTCCTGAAACGTAACATCAAACCTAAGTCTTTAGGCTGCGCCAAAAAAAGCACAGTTTTTCTACTTTTTTTTTCAAAGCTTATAAAATCTACAGTAAAATGGTGCTCCAGTCTTTGGACAAAATACAGTGGGAGGATTTCAAGGGCTCGGTGCTCTGGAATAAGCAAATACATTGACAAGTACACCTTGGATTCTCTTAAGTCAGGGTTGCCATCTTTCCCAGCACCTTTAGCCCGGTAGAGAAACAGTAGCTATCCCCTTAACAGAGGTAGTTACAGAGTATATACAGTATATGCCATATAGTTTGCTAGGTTCTTTTCCCGATTACTTGTCTCTATAAATTCCCCGATACGTTAGTCTTATATTTACATAGGACACATATACATTTAGACAGTGCAGTACTACTATGTTACTTTCGATATATGATGACATCCCATAGGCTTTTATTATACCTTGGCTTATTGCTACATATAGACTCAGATGGGTTACGTAATACTTTGGAAGGCCAAGAGCAAAACCGAACCGTTCCGTTTTAGAATTCCGCGAGCCGCGGCAATCTACGCTGGTTATTAAAGTGATTACTATTCCATAGATAAAAGATAACCTACATTGCTGGAACACATTGTTACTATGCGATGTAGCAGGGCTTTGGTAAGAGAGAAATCGGTTTGGCCGCAGCAATTTTAATATTACAATAGATTATTAGATTAGAATTACTTCATGAGTTTTTCTACAGCTAAGACGTGAGGAGTTGTATACAACTCACAGATCAAGTATATACATAGCACCTAGATAAAATCGAAAAAAAGTGCTTATATGACATCATTTAGGAGAACCCCCTCTAAGGCCTCGCTAAAGGAAATGGACTCAATTAAATTGGTGGGTTTCTGTCTAGAAATTAGAATTTATTTATTTCTTTTCTCTTGGCTATAATTCTCCAATAAATGATATCTTGTAATTAAGGATCCAATATATTTCATCTTAAATATAGACATTCTAATACTATATCGTAAAGCTGAGAACAATATACTTTCCTCTGGATGAACAATATCTAGGTCTTAAAGTAGAACTCCCTATTACCCCCCCCCCCCAAAGAAAATAAAAAAAAATAAAATAAATCTGGTCTAAGTGGGTTTGTGATATAAATTGTAAATTGCAGCTTCTTACTGGTGGCTGTATTCGTGAATTTTCCATTCTGGTCCTCAACTGTGTCATGTGACCAGCTCTGTGACTCAACAAGCGAGTCCGATGTGTGGACAGGAAATCACTTTCCTTATTGATTCTTAAGGAAACCTCAATGTGAGACCCCTAGGAGTGAAAGGACAAACTGATGTCCTGTCTACACATAAGATACTGCAGTAGGAGAGTCAGAGTGTCAGTCACGTGGCACAGGTCAGGATTGGAAGGAAAAGGATAGCTCACAAATACAGTCAGTGGTAAAACGATTACCATCAATATAATTTATATCCTGTACCTTCTAATGGATCAGAATTGGGGTTGAGCCGATCTTGAGATTTCAGGATCGATTTTCAAATCCAGCCAATGTCTATCGCATTCGTGAAATTTGCTTGATTGGGATCCGATCTTTCCTGATCGTTCAATCCTAATTGTATACAGTAGGGTTGAACCGATCTTGAGATTTCAGGATCGATTTCAAAATCCGATATCCGATCACTTTCCAGACGATCCCGATCGTGAAATTTGTTCGATCGCCCATCGGGATCCAATCTTTCCCGATCCCGAACGCTCAACCCTAATCAGAATATCTATCTATCTATCTATCTATCTATCTATCTATCTATCTATCTATCTATCTATCTCTTTCTCTCTCTCTCTCTCTCTATTTCAGCTGAGCGCGCATGTTTTTAATTGGGAAAAGGAAATTTAGAGTAATAACAGTCTCCAAATATTTGGGGACACTGCTTTCACTATATGTTGCTAATATGATTTTTATCCAAAGATCTTTGTTTGAACTCGTTTTATAAATTTTAGCTTAGTTTTGGGCATCTTGGATAGGCAGATATGGGTTACACTTACAGAGACCCTCTATCACAGAATGCAAGGGTTTGATACTTTTGACCCTAATGGTTGAAATACTTGATCTCCATTGGATGTGTCCTATGCTTTCCTATATACATATATATCTGTATATAAATATTACAGCAACACTTCCTACAAAAGTGTGATAGTACCTGCACATGATGATCACAGGACATCGGACAAGTATACAACCCAACATACCTCCTCTATTATGAATACAAATTTGGTTCCAGCTAAAAAGCTTATAACTCTTACATTCTCTACAGATATAATGACTATTTCTCCTATCCTTGTCATTATACTCCACTTACCATCAACTCCGACTATGCTAAGCCACCACGGAGAAGACTTAGACTTTTAGTTCAGCATATAGGATATATATAAATGACTTTTTCTTTTATAAAAAAACTTGAGTCTTCAGTAGTTGATACCATTTTTAATGGCTAACTAAAAATGATGATTAGGGTTGAGCCGATCTTGAGATTTCAAGATCGATTTTAAAATCCGATTTCCGATCATTTTCCAGCCGATCCCGATCTCGATCGTGAAATTTGCTCGATCGCCGATCGGAATCCGATCTTTTCCGATCCCGATCCTCAACCCTAGTTAATGCTTCTCTATGGGAAAAGTCACTTTTAGGGTTGAGCCGATCTTGAGATAACCTCCAATCTCGATCCCGCTGGAAAAGATCGGGTCGGAATTCTGATCGCGATCGTGAAATTTACTCGATCGCCGATCGGAATCTGATCTTTTCTGATCCCAATCGCTCAACACTAATGATGATAGATTACAAGCTTTCGAGGCTGTAGGCCTCTTCCTCAGGCATATGAGGAAGAGGCCTAGAGCCTCGAAAGCTTGCAATCTGTCATCATTTTTAGTTAGCCATTAAAAAAGGTATCAACTACTGAAGACTCAAGTTTTTTTTTATATTTCATATCCACTGGCTAACACTGTACAAAAAAATATTTTTTCCTTATATTTTTCTTTTTGTATATAAAGTATTTGCCCTTTATGTTTTGCAGGAATGTATATACCTTTCTAATGTCACTAATCATAGTCCATTTCCGATAAAGAATCCAGAACCAAATAGACCCCCCTACTAGAAGTACATTCAATGTTGTAGATGAAGATGGATGAATGAATACGATGCCTTTCATGATCATTTTCAACAGCATATGCAACAGTTGTGCTTTTTATTAATAGAATTGTTAAAAATCTAACAAAAGAGAGGTTAACATTCAGTCTGGTCATGAACACAAGTAAAAAAGAAACCAAAAAACAAAACAAAAAAAAACAAAAAAACACAGCTTCAAGAATTGGATTGACATGAACATAAAATGACCAAATGATTGTGGTCCTCACAATGAGTGCGAAAAACAAACGTCCAATTCAGCACTTTACTGGGGAACTTTTTGTACCATACAGATTATCATGGTACATCTACTGCTTACACATACTGGTGGCAGCCATGTTTATAGCCGAACCAATAGTCATGGGAATAAAGCCTATTATCAACTAGAAACGGATGATACCTTAAAGATGTCAATAGCTCTCGCTAAATTAAAGGGGGCTCTAAACACTTACAATATTCCAAGAGGGGATCTTTATACCCCTCGACGGAGAACCTGGGACACCCTTTAGTATGAAGGTGAGCTCCAAGGTCCCCCAACCCCTAAAGTTTAATACTACAGGGCAACCAGGGCCTACTTCTTCAATAAGCTGCATACTCCTGAATATTAGTTCAGCCTCTGGTACCGTTTACTTGCATGGGCTAAAGGAAACACTATAAAGGAAGGAGAGCATTTTTCAGCAGGACACAGCTGGGGTAAAACATTAATAAATATTTTCCACATTTATCTACTCTGACCTGCAGTAAGTCATCGGTTATGTACTTTAAAGAAGGAACACGCAATATTCGACCCTACAGCCGCTGCTGAGCTACCGATCCCATCAACCCTAGCCAGCCAGATGATGGTGAGAGCTGTAGTATAAGAGCAGAACCAGGGGCCGTACTGCACATCCCTCCTGTAAAGACTCAGGCATCACTGCCTAACGTGGACAACTGTACCGAAATAAATTATTCCTTCCTATGGATAGTACTAGCTACAAAATATGTACAGTTTTAATACATTTTACACTATACTGTTCAAAAGGTAAATTGTGAACTCTGCAATATTAGAAAGCATATATTTTTGAATGAGGCTTTGCTTCAGGACCACCATGTCGACTGCTATATTAAAGGTCAAAACGAAAAAAAAAAATATGTTAAAGAGGGTTATCGTGAACTAAGCAATAAGTCCTAATGCCACTGTAGTTACTATAGCAGCATCAATCAAGGCATCATGGTGACCCCGAGCATTAATCTTCCCCAGTTCTTTCTTTTGTTCTCTTGGCAGCCATGTTTCAGGAAAGCTGTCTTCAGCAAGGCAGAAGCAGGTAAGAAAAATGCATTAAAAGTCTATGTCCCATCCTGAGTTGTCATCAGGTGGAGGATCGTCATTGTCTTCTGGAAAACTGTCGAAATTGCTTGTGTCTGTTGGGGATGAAACCTGGAAAAGAAGACACAAAGAGGTAAATCAGCCCAGAATACTAACTTACAGTGCTATCAATGACATTGGTATAAAAGAGTCAGCCATTTAAAGGGATTCTACCATTAAAATCACATTTTTTCCTCACTAACACATAGGAATGGCCTTAAGAAAGGCTATTCTTCTCCTACCTTTAGATGTCTTCTCTGCACCAGCGTTTGGTAGAAATCTGGGTTTTCATCTGTATGCAAATGAGCTCTCTCGCAGCACTGGGGGGGTTCCCAATTTTGCGAGAGAACTCTCCAGCGAAGCCTCCATCTTCTTCAGGAACGTGCTCTCTGTGTGTCTTCTTCCGGAGCTGGGTTCAATCTTCTAGGCCTCGGGCAGAGCCGACTGTGCATGCCCAGGCCACAAGAAAATGGCCGCTTACACAGTAAGCAGGTGCAAATAGCCATTTTCTTGTGGCCTTTGGGCATGTGCAGTTGGCTCAGCCCGAGCCCTAGAAGTTTGAACCCAGCTCCGGAAGAAGACGCGCAGAGAGGCTGTTCCTGAAGAAGATGGAGGCTTCGCTGGAGAGTTCTTTCGCAGCATTGGGGACGCCCCCAGTGCTGTTTGAGTGCTGGGCACTGCCCCCAGTGGTGCAAGAGAACTCATTTGTATACAGACGAAAAAAATGGGATTTCTACTGAACGGTGGCATGGAGAAGACATTTAAAGGTAGGAGAAGAATAGCCTTTCTTAAGGTCATTCCCACGTGTTAGTGAGAAAAAAAATGTGATTTTAATGGTAGAATCCCTTTAAGCACCATGCACATAGCTACATTATAGAGCTGTAATATAGCACCCATAGAATTTTATAGTCTGTAGTTTACTGTATCTGCAACTGTATAAATGGCCATAATCCACATATAATATCATGCTGTCAAAAGCTCTGGATTACTATACAGGACATTAACATGTGTTAGAGCACTTAGTATGAGGCATTGTGATACAAATGCACAAATAGTGTAAATGATGCTTTAGCCTTACATCTTACCTGTTTCTTTTGAGTTATACAGAGTTAACTAACTTGCTTCAGAGGTTGCTGGATATTGTACCTGGGGGTTCTAGGCTGGTTGCGACCCTCGGCCAAATGAGAGGAATAAGCCCCCAGGGTCACACTGTCACTGTCTCCTCCCAGTTTTTACCACCAGTTACATGGGGGTGATTTGATTTTTAGCCTAAAAGTGTTTTTTCAGGTTCTAACTCAAAAAGCCACATGTGTATGTAATGCTGTGAGTGTGGACCCCCTGGTCACTAAACCAGTTTGGTTTTGGGCTATTCTCAGGGCTGCTATCTAACTGATCCCCTGGTATTCACCCTTTAATCCTTGTATGGGTATATGGACTGCAGGGAGCCACCAGATTGCTATCTTAAGGAACAGAGACATAACATGACCTCTTGGGCCCAAATACAAAGGCCTACACCTATAATATATTGTGTATAGTAAAGATCTTCTTATATTGGGAACAGATACCCCATGGGCAGCAAAAGACTCTTGGACCCAGATGTGACTGCACCTTCTGTCAAGTTACTCCCTTGTCTAGGATTAGTCCTGATGTTAGTGACCGCTGACCCAGTTGGGTTAAGAGACTCTCCATGTGGTACTGAAGGAAACAGTCAGCAGTGTGGTCAAAAGGCAATGTGAATCCAGAAAGGCTGAGCTTGTGTAGTATAGTAAACCAGGCAATAGGTCAGGGCAGGTGGCAAAGGGTCAGTAGCGATAGCTCAGGACAGACGGGACAGGATCACAGTCAGGTACTGGCACAGGCATGGTGGACAAAAAGGACTTTAAGATAATAGTAGACAACTGTCTTTAATGGCGTCCTTCTTGTTGCAGATGCAATTTGGATAATCATCTTATATGTTTGCATGAACCCAGCCTTATTCTGTACCTTTATTGTAATACCTTAAAAATCCCTTTTATGGTTCCCATAGCTGTAGAAGGATCACTGACTTCTACTAAATATAGTATATTACTGATAGAGTCTCCTGTATTCTCTTACTTCAGAATGAATTGTTCAGGAGATGACATACAAAGAACAGGGATCCCTGCTTTGACTTTTTGTGCTTTGTTTCGATTGAGAACCAAAGTAAACACAGAGCCTTAGATCTCGGTTTGCGGATGTCCGACGTATTGTGTGCACAAGCAGACACTGACTAATAGCCATTATGCACACTATATATGTCTCTCTGTAGTATCATTCATAACTTCTCTTTTATGATGAAAATTACAATGTTGTAAACTTCACAGATGGTTCCACGTAAATTGGTAAATTGGGTGGGAGCCAGTCTGATACTTACACTTGGGATTATAGGAGGTGTGAGAGTACCTTTTCTTAATCCTTCCCAATTAAAGCCTTCAAACCATCTGGAAGACATCATGAAAAACCACTGAGATTAGTAAGGGCAATAAGAGAAATCATTTCTTACTTACCTAGTTTATATGAAATGTGAAGGCAAATCTTAAAGAGATCCTATCATGTCTATTGTAGTCAATTCTTGTATTCTCCATAAAACAAGTCTGGAGCATCTTTTCTGCTCCTGAATTGTTATTTCAGGCGGCTTTCAAGTATTTACTAAAATGCTCAGAAGAGATAACAGGCCTTTTTTTTAAAAGACATAGACCAGATATCCCGAAACAACACAAATATTAATTCCCAATTCGACAGGGCTATAGAGAATTTTACATTAGCCACAGGACCTACATGGTCTTCAGATACATTCACCTAATCCGCAGTTTAGCAGCATCCTAGGCGCATGTTGTGCCCATTGCATGTCCAACATATAAACCCATCCTAACACTGGGAATTCATTGAGAATAGGCATACCTATGAATACGCATTCAGCTGATAAGCAGCTCACTTAAAAGCCACAGAATACTTTAGCCTGGTGGGGGTGGGATGGGGGTACAGGCCTCAGACAATAAAACATTGTGCAATGAGAGAATTTTAGAACCGTGAATTGTCTGTAAATAGAGATGAGCAAGTTGTATTCGATTGAGTACGTATTTGATCGAATACTACCAGTGGCGTAACTACTGCAGAGGCAGCTGCCACAAGGCCATTAGGGGGTGCGGTGACAGCCGCTACTGCTGCGTTTTTTTTTTTAACAGGCCATTATGGATCCTATTTACTAGCCAATCCTGGCTGGGCCAGGATCGGTAAGTGACACCGCGGGCCCCACAAATACTATCATTATACTCGGGGGTCTTTGCAGACCCCCGAGTATAATGATCGGCGGACCAGGAGAGGTAAGGGAACGTAAAAAACACTGTTACTTACCTCTCCACGATCCTGCCAGGCCTCCTTCCTAGTTGTCTGACGTCATATGAACCCGGCCTGCTTCCCTGTTCGTGTGACGTCCAACGTCATAGAAGAAGGATGGCAGCGGAGAAGACAGCGTAGGAGCCAGGGGACAGGTAATAAACAGTAATTTTTTATGTTTTTATTCCCCCGGGTCTCCCATTATTATACTCTGGGGTCTGAAAAGACCCCAGAGTATAATATTTGTTTATGGGTGTCCACTATGGGCTATAATACTGTGTGCAGGGGCCATTATGGGGTATAATACTGTGTGCAGGGGACACTATGGGGGATAATACTGTGTGCAGGGGCTACTAAGGGACATAATACTGTGTGCAGGGGCCACTATGGGGGATAATACTGTGTGCAGGGGCCACTAAGGGACATAATACTGTGTGCAGGGGCCACTAAGGGACATAATACTGTGTGCAGGGGCCACTAAGGGATAAAATACTATGTGCAGGGGCTACTAAGGGACATAATACTGTGTGCAGGGGCCACTATGGGGGATAATACTGTGTGCAGGGGCTACTAAGGGACATAATACTGTGTGCAGGGGCCACTAAGGGACATAATACTGTGTGCAGGGGCCACTAAGGGATAAAATACTATGTGCAGGGGCTACTAAGGGACATAATACTGTGTGCAGGGGCCACTATGGGGGATAATACTGTGTGCAGGGGCTACTAAGGGACATAATACTGTGTGCAGGGGCCACTATGGGACATAATACTGTGTGCAGGGGCCACTATGGGACATAATATTGTGTGCAGGGGCCACTATGGGACATAATACTGTGTGGAGGGGCCACTATGTCGGATAATACTGTGTGCAGGGGCCACTATGGGACATAATACTGTGTGCAGGGGCCACTATGGGACATAATACTGTGTGCAGGGGCCACTATGGGACATAATACTGTGTGGAGGGGCCACTATGTCGGATAATACTGTGTGCAGGGGCCACTATGGGGGATAAAATACTATGTGCAGGGGCTACTAAGGGACATAATACTGTGTGCAGGGGCCACTATGGGGGATAATACTGTGTGCAGGGGCTACTAAGGGACATAATACTGTGTGCAGGGGCCACTAAGGGACATAATACTGTGTGCAGGGGCCACTAAGGGACATAATACTGTGTGCAGGGGCCACTAAGGGACATAATACTGTGTGCAGGGGCCACTAAGGGACATAATACTGTGTGCAGGGGCCACTAAGGGACATAATACTGTGTGCAGGGGCCACTAAGGGACATAATACTGTGTGCAGGGGCCACTAAGGGACATAATACTGTGTGCAGGGGCCACTAAGGGACATAATACTGTGTGCAGGGGCCACTAAGGGACATAATACTGTGTGCAGGGGCCACTAAGGGACATAATACTGTGTGCAGGGGCCACTAAGGGACATAATACTGTGTGCAGGGGCCACTAAGGGACATAATACTGTATGCAGGGCTTACTAAGGGACATAATAGAGTGCGGAGGAGGGGGTCGGTCGAGGGCGTCGGTGTCGGTTGGGGGGGGGGGGGGGCCATGTCAAAAGTTCGCCAAGGGGCCCCGCCATTCCTAGTTACGCCACTGAATACTACGGTATTCTAAATACTTGTACTCTGTCGAATACCACGCGGTAAACGTAAAGGGCGTTACCGCGTGGTATTCAACCAAGTACAAATATTTCAAATACCTACTCGACCAAATACTACTCGCTCATCTCTAGCTGTAAAGATAGCAAAATCCCAGACTGGTTGCGGACACATTGCATTCATCATGTCGCCTTGCAGCCCTTGCCTAAGACTGAGCACAGCACACCCAAAATGACCACCAGGGAGATAAGCAGGTAACAATATAAAATAGTAGTGTCGTGGGAACTTAACTGGGATTTCTGGGTATTTGTAGAAAAAAGGCCAAAGCAGCCCTGAGATGAAATAATTTTCCACAGTCCATGCAGCTAACATTGATAAGAATCATTTTCCCAACATCTTGATGTCTACGAAAAAGTCATTCTTGGCACAGATGTTAGAATAATATTTTGTCATTGTATCCCTTGGGTGTTTGCTCAGACTGAACCACATACATGACTGCTCTCCAGAAGGAAATGTCATGAACTGGTCTCCATGTCTTTCCTTTCTAAAACTAGAAGCCTTCTCTTTCTAATAAATCACATTGGTAAAGCAGATAACAACGTGCCATCCAGTGAAATATTAAGAGACGGGGTGACAGGGTTAAGCTAATAATAGCTACATGTAAGAAGATCATATTGTGGTGTCTTGTGATCTAAGAACTGATTTCTAGAAATATGACCTATATGGAGCCCTCCATTTGTCACTGAGGTTTTTCCATTTTTAACTGAGGTTAAAGCCATGGCAATGTTCTTAGAAGGATTTGTAGTGTCTACAGGTCTTATACTCAAGCCGGGCAAGACTGACAATCTTGGTCAGACCAGTTGACTATTTTATGATTATGGGGGGGGGGGGGAGTAGGAGCAGACTTTGAGCATTTTATAATCCTTTTATTCTGGAAATCAGTGGAAACTCCTTTATCTTGATTTTTAATCTACATTTTTCCCCATCAGTATGTCTTTTGAGCGTTGGAGGAAATCCACACAAACACAGGGAGAACATACAAAATCCTTGCAGATGTTGTCCTTAGCAGGATTTGAACCCAGGACTCCAGCGCTGTAAGGCTGCAGTGCTAACCACTGAGCCACCGTGTTGCCTATTTTAATTTTTTTTTTTGTTCTGTTTAAATAAGACAGCTTTTCTTAAAGGGAAGGAACAATATAGACCATATAGAAAATATATAATAAAATAATATAATATATCAATGAAACATCTTATTCACTATTTTCCTGCAAAATAAT
This sequence comes from Leptodactylus fuscus, assembly GCF_031893055.1. Taxonomy (NCBI): domain Eukaryota; kingdom Metazoa; phylum Chordata; class Amphibia; order Anura; family Leptodactylidae; genus Leptodactylus; species Leptodactylus fuscus. The sequence goes on from NC_134274.1 coordinate 30,853,788, forward strand.
TTTATTATTAATATTAGTAACATCACTATCAGTCACTTACTTGTGCTTTTGGATATCTTTCACTCCATTTTTCAAGTTTCCTAACCTTTCTGACGGATTGTCCCTAATAGAGAAAAGATTACACATTATATACTACGGCCTACATGGTATACGCAATAATATCATACAACAGGGACCGTGTTTCACATGCAGGCTGACAATGGTAATGCTGTTGCTGTATTTTTTTCTAGCAGTAACAACTATGCACCAGAAGAGGGCAGCATAGTCCAGCAAAGGCACCTAAACGCAAAACTTTCTAGGAAAGCGAATAATGTAATAATTACTTGGATTCATGGGATTTATACTATTCCGGATTTTACAGGTTTTATTTGCTAAATCATAAAAATAAACCTACATATATCTTGAGAGTCACTCATTTTTATCTTTTGGTCTGATTCACACAAGAGTGACGTTTATGACGGATCTAGCGGCTATTAAAAAGGGACGAAGACGTCTGGTTTGAACAGCGGTTTTGCCACCATTTTGCATCTGCTCCGTTTTCCTATTTTTGATGGGCAAATGTTATCAGTTTTGCTTCAGTTTTTAACGGTCAGCGGAAAAAAAAACCCAAGGATACATTTCATTGCTCTTTCGTTATTGATCCAACCTGCCGTGAAAAACTTATACCCAAGGGGCACACGTTTTCATAGATCTCCCATAGATTTTAAAGTATAAAATATAAAACAGGAACATGAACTATAGCTTGGCGATTTGTTACAATGAATCATCAAAATAGTGGACATGTGAATCGCCCCCATTCACTTGCATTGAATTAAATGCTGCCATGTAATAATAATGATTAGAGATGAGTGAGTAGTATTCGATTAAGTAGATATTCAAACAAAATACTCGTACTCGTTCGAATGCTATCGCTATTAGCAGTAAAGATTCGATTCAGAGCCAGCATTCTGTATAGCATTCGGCAAATCAACGCTGGTTCTGAGGCAGGTTTGTCCTTGCTAGTCAGGAGAGCTGGCAGCTTGCTGTTACGAGTGAGCTGACTTTTCTCATAGGAATGCATTGACCAGCATTTACTGGCCAGTATACAGCATTCAACCAATCAACGCTGGTTGTGCCGGAGGCTCGTCTGTGAGGAGGTGGAGTCTAAGATCGGACCACAATGGAGACTGCTGTGGTCCGATCTTAGATTCCGCCTCCTCACAGACGAGCCTCCGGCAGAACCAGCGTTGATTGGCCAATCAACGCTGGTCAATGCATTCCTATGAGAAAAAGTCAGCTCCCTTGTAACAGCAAACTGCCAGCTCTCCCGACTAGCAAGGATGAGCCTGCTGCAGAACCAGCGTTGATTTGCCGAATGTTATACAGTGTATAGCATTCGGCCAATCAATGCTGGTTCTGCAAGACAAGTAAGGGCCGGTTCACATTAGCGCTTGCTTCCCATTTGGAAGGAGTCCGCAGGAGGACCCCCCGAATGGAATATCAGCGCAACTGCAAGTGCTGTGCAGTTAAAGCGCACGGACCCCATAGACTATAAATGGGGTCCATGCGCTTTAACTGCACAGCACTCCTCCTAAACAGTCTCCTCCTGCTACTCGTGGACTTGGTGACTCTCCTTTACTCGAATAGTGGTTTCCCCTGAAACAAGCATTTTTTCCTACAGACTATAATTCGATAATTCGATCGAGTAGTCGAATATTGAGACTCTACTCGAAACAAATATCGAGTCTCGAATATTTCACTATTCACTCATCTCTAATAATGATACATTTTATTTATATAGTGCCAACATATTCTGCAACACTTTACAAATTGACATGTGACATCTGTTAAAAAAAAACGAATGTCACACGACCATTATTCTCGGTTGTGTGAATGTAGCCTTAGGCTGAGTACAGCAGGAGTAAGGACGGGTTCACAACTGTGTCCGGTCTTCACTTTACAAGTTTCCGTCTTCTGCCCACGAAACTGGACAGAAGATGGAAACAGGCAATCACTTTTCAAACCCATTCATTTGAATGGGTTTGCAAAGTGTCCACTCGTGAGCGTCTTCTGGTCTCTGCGGCGAAACTGTTTTTTTTAACCAGACACAAAGTCGGGCCTGCAGGACTTTGTGTCTGGTAAAAAAAAAAACAACAAAAAAAAACGTTTTCGCCGCAGAGACCAGAAGACGCTCACAGGCACTCACGGGCAGACATTGACTGCTGGGTTTCTGTTTCCTGTCGTGGTTTCCTGGGCAGAAGATGGAAACCCACAAAGCGGAGACCAGGCGCAGGTGTGAACTTGCCCTAAAGCTGTATTCACACAATAGGGAATAATACCGTAGCTTTTTTATGGTTATCACTCGGCAACATGAAATTCAATACAAGTTAATGGGGACTATTCACATGACTGTTATTTTGAAGGTCCATTGTAATGGGCCGTTAGACTGTAGGTCATGTTCTATTTGTGTTCATTTTCACAGACCCCTACATATGCTAAAATTTATGGAATCTGTTAAAAATGGAGCCCCTTGGGTACAAGTTTTTCCACAGCCATTTTGCAGCTCAGTTGTGCGAATGTAGCCTTAAAGGGATTCTCTGTCCTTTAATTGCCCTGATAGGTGCCTGAACACCCTTATATAAAAAACAAAAAACTTGCAAGTCTTCAGTAGGTGATACCTTTTTTAATGGCTAACTCATAATGATGACAGAATATAACGTTTCAAAGCTTCCTGGCTTCTTCTTCAGATATATCTAAAAATACTTTCTGAAGGCTGCATATTTATGTACAACTGGACACATAGGGATTAGAGATGAGCGAACACTAAAATGTTCGAGGTTCGAAATTCGATTCGAACAGCCGCTCACTGTTCGAGTGTTCGAATGGGTTTCGAACCCCATTATAGTCTATGGGGAACATAAACTCGTTAAGGGGGAAACCCAAATTCGTGTCTGGAGGGTCACCAAGTCCACTATGACACCCCAGGAAATGATACCAACACCCTGGAATGACACTGGGACAGCAGGGGAAGCATGTCTGGGGGCATAAAAGTCACTTTATTTCATGGAAATCCCTGTCAGTTTGCGATTTTCGCAAGCTAACTTTTCCCCATAGAAATGCATTGGCCAGTGCTGATTGGCCAGAGTACGGAACTCGACCAATCAGCGCTGGCTCTGCTGGAGGAGGCGGAGTCTAAGATAGCTCCACACCAGTCTCCATTCAGGTCCGACCTTAGACTCCGCCTCCTCCGGCAGAGCCAGCGCTGATTGGCCGAAGGCTGGCCAATGCATTCCTATGCGAATGCAGACTTAGCAGTGCTGAGTCAGTTTTGCTCAACTACACATCTGATGCACACTCGGCACTGCTACATCAGATGTAGCAATCTGATGTAGCAGAGCCGAGGGTGCACTAGAACCCCTGTGCAAACTCAGTTCACGCTAATAGAATGCATTGGCCAGCGCTGATTGGCCAATGCATTCTATTAGCCCGATGAAGTAGAGCTGAATGTGTGTGCTAAGCACACACATTCAGCACTGCTTCATCAAGCCAATACAATGCATTAGCCAGTGCTGATTGGCCAGAGTACGGAATTCGGCCAATCAGCGCTGGCTCTGCTGGAGGAGGCGGAGTCTAAGATCGCTCCACACCAGTCTCCATTCAGGTCCGACCTTAGACTCCGCCTCCTCCGGCAGAGCCAGCGCTGATTGGCCGAAGGCTGGCCAATGCATTCCTATGCGAATGCAGACTTAGCAGTGCTGAGTCAGTTTTGCTCAACTACACATCTGATGCACACTCGGCACTGCTACATCAGATGTAGCAATCTGATGTAGCAGAGCCGAGGGTGCACTAGAACCCCTGTGCAAACTCAGTTCACGCTAATAGAATGCATTGGCCAGCGCTGATTGGCCAATGCATTCTATTAGCCCGATGAAGTAGAGCTGAATGTGTGTGCTAAGCACACACATTCAGCACTGCTTCATCAAGCCAATACAATGCATTAGCCAGTGCTGATTGGCCAGAGTACGGAATTCGGCCAATCAGCGCTGGCCAATGCATTCTATTAGCCCGATGAAGTAGAGCTGAATGTGTGTGCTAAGCACACACATTCAGCACTGCTTCATCAAGCCAATACAATGCATTAGCCAGTGCTGATTGGCCAGAGTACGGAATTCGGCCAATCAGCGCTGGCTCTGCTGGAGGAGGCGGAGTCTAAGGTCGGACCTGAATGGAGACTGGTGTGGAGCGATCTTAGACTCCGCCTCCTCCAGCAGAGCCAGCGCTGATTGGCCGAATTCCGTACTCTGGCCAATCAGCACTGGCTAATGCATTGTATTGGCGTGATGAAGCAGTGCTGAATGTGTGTGCTTAGCACACACATTCAGCTCTACTTCATCGGGCTAATAGAATGCATTGGCCAGCGCTGATTGGCCGAATTCCGTACTCTGGCCAATCAGTGCTGGCCAATGCATTCTATTAGCTTGATGAAGCAGAGTGTGCACAAGGGTTCAAGCGCACCCTCGGCTCTGATGTAGCAGAGCCGAGGCTGCACAAGGGTTCAAGCGCACCCTCGGCTCTGATGTAGGAGAGCCGAGGGTGCACTTGAACCCTTGTGCAGCCTCGGCTCTGCTACATCAGAGCCGAGGGTGCGCTTGAACCCTTGTGCACACTCTGCTTCATCAAGCTAATAGAATGCATTGGCCAGCGCTGATTGGCCAATGTATTCTATTAGCCTGATGAAGTAGAGCTGAATGTGTGTGCTAAGCACACACATTCAGCTCTACTTCATCGGGCTAATAGAATGCATTGGCCAGCGCTGATTGGCCAGAGTACGGAACTCGACCAATCAGCGCTGGCTCTGCTGGAGGAGGCGGAGTCTAAGATCGCTCCACACCAGTCTCCATTCAGGTCCGACCTTAGACTCCGCCTCCTCCAGCAGAGCCAGCGCTGATTGGCCGAATTCCGTACTCTGGCCAATCAGCACTGGCTAATGCATTGTATTGGCGTGATGAAGCAGTGCTGAATGTGTGTGCTTAGCACACACATTCAGCTCTACTTCATCGGGCTAATAGAATGCATTGGCCAATCAGCGCTGGCCAATGCATTCTATTAGCGTGAACTGAGTTTGCACAGGGGTTCTAGTGCACCCTCGGCTCTGCTACATCAGATTGCTACATCTGATGTAGCAGTGCCGAGTGTGCATCAGATGTGTAGTTGAGCAAAACTGACTCAGCACTGCTAAGTCTCTGCATTCGCATAGGAATGCATTGGCCAGCCTTCGGCCAATCAGCGCTGGCTCTGCCGGAGGAGGCGGAGTCTAAGGTCGGACCTGAATGGAGACTGGTGTGGAGCGATCTTAGACTCCGCCTCCTCCAGCAGAGCCAGCGCTGATTGGTCGAGTTCCGTACTCTGGCCAATCAGCGCTGGCCAATGCATTCTATTAGCCCGATGAAGTAGAGCTGAATGTGTGTGCTTAGCACACACATTCAGCTCTACTTCATCAGGCTAATAGAATACATTGGCCAATCAGCGCTGGCCAATGCATTCTATTAGCTTGATGAAGCAGAGTGTGCACAAGGGTTCAAGCGCACCCTCGGCTCTGATGTAGCAGAGCTGAGGGTGCACAAGGGTTCAAGTGCACCCTCGGCTCTCCTACATCAGAGCCGAGGGTGCGCTTGAACCCTTGTGCAGCCTCGGCTCTGCTACATCAGAGCCGAGGGTGCGCTTGAACCCTTGTGCACACTCTGCTTCATCAAGCTAATAGAATGCATTGGCCAGCACTGATTGGCCAGAGTACGGAATTCGGCCAATCAGCGCTGGCCAATGCATCCCTATGGGAAAAAGTTTATCTCACAAAAATCACAATTACACACCCGATAGAGCCCCAAAAAGTTATTTTTAATAACATTCCCCCCTAAATAAAGGTTATCCCTAGCTATCCCTGCCTGTACAGCTATCCCTGTCTCATAGTCACAAAGTTCACATTCTCATATGACCCGGATTTGAAATCCACTATTCGTCTAAAATGGAGGTCACCTGATTTCGGCAGCCAATGACTTTTTCCAATTTTTTTCAATGCCCCCGGTGTCGTAGTTCCTGTCCCACCTCCCCTGCGCTGTTATTGGTGCAAAAAAGGCGCCAGGGAAGGTGGGAGGGGAATCGAATTTTGGCGCACTTTACCACGTGGTGTTCGATTCGATTCGAACATGGCGAACACCCTGATATCCGATCGAACATGTGTTCGATAGAACACTGTTCGCTCATCTCTAATAGGGATAGGATTTCAGGAGGGAGGGGGAAGAGGCTTATTACTATATACATATAAAAACAAATAAACAATTCTCAGTTCCCAGGTTCTTTATCTTTATGGCTGTCTTAGTTCAGTGATTTGTATAGAATAACATGAACCCATGTGAGACATTCATTCCATTATCCAGAGTTTTAAATAGGGTCATGCACTTGTATTCATGAATCAGTCGCTGTTTTCTTGATTTAAAATTCCCTCTTAAAATCAAAATTTTCATGTCATTGGTGATATTATGATCTTCCTGGCAGAAATGTTTGGGCACAGGAAGGTCCATTCTTTGTTGTTTAATTGTATGGTGATGTGAATTAATTCTCATTCTGAGTTTCTGGCCGGTCTCTCCAACATACAGATTTTCAGTGGAACATTTGGTGCACATTATCAAATACACTACGCTACTGGATAATGTGCACCAAATGTTCCACTGAAAATCTGTATGTTGGAGAGAACGGCCAGAAACTCAGAATGAGGGATATTATCTAATGCTAAGACAATATGGTCATTTTCCAGATGGATAACATATGTTGGCAGGAAAGTACTCATTAGGGATGGTGCAAACTGATTCATTTAGAACTGACTTTGACCTCAAATTTTCAAAAATTTTGGGTTTACTTGAACATGAAACTTTTGGGGTTTACCACTCACTAACTCACTATACTATTATAGTCTGGGGTCTCCTCAGACCCCAGAGGTCCAAGTGAGGTGAGGGAAAATAAAAAATTATTCCCACCTGAGTTCAGCTTTCCTGAGGATCCTGCAACGTCGGTGATCTCTCTTCAGGACTCTTTCAGCCTCGAAATGACATCATACACCCCAGAGTCACTAGTGTGGCCTGTGATTGGGTCTCAGCGGTCATGTGGGGCATGTTGACATCAAAACGCTGGTTCTTAGTGTTGAGGTGTTTAGGTTCCTTACGTGATCTCTGAGACTTAATCACAGGCCTTATCAGTGACTTGGGTACACGAGACATCACCAAGAGGCATGAAGAAGACGCCATGCGATGCCACAAAGATGCCCAAAATAGATGAGGCAAGGCGAGTATAAGTGTTTGTTATTTTCCTTCACCTCTTCCCCCCCCCCCCCACCCGGCCTCTGCTGATTATTCTCTGGAGTCTGATGAGACCCCATAATAAAATAATAGCACTCATGGTTCTATCTAATCCAATTTGGCTTAAAACGAACGGAAGGCTGAACCTCATGAATATTCGCAAAATAAATCTTGTGAGGTTTGACATGCTCTAGCACCCACAGACTGTTTTAGCCAAACCTTTGTAGCATTTTGCAGGTAATTTGCCATCCCATGTCCTTTTTCATCACCTAGCAGTGCTTTCATTCTTACCTGCATAGTTTTTTTATTAGATTAGCAGCATTTTTGGTAATCTTCTTTGGAAATTCAATCATGTCGATTCCTCTCAGTATAATGTTGTAAGTCTTCATAGGGTCTGGACCTGAGAATGGGGGGCTGGAGGAAAAAAAGAATTGATACAATTAATGCAAATGGGATTCTCATTACTTTTATTGCTTAGAAGGAGCAAATTATGTTTCTTGTTAGAATGTTAATAGAAATTGCATCGCTCTATTCTGTGGAATGAAATTTATTTAAGCTTATTATTTGTGCAGGACATGAGGAATATTCAGTGTTATACATAATAAGGGCAGAATGATTAAAGCTTTATGGGTCACATTACTCTATATGAGTCTAGTCTTGTAAAGACTGAAAATGGATTTGCAGTGGGTAATGTGTGCCCTCAAAAACCTTGAAATTGATTTTTTTTTTTAATTTCTACTCCTCATGTGCAGAAAATGGACTCCACTAAGGAAATATATGGATATTAAGTGCATAATGCTTATTGAGACAACAGAGAACAACATCAGCTTTGTGCCTTTTCTACACCTCTATTAACTTTATATGTTGTCTATTTTGGACCAACTTGTCAAAGTACAACCACTGTCCCCTTTAAGCTAATCTGCAAAGTTCCCAAATATGCTCCAAATCTATCCCTGCATAGAGAAAGTCTGCTGTCATGAAAACTCCCTGTGCGCCTGCTTTAAAGATCAGGGAATGCATCCCTGAATGGTGTCTTCCAGTCACAAAGAGAACTGTGCAGCCATGCAGTAGCTGTACAGTTCTCACTATTCCCCCATACATGCTCATCTCTATGATCAATGCAGGGAGTGTTTAGCTTACAGGAAAAGACCAAAGTGTAACCTGTGTAGCAACGGGAGGAAGAATAGTCTGTGAGAAGGGGGCATTAGGGGCAATCTGTGTGTAAGGGGAAAAGTAACATAGGGCACAAGGAAAAGTCTGTAGGAGACAATGGAGAGCAGTTTGTAAGAGGAAGGTATCAGGAGTAGGGAGAGCACTATGTAAGAAATGGTGCATGGGAGCTGTCCATGTGAAAGAGGGGCCATAGGAAGCATTCTGTAAGGAAGACGGTCATGGGGGAGCAGTTTATGAGAGAGAGGAACATTCTGTGAGATAGGGAGCATGGGGAGTTATCTGTGAATGTAGGGGTCATGGTAAACATGTTTTAGTACTTGGGTAACACTCTGTGTAACACAAGGGACATGAGAATAGTCTGTATAAGAGAGGAAAGGATCAGAGAGTACAGTTTGTGTGAAAGGAGGGATGTCTTACTATTCTAATTTCAGATCTAATGCTACAACAGGTTGCAGACATTAACCCCATCACTGCTCTTTATCACCAGAGTTGCAGACTTCTCTATCCTAGACCCTAGGGATGTTACCATAAAACCATCACCTACTTTACTCAACCTTACCTGATCACTAGCGACAAAGGCTTACAAGGAACATTGACCAATACCCCAATACCCCTGTAGTCCGATCAAGTTTTAAGACTCATTTTATGAATCCATAGTTCTTGAATAAGACAGAGACATCTCCATTTGTATTTTGAAATATCATAACTATAGGAATATAAGATAATATTTTGTACATGAACCTGTAAGCCTTCACGTAGGGTCACATTGAGCACCATTGCTCCTTGCTGCACCTCGCTACTATATTAAGGTTTCGAGCATGTCTGTTACACCCTTATTAAATAAGCATTAACTTACATTAGCCACTGCCAAGTCTAGTCCCTGCCAGTGCTATAATCGAAGTGACAAGGACATAAATCTTCCACGATTTGCTTTTACTATTTTTATCATGGCGATTCCCATACCTGCCAGTCAAAAGTTCATACATTAAGATTCCCAGTGACCAGTAGTCTGCTGAAATGTCGTGACCTTTGTTCAAGATGATCTCTGGAGCTACATATTCAGGGGTTCCACAAAAGGTCCATGTTTTCTTACCAAAGCCTATTTTCTTTGCAAAGCCAAAGTCAACCTGTAGTAGAAGAAGAATATCATCAAAGCCAAGCAGTTGGCAGCATGTTTGCCTCCAAACAATGGCTAAGTCCTCTAAAATATCTTCACAGCCCGTGTTACATGAAACATAGACCTAAGAAGGCAGAATCACATGAGCAGAACATAATAAATCAGCCATTGTTTATTCTAAATTATATTGGAGCACTGCACAGTGACATGTGAAATGGAGTCCAAATCTTCCAAAGCAATATTTTATTTAAAGGGAAGTAGACATATTAAAGGGGTTATCAGGATTAGACAACATGGCTGCTGTTTTCAGAAAGAACTCCATTTCCTCCTCTTAGGAAGTGACATCATGTCCATTAGTTACATAGTCATGAAGCTCAATCCTACCTAAATGAATGGGACTAAGTCTTCACGCACACAACCAACTTTGTATTACAAGTGTCTTCTGAAGTTCTGATGCAATATTTTTACAGCGTGTTCTATTCTGATTCATCTTCATGTTGTCATCTGTGTGACTTACGGTAAAAAAAAATGGAAGACACTCCGAATACAAAATTTGTCATGTGGATGAAGCCTAAGTTCCGCCATGGCCATGAGACCAATGGATGTGATAACTCTAAGAGAAGGAAGTGGAGTTCTTGTTTTCTAATGTTTTCTAATCCTGGATAACTCTTTAAGTATTCTGTCCAATCTGCAGCATAATATAGAGCAGGAAGAGCTGAGAAAAATCTCTCCATATTCAGGACCTAAGAGTCCAATGGGTGGACCTATACAGGTCTGACATTTTTTCCCTGTATGAATGAGTACAATCAGCAATTGTTTTCCATTGACTTTCCATAGAGAGAGACCTCACACAAAATGTTAAAGATTGCCTTCTTCAGGTTTCCAAATGGAAATCTGTACAATATTAACAATAGAATGAATGTGTCAACTTACCAACTTTGCATAACCTCGATGGTCCAGAATTAGATTCTCTGGTTTGAGATCCCTATAAATAATCCCTTTGGAATGCAGATAAGCAAAGGCCTCAACTACACAAGCCGTATAAAACCTTGTCGTAGAATCTTCAAAAGAACCTCTGGAAGAAATAGCATATGGTTAGAAATATTTCGTGTTATGTGAATACTATACAGTATATACAATAGGAGTCACAGTCACAATGTCCAGGAGACTTTCACATTCAATGCAATTGCCATTGAATGACCTTAGTACAGCAGAGCTGACTGCCTAAGGTGTCGACACAATTCAGTACAATGATCAAATACATATGCAATGAGAAAATAATTATGCAATGGAGAAGGAGACGTGAACAGTGTCTAACATCTGCCAGCATGCTATAGACATATAAATAATAATGCTAATATTTACATTGTATCACATGAATAACCTTTTTATATATAAAAAAATATGATTTTTTTTTAAAGGGGTTTGCACCCAAAAAATAAGAACTGCCATACATAGATAAATCAGAAACTATATTGGATTTACTAAGATTTTCCAATTTTTTTTGTTGAAGTGGCCATTTTTGCAAAAGTGGACAGAAAGTAAAGTCATATTGGTTGTTATCTTTGAATTACCTTTTTGGTATTTTTGTAGTTTTAACATATGGATCCTAGAATAGTTACTATCTGATTTTTAGAGTAGCAGATTCAAAATTGACAACCAGCATGGAAAAAAAACCAGGAAAAAGATATTTTCTGTTCAAAAGACACAATTACAAACATTTTCACCATTAATTTCTAAAGTTCTAATTTACTAATATATGGCCAGTTTTAGATTTAGGATTGAAGACCTCTCATATGAGTACCCATAGTATAATGCACGATTTTCATGCTTCGGCTAGAACATATTTTACCGCTAAAAAATTTAGAAACCCAAGTGATAGCTTTGTGGAATTAAATGTATTTTAGGTTATCTATACCTTAATTTTAGAACAGGACTTAAATCAATCTGAAATCTACATCAAGACAAACACGTTCATATGGCACAATGGATTTAAACAGACTAAAACTGCCTGTAAAATGTGTCCTGGTTGTCCCTGACAAGTAATGTAAGTTCGTGTGTCATTTCCAGTGGATCTTGTAACATGAAATAAGCGATCATTGCTAGATGTGAGAAAGAAGGCCACAGTTTTTCTAGAGCATGCGGCCATTGGCAATATGTGACATGGTGCATTTTAAGTCATTAAGAGTCAGTTGTGTTTATCCCTTTCAGAATATGCTCAGGTATGGAAAAACTATTTTCAGTTACATATAGCCATTAATTGACTCTAAAGTTAAGTAACTTGGCAAATACCTTGTATTTCTTATATTGCCCGATTCTGGATTTAGCTGTCTATCTACATTAGATCAATGACAGATGAACCCACACATTTTGGAAGGGATGGCCAACTATCTAATGTGTCAGAGAGTCTGACTCTTCTCCAAATGTTGGTGGACATGTTGGATTTCGACATGTCCAATTATTTTACTTTCAGGGAAAATAAGCCACCAACAGTGGCGGCTTTTTCCATCTTACCCACTGAGAAGATTTGCATCCTTGAGCTAGCCAAGTGAGCACTTGTACAGTGGGACAGGAGAGATAGATGTTTGCAGAATGAGAATTTAGCCAACATCTATCTAAGGGCGGGTTCCCACCTGTGCCTGGTCTCCGCATTGTGGGTTTCCATCTTCTGCCCCAGAAATTGGACAGGAGACGGAAATCCCGGCAGTCAGTGTGAGCGTGAGCGTCTTCTGGTCTCCACGGCAAAACGTTTTTTTTTGTTTTTTTTTAACCGGCCAAAAAGTCCTGCATGTCCAACTTTGTGTCCAGATAAAAAAAAAAAAAAACGGTTTTGCCGCAGAGAGGCAGAAGACATTCACGGGCGAAAACTGACTGCCAGTTTCCGTCTCCTGTCCAGTTTCTTGGGAAGAAGATTGAAACCTGCAAAGCGGAGACCTGGCGCAGATGTGAACCCGCCCTAAAGTGTAATTCCAACCTGCTGAGCGTTACTAAAAACACCCATACCAAACATATAATACAGACTGTAACTTGGACTTTATCCACAATAAGTAACACAATGCATTTACATAGTTACTTAACCTTTTATGTAGAATACACTGAAATGGTGATCAAAGTGGACTTTTAATGTAATAACTTCTATCACATGTAAATGTACTATATGTACTCTAAGACTTTTAATATGCTTATGTACAGAAGGACAACCTCTATCGATAAAATGAAATGTCTATAATGTGGTATCCCACAACACATGACTAGCTACTAAAAGCTTAAAGCACACCCCCACCCAAACCCTGTGTGACCAATGTATACTGTGTTATTTCCACTCTCCCAATGAGGTGAGGTTATATTAATTATTTTTAGTTTTATAATACATATATATATATATATATATATATATATAAAGCGCGGCACACAAACAAATGCAATGGTTCCAAAATGACAAGCGTTCACTTAAACTCATAGATAAATAGGCAAGATGGCACAAAGGTAAATAAAAATATACATATATAAGATGGAGCACACCTATCAATTGTTTGTGTGTTAACCAGTATGTACAGACGGCAATAGGCAATGTCATTTTTTTCATAATAAAGAAAAATAAAATTGATTGCCTTAGCATATTTATCTTTAGTTATGATCAGCTCAATGTAACGTTACCAGGAGCTATAGCTCAGCCTGCATACATTCTGGTCATACGACACAAAAAGAACAAACATAGCAAAATAAAGTTCATACTTATACACATTTTGAGTTACTCCTGGTGTTGTTTTGCTGCTCATTTGTAGTCATACGATCGAAATCGATGGAGAAAAGAGCAAATGCAAAGAAAAGTAATGTAATTCTATCAAGCACAAGAAGCAGATAGATTGTAATACATTGCCATGAGGCACAGACATAGCGATTTCTCCACATTCAACCAATATTTCAACATTCTTTGTTGTTATTTAAGCACCCCCTAAAAGCAAGAAAAGGCAAACACCACCATGGGGGAGGCGACTGCTCCACATCTTCATTCTTCAGGTGTCAGCTCAAATTCGGAAGTTCAGCAGGTAGCGTTTCCTCGCATAATGGGATTTGCAAGTTAGCAGTCCCTTGTCCCATGGCTTAAAGTGAATGCAAAAAGTTTGAAGGTTTCCAATGATTCATCTTTGGTTCAAAGGCTCCAAAGATGTTCCAAGGTCACATAAGTGACATAACTTGGTTCATTGCCAAGCTGGAAACTAAGCACATTAAAGTTTCCAAACCTTCATAGGACTTTGTGCACAATGCTCCTTGATTCCTCTAGAAAGCCACACATTAGCTGTGCCGTATTAACATGCATATTTCGGACAAAAGTGCATTTCTACACTATAGCATACACAGAACAATACAAAAAATTCCCATCACATTTTAAAATAAAATGTGATCACAATCCATCATAAAATCAGCAGCAATCGGCAATAGTCTGAGATGAAGACACAAAACACATCTCACCTTCTTGTACTACGTTCTCCTAACTACAAATTACAAGCGTGAAGTTTAGGGATAAAATAATATCGGGCTAGTGGTGGTCAAATACCTTACATTAGAATAAGGATGATGAAATTGGAAGATTTCAACCAATTTGGAAGTTTAACAATAAATAACCAATAACCAGAAGTTGGATGTTTTCTTATCTTATAGATGATTATAGATGATGGTCGGATAAAGGTCTGTCATTCTTACAAAAGTTCTTCAATCTGTGAATGATCTTTCCTCGAAAGGATGTTCCTAGAGAGATCGCTTGTCCTTCGACCGATGTTACTGAAAATGTACTGGTACAGTTGTACCTGCCAATATCGACTAAAACATGCAGGTACATGTGGACAATAGACAATTATTTGGATAATAGTTGTCCAACCATCAATCTACTTCTGTTTCATGTGTATGGTCACCTTAAAGCACACGAAGTCCAGAATTCTTTACGTCGTTGCTGGTAGTTCTTTATAACATAGCACCATATAATCTTATCCCAATAACCTGGGTAAAACGTGGCACAGACTACATACCTGTCCCTGAGAATAGTCCAAAGCTCTCCACCTAGACAGGCTTCCATCAACATATACAAATACTTGCTGTCCTTGAATGTTCTGTATAACCTGTAATAGGTAACATTATGTTATACACTTATTCAGTCGATTGACAAAACCTAAGTACTATATCAGTGGGAAGACTGCATTGACCAGTCATGATAGACTGTCCGCAAGGTTGTGGAAGAGGAGCAGGACGTTTGTTCCATCCTTCTGGAGGTCACTAGTCTGGAGCCATGTTGTAGCATTGTCCTGGTCACATTTCTTACCTTACAATAAAGTCAGAATGAGCACTTTGCATTATCTGTTTCTCTGATCGAATGTGTTCCTGCTGCCTTGTGTCCACTATGTGTCGCTTTTTAAGGATCTTCATTGCAAATGTTTTGGATTCCTCACTTTTTAGCTGTACCTATAAGGGGGAACATAACATGAACATTAATATACACAGAGAATAGGAGAATTAAGCGATTGATGTCTGGAAACAGAACATAAATGGACCAGGACTGAATCATGTTTGCTTTATTATATGTTATTACCAGTGGCGTAACTAGGAATGGCGGGGCCCCGTGGCGAACTTTTGACATGGGGCCCCCCCTCCCCAAACCGATGCTGAAGACCTCGACTGACCCCCTCCTCCGCACTCTATTATGTCCCTTAGTAAGCCCTGCACACAGTATTATGTCCATTAGTGGCCCCTGTACACAGTATTAACCCCTATAGTGTCCAATGCACACACAGTATTAACCCCTATAGTGTCCCCTGCACACACAGTATTAAACCCTATAGTGTCCAATGCACACAGTATTATCCCCTATAGTGTCCCCTGCACACACAGTATTAACCCCTATAGTGTCCAATGCACAGTATTATTAACCCCTATAGTGTCCAATGCACACACAGTATTAACGCCTATAGTGTCCAATGCACACAGTATTATTAACCCCTATAGTGTCCAATGCACACAGTATTAACCCCTATAGTGTCCAATGCACACACAGTATTAAGCCCTATAGTGTCCAATGCGCACAGTATTATTAACCCCTATAGTGTCCAATGCACACAGTATTAACCCCTATAGTGTCCCCTGCACACACAGTATTATCCCCTATAGTGTCCAATGCACACACAGTATTAACCCCTATATTGTCCAATGCACACAGTATTATTAACCCCTATAGTGTCCAATGCACACACAGTATTAACCCCTATAGTGTCCAATGCACACAGTATTATCCCCCATAGTGTCCCCTACACACACAGTATTAACCCCTATAGTGTCCCCATATGTCCCACTGTGGACACCTATAAACATTTATTATACTCTGGGGTCTGAAAAGACCCCAGAGTATAATAATCGGAGACCCGGGGGATTAAAACCATTAAAAGAACAGAGACAGTTGCTTACCTGTTCCTGCCGGCTGCCGCTCTTGTCCAGCTTTAATGACGTCAGACGTCACATGACCCGGGAAGCTGGCCTGGGTCATGTGACGTCAGAGACGTCAGACACGAATGACGGAGGCCTGGCAGGATCGTGGAGAGGTAAGTAACACTGTTTTTTTTGTTCCCTTACCTCTCCGGTCCGCCGGTCATTATACTCGGGGGTCTGCAAAGACCCCCGAGTATAATGATAGCCTCTGTGGGCCCTGCGGTGTCACTTGCCGATCCCGGCCCAGCCAGGATCGGCAAGTGAATAGGGCCCGTAACAGACTTAAAAAAAAAACCAAAAAAAACAGCAGCAGTAGCGGCTGTCACCGGGCCCCCTAATGGCCCGGGCCCTGTGGCAGCTGCTACTGCTGCTACCACGGTAGTTACGCCCCTGGTTATTACATATATTGTCCCTTGTGCTGGTAGAACTGCGGGGCTTCAATGTTTTAGTGGGACCAAGTATAAATCTCCTTTACCTAGTATAATCTTATGCAAGCTTCATTCACTAGCAGCCACCTGGCCTGACTAATCCAAGTCATTTGTCTCATGACTGTAGACTGCTGGAATCCGTCCAGAGCAGTGCATTGAGGGACAGCATGTAAGGTGCCCTTCTGAAGTCTTGCAGAACATACTTGAGAAGTGTAAAGCAAGCCTGGCTGTGACTTCACGCAGTATAACATTTCTGGGTACATGGTTTCATTTTCTTAGAAGTGAAGTAAAAATGCTGACTGCTCCTTGTCACATCCTGTCCCTTCCCCATGGCTTTCCCCTCTTCCCCCCCTTCTTCCTTTAATCCAGTTACTGTTTATAATGTCACATTTGTAAAATTTAAGTTTAAAATAAACATGAATGAAATAGAAAAAGTGATATAAAAATGCACTGCCGGTAGTTTATATAGAATAAACACATGAAAAATGTTACTATATACAGTATGGAGTACACGTAGTACACATGAGGAAGTATTGGGTTAGCGGTATACATGGATAAATATTAGGTTAGTGGTACCCATGATTTATTAATAAATTAATAGTGCAGAGGAGTAAATAAAAAGGAGTGCACACGAGTTACTAATAGGTTAGTAGCACACGAGTTACTAATAGGTTAGTAGCACACGAGTAAATAATACGCTAGTAGTGAATATGAGTTAATAAGTTAGTAGTGCACACAAGTAAGTAATAAGTTACTAGTACACATGATTTAATAATAAGTAAGCAGTGTACATGAGTAAAAAGACTTTTTCTACACTTAAAAGGTAAGCATACAAGAAAGCTTCCATCTTGCTTTTAACATTACATGAATGGTGATTGATGCAAATAAAGAGTGTTTCATCTGTGTCAGTCATTTAGTTCATTTTCAGTCTGTTGTTCTAATCCTATGATGGATTAGAACAATGGACAAAATAGCGCTAGTGTGAGCCTAATAAGTCAATAGTACATGGGTACTATTAGTATAATAGTATATTAGGTCAGGTGTACCCACGAGTAATAATAGGGCAGTAGTACACAGGTATAAGCACATGATTAAATGTTAGGTAGGTACCATAAATGAGCACCTCTGTGTTAGGCCTTATTCACATGTCCATGATACCACGGACAGCACTCTACTCTGTTCCTTTGCGGGTGGTGTACTATCTGTGGATGATCCATTTTTAACATCTGTGAATAAGGGATTAATTTTTTAAAAAAATTTCCTATGTTTTAAAATGTCTTTGGGCCCATGAAAAACAGACAGCACACAGATGGCATCACGGACACACAGACTTTAATGAAGCTCTAGTGTCCCCAAAATGGACCAAAATAAAGCATGTGCCTACATTGATCTGTGGAAAACAACCAGAGGTCTGCATGTGCCCTTTAAAAGAATGTGATCCCACATCCGCAAAATGTGAAGGTGTAAATAAGGACCTAATACTGTTTATATATTGTCAGCATAATGTCATAATATATCATATCCTAAGATATATATACAATTGTGTGAAACTTGATTATGAATTTACTGAACGTTACTGCTATACAAGCTGTGGGAAATATACAAATCCAGTCTCTCCAATGACTGGCATACATGGTGACAGATCTACAGCTCCTGATAATTTGATTCATTTTAATTATAGATTTATTAACACCATTTTCATGGTAAGTTTCCATGTCACCATTAGCTCTGTCTTATGACTCTGGCTCAAGTGTCCCTTGGCATTCAGTAAGTGAATCAGGGTTAACCTCTGAAATTACACCCAGACAGTCTCTCGGATCACCTTGGCACGTCTATGTTTTTTATCTATACTACAATGTCACTTTTACTGGTGCTTATTTCTAAGTAAATGGAAATTAGAAGTGGACATTGTATTAGTTATAGGCATTAAGCTTTGAATGGGCTTTGTGGCCATGAAAAATAGACAGATCAGTATATTTTCAATGGCTGCCGAGAACCTGTTCTGCATCCGTTCCTTTTCCTTTCCTCTGTTACATTGGATTTTACCTTGATTCATACTGCCCATCATGCTTTTCATAGTAACTGTACTTGTAAAGTTCATTCAAAGGCACAAATTTTGGTACACTTCATAGATTTCTTGTCAAGGAAACCTTGACAACTAAGAAACTGGCAAGATCTGGAGAAATAGCTTTCTAATACAGTAGAAGCTTCTACCCACTACCGCCACCAATGGACCACGCGACCCCTTGGACTTCAGGGGCACACTGCATACCTCAACTGGGGACTCCAACATAGGAGGGAATCTGTGATTCCAAAAGGCTACCATACAACGCAATATCATTTACTGTGGGACATAAGCCTACACCTTCTCCCACATAAGCCCCACAGGCCACACACAACCCTCGGAGGACTCTGACACCTTCCAACTGGAAACATACCAGCTAAGGTCTACTCCCATAACCCACCTTACTCTGTACCCTTGACCACATCTACCTTACCGCAACTTACTGAGCTCGATAAAGGCCGACTAGGCCGAAACGTTGCTCGACACTCTGTATACCCACGTGTAGCACAATGCCCTTTGCAATTCAATAAAAACAACAAATTTTATTTATCTATTGGGATCCCTTTATTTACTATATGCAGTGGGGTGGGACCCTATCCTATAGATCCTTGTAGGTGCCGGTCACACCTTTATATTATTGGGTTTCCGTTCGGGGAGTTCACTTGGAGACCCTCCGAATAGAAACCTATCCACATAAAAAAGTGTTGACCTTAGGAAACCGACAGACTCCATAGACTATAATGTGATCCATGTGGTTTCCACACGAAAAATTCGGAGAGAAAAGTGCTGCTTGCAGATGCGGATTGGGGAACGGAATGGTCCGAATGCAGAGGTGAACCGGGCCTAAGTCTAATGACAAGCACTCATGTTCATCATGACATGGGACCCAAAGCTAATACAGAACCAGTTTTGCTCATTTTTTTCAGTACTGAATGGCTCTTTCTAGTCTACTTATAAGGTTGAATGATATAATCTATAAAAATATACCCTACTGAAAACAGGATTAGCTGCAGCTAAATATATTGGGAGATCACACCTCGCATCTTATCCAGTCTGACATTTTGCATTTGGAAGGTATTATTTATGTTTACAAGAGGGGAATCACCCAAGTTAAGACTTTCAAGGCGAAATATTGAGCAAGGGTTATATGATGCCGAGGATTTCCCTCGGATTATGGCTTTAAAAATAGAATGCCCACACATCTTAGATCTCTTCTTTCAAGTCTTTAGTAAGACCCTGCCTAGAATGAGATATTTCTGAACTGGAGATTTTATTCCTCGCTCCAACCTCAACCAAGACCACAAGATTACTAAATGTAGTATATTATACAGATGAAAGTGTCACCTTCACAAAGAGGGGGTTGCCATTTTGGGAGTCCATATATATTCTATGAAATTGTGGGTGGTATATTACACAGGGAATAAGACGTAACATAAATGGAAAAGACTAGTGCTAAGTGTGTGATCCTGCAGGACTGAAAGGCTGCAGATGATTTGAAGTATTATTAAATGCTGTGAATCTTGCATTGCAAAGGGTGAAATCTGTGGTGTCAAGTATATGCTGAAGATGGCCCAATATTCAGGACTGTTATCGGCAATGAACAATCCTAGAATCCTAATAACAGGCCGTTCTAATACTGATGCTATGTGGTATTTCTTAGGATCATCTCCTCAACCCCCAATACAAGGTATCCTGTATCTTTTTATCTCTAGTAGTGTAAGGGTTAAAGGAAATGTTAATAAAGAACCTGGTTAACAAATTCTCAGCCCCCTGTACCCTCATGACATGCCTTTTATAGTGGTCAGTGAAGGGCTTCCCTTCCCATTGCACTTGTGTGCCCGGGTATTGATTACAGCCGGGTGTCTCCTTCTGCACAGATGTCATATTTAGTGACAATGTCTCCCCTTTCCTTGGTGACAGTTGCTGTGTTTACACCACGCTGCATTGTTCAGCCACGTTCCAAGCATTCTCCAGCTGCCCGGCATACCAGAAACTCCTCCTGTACAAATCCTGTGCTCGGCTATAAATCACTAAGCATTACCTAACTACTGCAATGACCGTGTCTCACCAATGTCAATGCAAATGAATATTTTCTACTGTGTATTACTATTCAATTACAGATGATAAAACCAGTGGCATATCAATAGGTGCAGTTACTGGGCCCTTGACCCTGAGGGGGCCCCAAAGGTCCCTCTGCCACATATAATATAGCATTATTCTGTATGGCACAAGGTAGGTTGGGGTCCCATTACAGGTTCTGCACTGGGGCCCAAGAGCTTCATGCTATCCCATTGGTTAAAACTATAAGGGTGCCTTCACTCAGCAGCTTTTGGAGAGGATTTTGAGGTGGTCCTCTGACTCAAAATACTCTCCAAATATTGGGCCTGCAGACCCCTGTGGCAGAAAGCCATGGCTGAGCCACATGAAATGGAGTTAACCATTGTTTTAACAGTGATTGTACAAGGCATAAAAAGTCGCAATTGTTTGTGCAAATCAGTTTTCTTGCACACAAAATTGGAACTGGCGAAGTATTCCCCTCATTTATGTCATACATGAAGTGCCCCCTCTGAGGCTCAGGGGCTACGAAGACTGGCATAAGTAACGCCAGTCTTCATAAATCAGCCCCAACTTTAAAATAAGGTAGAAGAAGATTCCACTGAAAGGTTTTGACGCAAGTTGAATTTATTAAAGTGCTGATGATAATCACACAATACAGTGTACATGTAAATGTTTTCGGCTTACAACAAGCCTTCCTCAAACTCAATTGATGTTATAGTGCTAGCATGGAAGAAGTAGCCGGATGGTAGATGCATAGGAAACTCTGGCAACTGTCTGAACCGAGGGGATAGGGCCCACTGTGGTAGCGTGGTCAGGTCAGCCCAATATAGGTACGGTGGCCTCATGAAGTACCGGGGTGGGGGCCAGAAACTACTCCTATAAGGTGGTAAGGCCTGGACCAACAATGGCAGCGGTCCATCTGTGACCACAGTGGGCCCTATCCCCTCGGTTCAGACAGTTGCCAGGGTTTCCTATACATCTACCATTCGGCTACTTCTTCCATGCTGGCACTATAACCATCCACTGAGTTTGAGGAAGGCTTATTGTAAGCCGAAAACCTTTACATGTACACTGTATTGTGTGATTATCATCATCACTCAAATAAATTCAACTTGCATTAAAACCTTTCAGTGGGATCTTCTTCCACCTTATGGATTCGGATTGGGACCCTAGCCCACTGTGATACAACCCGGTGCCCAGTCACGCCTATTTAATAATACCAACTTTAAAATAGTCACAAGCCTGAATTGTGATGTGATAGCATTTGCATTATATACATGTACATGGTACCAGCATTCCTATATGAAGTATATTAGTATATTATGTATTAGTATATTGTCTATACATACATATAAGGAGTACTATATAGTTATTTCATCTTATAATATAAATGTATACAGCTTACAAATGGACAAAAATAATGTAATAGAGAAATGTTGTTGCAAATAGCAACCTATCACAGCGCAGCTTTCATTTAAGCAGACTAGTCACAGAGATGAAAGCTAAGCTCTGATTGGTATAGATATGAGGCCCACTCCATTGTCGTCATGATTTCTGCTTCCTGTCAGTGAATGAAACCTGTCCAGGCAATATGACCTGTCCTGTCAAGTCCATCATACACAAGTATATGGTTTAATGAGAATATCAGAGCTCTGTACTTAGGACAGATGGACATGGCCTCTGAATATAAACAAAGTAGGGTTCAGTTCACTGATGGCAAGCAGAGATATAAAATGTGGAAAACCCCTTTAATACCAAGGTTTACAAAGGCAAAGATTTGGCATGGCACCATAGCTGTACCAAATGCCCGAAACGCCACAGAGGATAGTATATGAATACATATAATGCACATCCCATCTGTAATATTAAGGCAATACATTATTTTACGTAAATTGACCAACATGGCATCCATTTCGTGAACAAATTCACTGATAAAAATATATGCTAGAAATGTATTGTATAAAATTCAAGGCAGACATTGCAATCCTTATCTATCCGACCCTGAATAAGACATATATTAACAAAATGGCTGCTTCAACTCAGGTAGAAACTCTATACATTACAATGACAGTTTTGACTCACCAGCTCGACTCTACCAAATCCTCCGACGCCAAGAGTATCGATGATGTTAAAGTCTGTTAGCTTGAGATTGGCGAAGAAAGCGGCCTCGGCTTCATATCTATATTTTTTCATAAAAAAGAATAAAAGTCTTTTAGAGGCGTGAACATGCGAAGAGCCTCGAGAGGAACCCGAAGGAGTGAGCATGGTGTCCAAGATTAAAAAAAGTTTCTGATTTGGTCCAAAAAGTTGCGTTATCACATTCACAGTAACTTAGAGAGTCAATAGTAGAATTTCATTCACAGTTTCACATCATGCATGGTGGCATTTTAGTGTTACATGGTGGCAAATATCCAGGATAAGGAATATTTCTACTTCTGCTAGAGGGTTCAGGCTTGTGCAGAAAATGAGGAAGGCATTTCATGAGATGGGCAACGTGAACCAGTCAAACATCTGGATTTCGTTATTCCGCACATATCTTGGCAATTTCTAAAAGGCTTGCTCTGGAAATGTATCCAGTATGACAGCGCCTTTCATCCCGTCCTCACTAGCTCTACTTGCTGCTAATACTCTATGCAGGAGACTCTGTGGCATATGTAGTTGCAAGCACTTGTGTGTCTGCCCCGAGTCCCCGGTTCAGCAGTAGTCAATATAAAACTCCTAAAATATCCCAATGAGCAATGTGATATATTTAGTACAGAAGTGATGGTCTGGCCCCGCCCACCCATTAGAAGCATTGACCGTAGACATGGTCGTATAGGTTTCCTTTGAAAGATCTCCATGTATGTTCCCCACCCGGCAGATGTCCATTAGAAATTCCGTACAGAACATATGTGAGGAGCATCACGGCCGGTGGCATTTCTCAGAATGAATACCATGAATGCACACAGGCATTTCCCTTTAACTGCTGCTCATTATGGTATGATGTAACGGTGTCAACATTTGTCAGGAATTAGAGAAAGGAATGTCATCATATATAGGCAATATAGAGCAAGAGTAAAAGGGACAGGCATCCATAGCCTCCAACAAATGTTCTAAATAACAGGATTTACTTCAATTTTGGGGGGGAATATTTTCAAAATAAAAGTGATCTAAGTAACTGTAATATTGCTAGGATGTGGTATGATGTCTTGGTTGGTGACGATCCAACTACAAGGATCATCAGTAATCCTCAGAATATCTTAAGGGAACTAGAACACTGTTCTAATAACTTGAAATTAGCAATGATGTACTTTTCTAAACAAACTACGGTATCTTTTCATAATAGGATGAAGATTAGTCTATCATCAATTAGAATTTTGAAGAGGTTATCTGGGCTTTCCAGGCAATTATCATACTGGTGGCTTATACATAGAATAGGCTATCAGTGTCTTATCATTGGGGGTCCAACATTGGAGGCTATACAGGGGAAGCTGGAAGAAGACGACACCACCATCCACTGTACAGTGGCTGGACCAGGATCATGCTTCTGTTTATTTCAATTGGGGCTATTGTACTATGGCATGGCGACTATACATCTGACAGTGTTTTATGCATTTAGCACAGACCCAAGTAAGGTTTCCAGGACACAAAGACAGCAGCTATAGCTGATCAATGTGTGGTCTGGGTGTTGGACTACCGCCTATCAAATACTAAAGGTCTATCCAGAAGATAGGTCATTATTATGAAAATGGCCTGGGGGCTTGAACAGCCTCTTTAAAACTCACTACGCACATTTTATAGCTGTCAACTGAATGCTTGTTTGGGCAACAACTAATCACCCCAACTGAACATTGTCATCTATTCTCCATGGGGAAAGGGGGTAAGCTTTTCTTAACTCCCCTATGAATAAAGGATTGGGCCAAGACCAAAAGGACCAAGAAGGATTGTAAAAATTCAACAAGCCTTATTCTTTATTTCTCCAATATTGGCTGGCACATCCAATATACATTAGATGGTTGGCTAGACCTGCTGATATTGTCAAGTTTGGCTTAACTTGCTGTAATGTCTATGGCTATGGCTACCTTTATTACATGTCCTGAAAAACAGCAATACCTATGTAGTATAGATTTCGTACATATACTTTCTCTTTAGTAGTCCGGCCTCTATTGATAGGGTGCTTCCAATAAGCGGCACAAATTGCTCAGGGTCAGGGGCCACATGGTGGCTCAGTGGTTAGTACTGCAGCCTTGCAGCGCTGGAGTCCCGGTGTTCAAATCCCACCAAGGGCAAAAAAACATCTGCAAGGAGTTTGTATGTTCTCCCCGTGTTTGCATGGATTTCCATCCCATATTCCAAAGACATACTGATAGGGAAAAAATGCACATTGTGAGCGCTATGTGGGGCTCACTATCTACATTAAAAAAAAAAAAGCCCCAGTGCTCTTTCCCCACCAATACTCCATTCACTTTTATGGGGGCTTCCAGAGACTTCAGTAACAGAAGCACTGCAGAAGTAAATGAAGTTCCGGTAGAGCAAGTGTACTGGCAAGCTGGTGGGCACTGACACCCATTCTCCTGATTGCTGCGGGTCCAGTGGTCAGACCCTAGACATCTGACACTGGCTAAGATGACCAAATGGACAAATCCACAGCTCACAATATAAAGGCGCTACAGTGAGGAAGGCCGTTCCTGACTGACTGTCAGAAATGCACTTCTGATGGTGAAGAGCTATGGTACCTGTACCAATAACGCTTTACCGGGGGCACAGAAAGTGAAAGCCGATAGTGCACTGAATTCAGCGCACTGTCAGCTTTCTAGCGGTGTATTAAACCGCATGTGCCCAAGATAGTGAAAGGTCCTCTTTAAATAGAATTTGTTTTCCAGTAAAAATTCCTTCTTTCTTAAAGTTACAGTACACAAACAACTGCAACTTGCCTACAGTTTTGTGAGATACAATGGATTTATCAGTTAAGCTAATGTTTTAGCAATGTCTACAGAGATTGACCGGAGATGGTGGAGAATCAATAGGGAACTGTAGTAATTCTTGTCTCAGATTACTGAGATCTTAAGTTAGTACAGGTTTCCCTATCCAGTCAATAGGGCCCCAGCATTAATGGCAGACTTCAGTCAATACCTACTTGGAGATGATATAAGAAGGGCTATTCTTTATCCATCCATAATAGAGTGTATGTTGAGTTCGTATGCAGTATACCCTTCAAGCTGACTACTGCCATCTGTTCCTCCGCTACTCAGCACGCCTCCAGTAAAATATCCCCTGTATTATATATGCTGACTATAATAGCAGGGAGACAATCTCTGGCTTAATATTCAATACCCTGCTTCCTACACATAAGCCCTAGTTTAGGCTTCAGAAAAATAAAAATAAATGGTTCTAAAAGAAAACAATAGCAAATCATTTCTTGGTATATAAGAGAAAGAGGCGACAATGATACAGGACAAGCAAGAAAATACAGAGATCAGATACAGGGTTTTACAGGATTAGAAAAACATGGCTGCTTCTTCTTAAAAACATTTCCATATCTGTCCATAGATTGTGTGTGGTATTGCAACTAAGGCCCATTTCACATTAGCTTTTGGGCCATTTCATTATACTATCTGCATGAAATATGCAGAGAGAAAAGTCCTACAGGCAGCACTTTTCATGCAGAATTCGAGCGGAAACCACATGGACCCCCACTATAGTCTATGGTCCAGGTAACCGCTTTTTTATGCAGATAAGTTTCTGTTCAGGGGGGTCCCCAAGCGGACCTCTCGAATGGAAACCCAAATGCAGATGTGAATCGGTCCTTATTCACATATATGTCAAAAGAGCTGAGCTGCAATACCAAATACGACCCATGAACAGGTGTGGCACTGTTTGTGAAGGATAGAAACTGTTATTGTTTTTTAATCCTGGACAGCCTTTTATTAGGATGCCTCAGTAAGTTAAATAATTATTCTCTAGAGCATAATTCAGAATTGTAGATACTTTATGGAATTAGTTTTGGTGCCTGATATGCTATTTAGGCTCTGTGCTGTCAGGTGGGCAGTGCCAGGGAAGAATAGGCAAGTGGTATGATTCCAAGGTTTGACATTACCCACTTCTGAAAGGATCTGTGATCTACATCTGCTTACCTGTTCCTTCCTGACATTGCCCACCTGTCATTACAGAGCCTATATAACATGCCAGACCCCAAAACTAACAGCACTCTCTACTCTAAAATGGGGATCTAGAGAAAAAAAAATCCCATGGCAAGAATGTGGAGCAGCACCTAATAACAGATACTAAGAACTGGAGTTGGTGGAGGTGAGTTAAGGTCTTCTTTAAACTAAAGTACATTTTGGCCTCTGCATTGTGACTATGCCATGAGAATATTATGGTGTCTTTTGTAGGTATAACACCTGTAGTCAGATGAATGGATTATTCAAATAAAATTTAAGGCTGGGGCGCCACGGGACATAAACGCCGCGGAGACGCTGCGGGAAAAATTGCGGCGTTGTACAGTGCAGGCAAAATGGATAGGATTCATGCGAATCCCATCCCCACTTTGTGGAAAAGATCGCAGCGTGGACACACTGCGATTAGCAAAGCCGTTGCGGCTTTGCTAATCGCAGCATGTCAATTATATCTACAGGAAACGCCAGCGGCATTCCTGTAGATATAATGTTAAGAGAAGGTCCACAGAGGAAAACTCTGTGAACTTTCTCTTAAAAGCGCTGTGGAAAGAACCACAATGCGATCACACAGCGGTTCTTCCCTCAGCGCTTTATCACTGCGTTCACGTCCCGTGGGGCCTTAGCCTAAAGGGGTTTTCCGGTCAAAAAATGTGTTTTTTTTTTTGTTTTTGTTTTTAAATGTCTGTTAATGCTATTAATGGGTTAATAAATGCACCCATATACCTTTTAGCATGTTTTGGGTGATTTCTGGGTGTCTCTGGGGGCCCCTGGCATCACCTGCTTTTGTTTACCTGCTTCTGCCTCCTTCTATGTAACTTCCTAATCCCTCTCATTACTCCCCCCTCCCTCCTATAACCCCCCTCCCTGTCTCTCTAGCTATGGATAAATATACATTTTTTTTATTACTAATGTTATTTAGAAAGCAGCAGAGGGGAGGGTGTTTAGACTAGCGTAGGAATTTGAAATTATCATGGCCAACCCCTTTAAGCAATTTTCGATCCACTGCCAAGATGTATAAGATGGCGGTTGGGTCATTTACTGTATCATAGTTGAATATCTAGGTTCTATATTTACACCAATGTAGCAGAGGTGAGGGGGTAAGGAAGACACCAGCAGAGGACTTTGTGTTCCCCTGTCAGAGTTATTCATAGCTGTAGATTATAGAAATGGATAGTTTCCTGTATTTCGTAAGGTTTCCAGGTTTACTTAGTCACCTATAAGTTATCCCTGGGAGATTTACTGCACACAATAAAATCTTTTTATACTGTTGTACAGACTGTGCAGATTTCTATTACCGGTACAATAAGAGTATTTTTAAATGAGCAGTGAATGCCTGCTGAGGATCCGGTATCCTACCTATGGCGGTGCCAGCCAGTGAAATTACACGGCCAGGGGTGTACTATACATAAGGCAAATGGAGACCTTTGATTTGGGGAATGGGGAGGTTTCTGTGACCATGGGCCGTAGCATTTTATCAGGAATAGAGATGAGCGAACACTAAAATGTTCGAGGTTCGAAATTCGATTCGAACAGCCGCTCAATGTTCGTGTGTTCGAACGGGTTTCGAACCCCATTATAGTCTATGGGGAACAGATACTCGTTAAGGGGGAAACCCAAATCCGTGTCTGGAGGGTCACCAAGTCCACTATGACACCCCAGGAAATGATGCCAACACCTCTGGAATGACACTGGGACAGCAGGGGAAGCATGTCTGGGGGCATCTAACACACCAAAGACCCTCTATTACCCCAACATCACAGCCTAACAACTACACACTTTACACACTCAATACCACCTCTCTGACAGTAGGAAAACACCTTGAAACATGTGTATTTGGCACTTGCAGTGAGGAGAGCTTGTCACCAGCAGTGAATTTGGCCCTTGTAGTAAGTTGAGGTTGGCACCAACATTTGTTTTGAAAATCAGGGTGGATTGAGCCTCTAACCAGCAGAGTTTGGGCAAATTCATGGTGGAGGGAGCCTCTAAAAACCCCAGTTTGGACCAATTCATGGTGGAGGGAGCCTCTAACCAGCCCAGTTTGGGCAAATTCATGGTGGAGGGAGCCTCTAAAAAACCCAGTTTGGACCAATTCATGGTGGAGGGAGCCTCTAACCAGCCCAGTTTGGGCAAATTCATGGTGGAGGGAGCCTCTAACCAGCCCAGTTTGGACCAATTAATGGTGGAGGGAGCCTCTAACCAGCCCAGTTTGGACCAATTAATGGTGGAGGGAGCCTCTAACCACCCCAGTTTGGACCAATTCATGGTGGAGGGAGCCTCTAACCAGCCCAGTTTGGACCAATTCATGGTGGAGGGAGCCTCTAAAAAACCCAGTTTGGACCAATTCATGGTGGAGGGAGCCTCTAAACAGCCCAGTTTGGGCAAATTCATGGTGGAGGGAGCCTCTAAAAAACCCAGTTTGGACCAATTCATGGTGGAGGGAGCCTCTAACCAGCCCAGTTTGGACCAATTAATGGTGGAGGGAGCCTCTAAACAGCCAAGTTTGGACCAATTCATGGTGGAGGGAGCCTCTAAAAAACCCAGTTTGGACCAATTCATGGTGGAGGGAGCCTCTAAACAGCCCAGTTTGGGCAAATTCATGGTGGAGGGAGCCTCTAAAAAACCCAGTTTGGACCAATTCATGGTGGAGGGAGCCTCTAACCAGCCCAGTTTGGACCAATTAATGGTGGAGGGAGCCTCTAAACAGCCAAGTTTGGACCAATTCATGGTGGAGGGAGCCTCTAAAAACCCCAGTTTGGACCAATTCATGGTGGAGGGAGCCTCTAACCAGCCCAGTTTGGACCAATTAATGGTGGAGGGAGCCTCTAACCACCCCAGTTTGGACCAATTCATGGTGGAGGGAGCCTCTAAAAACCCCAGTTTGGACCAATTCATGGTGGAGGGAGCCTCTAACCAGCCCAGTTTGGGCAAATTCATGGTGGAGGGAGCCTCTAAACAGCCCAGTTTGGGCAAATTCATGGTGGAGGGAGCCTCTAACCAGCCCAGTTTGGACCAATTAATGGTGGAGGGAGCCTCTAACCAGCCCAGTTTGGACCAATTAATGGTGGAGGGAGCCTCTAACCACCCCAGTTTGGACCAATTCATGGTGGAGGGAGCCTCTAAAAACCCCAGTTTGGACCAATTCATGGTGGAGGGAGCCTCTAAAAACCCCAGTTTGGACCAATTCATGGTGGAGGGAGCCTCTAACCAGCCCAGTTTGGGCAAATTCATGGTGGAGGGAGCCTCTAAACAGCCCAGTTTGGGCAAATTCATGGTGGAGGGAGCCTCTAACCAGCCCAGTTTGGACCAATTAATGGTGGAGGGAGCCTCTAACCAGCCCAGTTTGGACCAATTAATGGTGGAGGGAGCCTCTAACCACCCCAGTTTGGACCAATTCATGGTGGAGGGAGCCTCTAACCAGCCCAGTTTGGGCAAATTCATGGTGGAGGGAGCCTCTAAACAGCCCAGTTTGGGCAAATTCATGGTGGAGGGAGCCTCTAACCAGCCCAGTTTGGACCAATTAATGGTGGAGGGAGCCTCTAACCAGCCCAGTTTGGACCAATTAATGGTGGAGGGAGCCTCTAACCAGCCCAGTTTGGACCAATTAATGGTGGAGGGAGCCTCTAACCACCCCAGTTTGGACCAATTCATGGTGGAGGGAGCCTCTAACCAGCCCAGTTTGGGCAAATTCATGGTGGAGGGAGCCTCTAACCAGCCCAGTTTGGACCAATTAATGGTGGAGGGAGCCTCTAACCAGCCCAGTTTGGACCAATTAATGGTGGAGGGAGCCTCTAACCACCCCAGTTTGGACCAATTCATGGTGGAGGGAGCCTCTAACCAGCCCAGTTTGGACCAATTCATGGTGGAGGGAGCCTCTAAAAAACCCAGTTTGGACCAATTCATGGTGGAGGGAGCCTCTAAACAGCCCAGTTTGGGCAAATTCATGGTGGAGGGAGCCTCTAAAAAACCCAGTTTGGACCAATTCATGGTGGAGGGAGCCTCTAACCAGCCCAGTTTGGACCAATTAATGGTGGAGGGAGCCTCTAAACAGCCAAGTTTGGACCAATTCATGGTGGAGGGAGCCTCTAAAAACCCCAGTTTGGACCAATTCATGGTGGAGGGAGCCTCTAACCAGCCCAGTTTGGACCAATTAATGGTGGAGGGAGCCTCTAACCAGCCCAGTTTGGACCAATTAATGGTGGAGGGAGCCTCTAACCACCCCAGTTTGGACCAATTCATGGTGGAGGGAGCCTCTAAACAGCCAAGTTTGGACCAATTCATGGTGAAGGGAGCCTCTAAAAACCCGTTTGGACCAATTCATGGTGGAGGGAGCCTCTAACCAGCCCAGTTTGGGCAAATTCATGGTGGAGGGAGCCTCTAAACAGCCCAGTTTGGGCAAATTCATGGTGGAGGGAGCCTCTAACCAGCCCAGTTTGGACCAATTAATGGTGGAGGGAGCCTCTAACCAGCCCAGTTTGGACCAATTCATGGTGGAGGGAGCCTCTAAACAGCCAAGTTTTGGGAAATTCATGGTGGAGGGAGCCTCTAACCAGCCCAGTTTGGACCAATTCATGGTGGAGGGAGCCTCTAAAAAACCCAGTTTGGACCAATTCATGGTGGAGGGAGCCTCTAAACAGCCCAGTTTGGGCAAATTCATGGTGGAGGGAGCCTCTAACCAGCCCAGTTTGGGCAAATTCATGGTGGAGGGAGCCTCTAACCAGCCCAGTTTGGACCAATTAATGGTGGAGGGAGCCTCTAACCAGCCCAGTTTGGACCAATTAATGGTGGAGGGAGCCTCTAACCAGCCCAGTTTGGACCAATTCATGGTGGAGGGAGCCTCTAACCAGCCCAGTTTGGACCAATTAATGGTGGAGGGAGCCTCTAAACAGCCAAGTTTT
This sequence comes from Leptodactylus fuscus, assembly GCF_031893055.1. Classification (NCBI taxonomy): domain Eukaryota; kingdom Metazoa; phylum Chordata; class Amphibia; order Anura; family Leptodactylidae; genus Leptodactylus; species Leptodactylus fuscus. Next base: position 30,885,481 of record NC_134274.1, read on the forward strand.
GGGAAATTCATGGTGGAGGGAGCCTCTAACCAGCCCAGTTTGGACCAATTAATGGTGGAGGGAGCCTCTAACCAGCCCAGTTTGGACCAATTCATGGTGGAGGGAGCCTCTAAACAGCCCAGTTTGGGCAAATTCATGGTGGAAGGAGCCTCTAACCAGCAGAGTTGTGGGAAAGCAGGGTGGAGGGAGCCTCTAACCAGCAGAGTTGGTGGAAATCAGGGTGGAGGGAGCCTCTAACCAGCAGAGTTGGGGGAAATCATGTTGGAGGGAGCCTAGTATTAGCAGAATTGTGCAACGCTTATGGTGGATGAGTATGAGGATGCGGAGGAATTGGAGAGGTTGAGTACAGACATGGAGTTTCATGTTGGGGTGCTTTACACAGGTGGGCACAAAAATGACGGCTCTACCCAGTGGTGGTTCATTTTTATCAAAGTGAGCCGGTCGGCACTCTCAGCTGACAGACGGGTGCGCTTGTCAGTGATGATGCCACCGGCTGCACTGAACACCCTCTCAGATAGGACGCTGGCGGCAGGACAGGACAGCACCTCCAAGGCATATAGGGCAAGTTCAAGCCACAGGTCCAACTTCGACACCCAATACGTGTAGGGCGCAGAGGGGTCGGAGAGGACAGGGCTGTGGTCGGAAAGGTATTCCCGCAACATGCGCCTATACTTCTCACGCCTGGTGACACTAGGACCCTCCGTGGCGGCACTTTGGCGAGGGGGTGCCATCAAGGTGTCCCAGACCTTAGACAGTGTGCCCCTCGTTTGTGTGGACCGGTGAGAACTTGGTTGCCTACTGGAGGAACTGCCCTCCCTGCCGCCACTGTCACATGCTGGAAACATCTCCATCATATTCTGCACCAATTGCCTGTGGCAAGCATTGATGCGATTGGCCCTCCCCTCTACCGGAATAAAAGACGAGATGTTGTTTTTATACCGGGGGTCAAGGATAGCAAAGATCCAGTACTGGTTGTCCTCCATGATTTTGACAATACGCTTGTCGGTTGTAAAGCACCCCAACATGAACTCAGCCATGTCTGCCACAGTGTTAGTTGGCATGACTCCTCTGGCCCCACCGGAAAGTTCAATCTCCATTTCCTCCTCATCCTCCATGTCTACCCATCCGCGCTGCAACAATGGGACGATTCGAAGTTGCCCGGAAGCCTCCTGTATCACCATCACATCATCGGACAACTCTTCTTCCTCCTCCTCCTCCTCCTCCTCCTCCTCCATTAAACGCAGTGAAGCGGACAGATGTGTGGACCTACTCTCCAGCTGTGACGGATCGGATGCTATCCCTAACTCCTCTGTGTGATCTGAGTTATCCCTGATGTCAATCAGGGATTCTCTCAGAACACACAAGAGCGGGATTGTAAGGCTCACCATCGCATCCTCAGAGCTCACCCTCCTTGTGGACTCCTCAAAGACCCGTAGGATGTCACAAAGGTCTCTCATCCATGGCCACTCATGGATGTGAAACTGAGGCAGCTGACTTTGTGGCACCCTAGGGTTTTGTAGCTGGTATTCCATCAAAGGTCTCTGCTGCTCAACCACTCTATTCAACATCTGAAACGTTGAGTTCCAGCGTGTGGGGACGTCGCACAAAAGCCGGTGTTGTGGCACATGCAGGCGTTGCTGGAGAGATTTTAAGCTAGCAGCGGCTACTGTCGACTTGCGAAAGTGGGCGCACATGCGCCGCACTTTCACCAGTAGCTCTGGAACATTGGGGTAGCTCTTTAGGAAACGTTGCACCACTAGGTTGAAGACGTGGGCCAGGCATGGAACATGTTGGAGTCCGGCAAGCTCCAGAGCTGCTACCAGGTTCCGGCCGTTATCACAAACGACCATGCCTGGGCCCAGGTGCAGCGGCTCAAACCATATTGCCGTCTCATCGAGGAGGGCATCCCTCACCTCGGAGGCAGTGTGCTGTCTGTCCCCCAAGCTGATCAGCTTCAGCACAGCCTGCTGACGTCTACCAACGCCAGTGCTGCAACGTTTCCAACTCGTAGCTGGGGTCAATCTAACAGCGGAGGAGGAGGCGGTGGCGGAGGAGGAGGCGGTGGCGGAGGAGGAGGCGGTAGAGGAGGAGGAGGAGGGGGGTGTTCTTCTCGTGTCCCTGCCAGGAATGTTAGGCGGGGAGACGAGGTACACCGGGCCAGTTTGGGAAGCAGTCCCAGCCTCAACTACATTCACCCAGTGTGCCGTCAGTGAAATGTAGCGTCCCTGTCCGCATGCACTTGTCCACGCGTCGGTGGTCAAGTGGACCTTTGTGCAAAGCGCGGAACTAAGGGCCCGCCTGATGTTGAGTGACACGTGCTGGTGCAAGGCGGGGACGGCACACCGGGAGAAGAAGTGACGGCTAGGGACGGCATAGCGAGGTGCCGCAGTTGCCATCAGGTCCAGGAAGGCGGGAGTTTCAACAAGCCGGAACGCCAACATCTCCTGGGCCAGCAGTTTAGCGATGTTGGCGTTCAAGGCTTGCGCGTGTGGGTGGTTAGCAGTGTATTTCTGCCGCCGCTCCAATGTCTGAGAGATGGTGGGTTGTTGTAAAGAAACGCCTGATGGTGCCTTTGATGGTGCAGGAGAAGGAGATAAGACAGGACCAGGGGAGGATGAGGTAGAAGTCAACAAAGTGGCGGAGGCAGATGAAGTGGTGTCCTGGCTCGTCCTCTGGAGTGCATCGCCAGCACAGTCAGCAGTGGCAGTGGCAGAGGCAGAGGCAGAGGCAGTGGCAGTGGCGTGAACGGCAGGCGGCCTTTGTCCTGCCGTTGCTGCCTGCCACTGATTCCAGTGCTTGGATTCCAAATGACGGCGCATTGAAGTGGTGGACAGGTTGCTCTTCTCAGAGCCCCTAATCAATTTCGAGAGGCAAATTGTGCAGACAACACTATATCTGTCCTCGGCGCATTCCTTGAAAAAACTCCACACCTTCGAGAAACGTGCCCTCGAGGTGGGAGTTTTTCGGGGCTGGGTACGAACTGGAACATCTTGGGAGATTCCGGGTGTGGCCTGGCTTCGCCTAAGCTGCTGACCTCTGCCTCTGCCTCTAGCTACCCTTTTTGGTGCTGCACCTGCCTCAACATCCACACTACTTTCCCCGCTTGACATCCCCCCTGTCCAGGTCGGGTCAGTGTCCTCATCATCCACCACTTCCTCTTCCAACTCCTGTCTCATCTCCTCCTCCCGCACAATGCGCCAGTCAACTGGATGCCCTGACGGCAACTGCGTCACATCATCGTCGATGAGGGTGGGTTGCTGGTCATCCACCACCAAATCGAACGGAGATGGAGGAGACTCTAGTGTTTGAGCATCTGGACACAGATGCTCCTCTGTTAGGTTCGTGGAATCGTGACGTGGAGAGGCAGGTTGAGGGACAATGAAAGGAGCGGAGAACAGCTCTGGGGAGCAGGGACAGTTTGGGTTATTGTTCTGTAAAGCTTCGGAATTTTGGGAGGAAGGAAGACAAGACTGTTGGGTAATAGGAGGAGAGGAGGCAGAGTCTGACTGGCTGCTGGACAATGTGCTGTAAGCGTTCTCTGACAGCCATTGCAAGACCTGTTCCTGGTTCTCGGGCCTACTAAGGTTTGTACCCTGCAGTTTAGTTAATGTGGCAAGCAACCCTGGCACTGTGGAGTGGCGCAATGCTTGCTGCCCCACAGGAGTAGGCACGGGACGCCCTGTGGCTTCACTGCTACCTTGCTCCCCAGAACCATTCCCCCGACCTCGCCCACGGCCTCGTCCACGTCCCTTTCCGGGAGCCTTGCGCATTTTGAATTCCTAGTTAGAAATTGGCACTGTATACCAGTAGTAAAAATTGTGGGTGCACGTAACCCCAATATATTCTTTGAATTCCCAGTCAGACACTGGCACTATATGGCAGTAGCAAGAAATGAGGGTATTTGTATTCCCAATATATTCTTTGAATTCCCAGTCAGACAATGGCACTGTATACCAGTAGTAAAAATTGTGGGTGCACGTAACCCCAATATATTCTTTGAATTCCCAGTCAGACACTGGCACTATATGGCAGTAGCAAGAAATGAGGGTATTTGTATTCCCAATATATTCTTTGAATTCCCAGTCAGACAATGGCACTGTATACCAGTAGTAAAAATTGTGGGTGCACGTAACCCCAATATATTCTTTGAATTCCCAGTCAGACACTGGCACTATATGGCAGTAGCAAGAAATGAGGGTATTTGTATTCCCAATATATTCTTTGAATTCCCAGTCAGACAATGGCACTGTATACCAGTAGTAAAAATTGTGGGTGCACGTAACCCCAATATATTCTTTGAATTCCCAGTCAGACACTGGCACTATATGGCAGTAGCAAGAAATGAGGGTATTTGTATTCCCAATATATTCTTTGAATTCCCAGTCAGACAATGGCACTGTATACCAGTAGTAAAAATTGTGGGTGCACGTAACCCCAATATATTCTTTGAATTCCCAGTCAGACACTGGCACTATATGGCAGTAGCAAGAAATGAGGGTATTTGTATTCCCAATATATTCTTTGAATTCCCAGTCAGACAATGGCACTGTATACCAGTAGTAAAAATTGTGGGTGCACGTAACCCCAATATATTCTTTGAATTCCCAGTCAGACACTGGCACTATATGGCAGTAGCAAGAAATGAGGGTATTTGTATTCCCAATATATTCTTTGAATTCCCAGTCAGACAATGGCACTGTATACCAGTAGTAAAAATTGTGGGTGCACGTAACCCCAATATATTCTTTGAATTCCCAGTCAGACACTGGCACTATATGGCAGTAGCAAGAAATGAGGGTATTTGTATTCCCAATATATTCTTTGAATTCCCAGTCAGACAATGGCACTGTATACCAGTAGTAAAAATTGTGGGTGCACGTAACCCCAATATATTCTTTGAATTCCCAGTCAGACACTGGCACTATATGGCAGTAGCAAGAAATGAGGGTATTTGTATTCCCAATATATTCTTTGAATTCCCAGTCAGACAATGGCACTGTATACCAGTAGTAAAAATTGTGGGTGCACGTAACCCCAATATATTCTTTGAATTCCCAGTCAGACACTGGCACTATATGGCAGTAGCAAGAAATGAGGGTATTTGTATTCCCAATATATTCTTTGAATTCCCAGTCAGACAATGGCACTGTATACCAGTAGTAAAAATTGTGGGTGCACGTAACCCCAATATATTCTTTGAATTCCCAGTCAGACACTGGCACTATATGGCAGTAGCAAGAAATGAGGGTATTTGTATTCCCAATATATTCTTTGAATTCCCAGTCAGACAATGGCACTGTATACCAGTAGTAAAAATTGTGGGTGCACGTAACCCCAATATATTCTTTGAATTCCCAGTCAGACACTGGCACTATATGGCAGTAGCAAGAAATGAGGGTATTTGTATTCCCAATATATTCTTTGAATTCCCAGTCAGACAATGGCACTGTATACCAGTAGTAAAAATTGTGGGTGCACGTAACCCCAATATATTCTTTGAATTCCCAGTCAGACACTGGCACTATATGGCAGTAGCAAGAAATGAGGGTATTTGTATTCCCAATATATTCTTTGAATTCCCAGTCAGACAATGGCACTGTATACCAGTAGTAAAAATTGTGGGTGCACGTAACCCCAATATATTCTTTGAATTCCCAGTCAGACACTGGCACTATATGGCAGTAGCAAGAAATGAGGGTATTTGTATTCCCAATATATTCTTTGAATTCCCAGTCAGACAATGGCACTGTATACCAGTAGTAAAAATTGTGGGTGCACGTAACCCCAATATATTCTTTGAATTCCCAGTCAGACACTGGCACTATATGGCAGTAGCAAGAAATGAGGGTATTTGTATTCCCAATATATTCTTTGAATTCCCAGTCAGACAATGGCACTGTATACCAGTAGTAAAAATTGTGGGTGCACGTAACCCCAATATATTCTTTGAATTCCCAGTCAGACACTGGCACTATATGGCAGTAGCAAGAAATGAGGGTATTTGTATTCCCAATATATTCTTTGAATTCCCAGTCAGACAATGGCACTGTATACCAGTAGTAAAAATTGTGGGTGCACGTAACCCCAATATATTCTTTGAATTCCCAGTCAGACACTGGCACTATATGGCAGTAGCAAGAAATGAGGGTATTTGTATTCCCAATATATTCTTTGAATTCCCAGTCAGACAATGGCACTGTATACCAGTAGTAAAAATTGTGGGTGCACGTAACCCCAATATATTCTTTGAATTCCCAGTCAGACACTGGCACTATATGGCAGTAGCAAGAAATGAGGGTATTTGTATTCCCAATATATTCTTTGAATTCCCAGTCAGACAATGGCACTGTATACCAGTAGTAAAAATTGTGGGTGCACGTAACCCCAATATATTCTTTGAATTCCCAGTCAGACACTGGCACTATATGGCAGTAGCAAGAAATGAGGGTATTTGTATTCCCAATATATTCTTTGAATTCCCAGTCAGACAATGGCACTGTATACCAGTAGTAAAAATTGTGGGTGCACGTAACCCCAATATATTCTTTGAATTCCCAGTCAGACACTGGCACTATATGGCAGTAGCAAGAAATGAGGGTATTTGTATTCCCAATATATTCTTTGAATTCCCAGTCAGACAATGGCACTGTATACCAGTAGTAAAAATTGTGGGTGCACGTAACCCAATATATTCTTTGAATTCCCAGTCAGACACTGGCACTATATGGCAGTAGCAAGAAATGAGGGTATTTGTATTCCCAATATATTCTTTGAATTCCCAGTCAGACAATGGCACTGTATACCAGTAGTAAAAATTGTGGGTGCACGTAACCCCAATATATTCTTTGAATTCCCAGTCAGACACTGGCACTATATGGCAGTAGCAAGAAATGAGGGTATTTGTATTCCCAATATATTCTTTGAATTCCCAGTCAGACAATGGCACTGTATACCAGTAGTAAAAATTGTGGGTGCACGTAACCCCAATATATTCTTTGAATTCCCAGTCAGACACTGGCACTATATGGCAGTAGCAAGAAATGAGGGTATTTGTATTCCCAATATATTCTTTGAATTCCCAGTCAGACAATGGCACTGTATACCAGTAGTAAAAATTGTGGGTGCACGTAACCCCAATATATTCTTTGAATTCCCAGTCAGACACTGGCACTATATGGCAGTAGCAAGAAATGAGGGTATTTGTATTCCCAATATATTCTTTGAATTCCCAGTCAGACAATGGCACTGTATACCAGTAGTAAAAATTGTGGGTGCACGTAACCCCAATATATTCTTTGAATTCCCAGTCAGACACTTGGCACTATATGGCAGTAGCAAGAAATGAGGGTATTTGTATTCCCAATATATTCTTTGAATTCCCAGTCAGACAATGGCACTGTATACCAGTAGTAAAAATTGTGGGTGCACGTAACCCCAATATATTCTTTGAATTCCCAGTCAGACACTGGCACTATATGGCAGTAGCAAGAAATGAGGGTATTTGTATTCCCAATATATTCTTTGAATTCCCAGTCAGACAATGGCACTGTATACCAGTAGTAAAAATTGTGGGTGCACGTAACCCCAATATATTCTTTGAATTCCCAGTCAGACACTGGCACTATATGGCAGTAGCAAGAAATGAGGGTATTTGTATTCCCAATATATTCTTTGAATTCCCAGTCAGACAATGGCACTGTATACCAGTAGTAAAAATTGTGGGTGCACGTAACCCCAATATATTCTTTGAATTCCCAGTCAGACACTGGCACTATATGGCAGTAGCAAGAAATGAGGGTATTTGTATTCCCAATATATTCTTTGAATTCCCAGTCAGACAATGGCACTGTATACCAGTAGTAAAAATTGTGGGTGCACGTAACCCCAATATATTCTTTGAATTCCCAGTCAGACACTGGCACTATATGGCAGTAGCAAGAAATGAGGGTATTTGTATTCCCAATATATTCTTTGAATTCCCAGTCAGACAATGGCACTGTATACCAGTAGTAAAAATTGTGGGTGCACGTAACCCCAATATATTCTTTGAATTCCCAGTCAGACACTGGCACTATATGGCAGTAGCAAGAAATGAGGGTATTTGTATTCCCAATATATTCTTTGAATTCCCAGTCAGACAATGGCACTGTATACCAGTAGTAAAAATTGTGGGTGCACGTAACCCCAATATATTCTTTGAATTCCCAGTCAGACACTGGCACTATATGGCAGTAGCAAGAAATGAGGGTATTTGTATTCCCAATATATTCTTTGAATTCCCAGTCAGACAATGGCACTGTATACCAGTAGTAAAAATTGTGGGTGCACGTAACCCCAATATATTCTTTGAATTCCCAGTCAGACACTGGCACTATATGGCAGTAGCAAGAAATGAGGGTATTTGTATTCCCAATATATTCTTTGAATTCCCAGTCAGACAATGGCACTGTATACCAGTAGTAAAAATTGTGGGTGCACGTAACCCCAATATATTCTTTGAATTCCCAGTCAGACACTGGCACTATATGGCAGTAGCAAGAAATGAGGGTATTTGTATTCCCAATATATTCTTTGAATTCCCAGTCAGACAATGGCACTGTATACCAGTAGTAAAAATTGTGGGTGCACGTAACCCCAATATATTCTTTGAATTCCCAGTCAGACACTGGCACTATATGGCAGTAGCAAGAAATGAGGGTATTTGTATTCCCAATATATTCTTTGAATTCCCAGTCAGACAATGGCACTGTATACCAGTAGTAAAAATTGTGGGTGCACGTAACCCCAATATATTCTTTGAATTCCCAGTCAGACACTGGCACTATATGGCAGTAGCAAGAAATGAGGGTATTTGTATTCCCAATATATTCTTTGAATTCCCAGTCAGACAATGGCACTGTATACCAGTAGTAAAAATTGTGGGTGCACGTAACCCCAATATATTCTTTGAATTCCCAGTCAGACACTGGCACTATATGGCAGTAGCAAGAAATGAGGGTATTTGTATTCCCAATATATTCTTTGAATTCCCAGTCAGACAATGGCACTGTATACCAGTAGTAAAAATTGTGGGTGCACGTAACCCCAATATATTCTTTGAATTCCCAGTCAGACACTGGCACTATATGGCAGTAGCAAGAAATGAGGGTATTTGTATTCCCAATATATTCTTTGAATTCCCAGTCAGACAATGGCACTGTATACCAGTAGTAAAAATTGTGGGTGCACGTAACCCCAATATATTCTTTGAATTCCCAGTCAGACACTGGCACTATATGGCAGTAGCAAGAAATGAGGGTATTTGTATTCCCAATATATTCTTTGAATTCCCAGTCAGACAATGGCACTGTATACCAGTAGTAAAAATTGTGGGTGCACGTAACCCCAATATATTCTTTGAATTCCCAGTCAGACACTGGCACTATATGGCAGTAGCAAGAAATGAGGGTATTTGTATTCCCAATATATTCTTTGAATTCCCAGTCAGACAATGGCACTGTATACCAGTAGTAAAAATTGTGGGTGCACGTAACCCCAATATATTCTTTGAATTCCCAGTCAGACACTGGCACTATATGGCAGTAGCAAGAAATGAGGGTATTTGTATTCCCAATATATTCTTTGAATTCCCAGTCAGACAATGGCACTGTATACCAGTAGTAAAAATTGTGGGTGCATCGTAACCCCAATATATTCTTTGAATTACCAGTCAGAAACTGGCACTATATGGCAGTAGCAAGAAATGAGGGTATTTGTATTCCCAATATATTCTTTGAATTCCCAGTCAGACAATGGCACTGTATACCAGTAGTAAAAATTGTGGGTGTATATAGCCCCAATTCTATTGCTAGGGGACTTGCAGGGTATTTCTGGGGTGAAGGTGGGGGGGCACACCGTTGGAACGGGTATCGGGGTATATATCGGGTATACGGGAATACACTGACAGTGTATTCCATTCAGGATCCTGGGAAAGCTGGGTTGCGGCGATTGAGCCCGTCAGTGCCACGTTACACTGACAAGCTTCTCCCTGGAATTTAGCTCTTACAAGAGCTGTTGGTTGTCTTCTCCTTCCTATCCTAGCCTGTCCCTGCCTACCCAGAATCTAAGCCCTAGCTAGCTGGACGGAAACCTCCGTCCTCGGTGAATTGCAAGCTCAGAATGACGCGAAGCTGGGCGTCGCTGTTCTTTTAAATTAGAGGTCACATGTTTTCGGCAGCCAATGGGTTTTGCCTACTTTTTTCAACGTCACCGGTGTCGTAGTTCCTGTCCCACCTACCCTGCGCTGTTATTGGAGCAAAAAAGGCGCCAGGGAAGGTGGGAGGGGAATCGAGTAATGGCGCACTTTACCACGCGGTGTTCGATTCGATTCGAACATGCCGAACAGCCTAATATCCGATCGAACATGAGTTCGATAAACACTGTTCGCTCATCTCTAATCAGGAATACAAATTTCTTGCACTTTACTATTGCTCCGTTTCATCTTGTGTATTCTAACTTTAGGTTATTATTAAAAATGAATGTTCGATATTCCTAACTATTCCTAACATTAACTCAAAATATTCATTTACCAAGATATTGTCTTTGTAAAGCAATTTTTGGTTCTTGTTTCCATGGAAACCTAAATGTACATGTCAGCATAATGAAGCAAATCTTTTCTGTATAGAATTCCCTGGATTATTAGAGACTAGTGACAATCTAAGTGCAATTGCTTGAGCTGCGGAGATTAAGCCGAGCAATACAAATGAGGATTTATATTTGCATCTGCAGCATGATGGGCAATGAGACAGGTGGATTAGGATTCATTGCTTCAACGTAAGAGAATAGTACGGGGTATTATTACTTATATAAAGAAATGCCTTGATCTCCCTTTTAGCACCCACCCACCAAATCCACTTGTTGGTCAACTGGTTTGATCCATCGTCATTGTTCTGTACACAGCAACGCTATAACAGAGCTATGATGGCGAACCTATGGCACGGGTGCAAGAGGTGGCACTTAGATCCCTCTCTGTGGGCATCCATCTGTGGAATAGATTATACTGTGTGGGGGCCACTGTGCAGCAGATTGTACTGTGTGGGGGCCACTGTGAAGCAGATTGTACTGTGTGGGCCACTGTGGAGCAGATTGTATTGTGTGGGCCACTGTGAAGCAGATTGTACTGTGTGGGCCACTGTGAAGCAGATTGTACTGTGTGGGGGCCACTGTGAAGCAGATTGTACTGTGTGGGGGCCACTGTGGAGCAGATTGTACTGTGTGGGCCACTGTGGAGCAGATTGTATTGTGTGGGCCACTGTGAAGCAGATTGTACTGTGTGGGGGCCACTGTGGAGCAGATTGTACTGTGTGGGCCACTGTGGAGCAGATTGTACTGTGTGGGCCACTGTGGAGCAGATTGTATTGTGTGGGCCACTGTGAAGCAGATTGTACTGTGTGGGCCACTGTTAAGCAGATTATACTGTGTGGGGGCCACTGTGAAGCAGATTGTACTGTGTGGGGGCCACTGTGAAGCATTTTATACTGTGTGGGAGCCACTGTGGAGCAGATTGTACTGTGTGGTGGTCACTGTGGAGCAGATTGTACTGTGTGGTGGTCACTGTGGAGCAGATTGTACTGTGTGGTGGTCACTGTGGAGCAGATTGTACTGTGTGGTGGTCACCATGGAGCAGATTGTACTGTGTGGGGGTCACTGTGGAGCAGATTGGACTGTGTGTGGGCCACTGTGGAGCAGATTGGACTGTGTGTGTGTGTGTGGGGGGGGGGGGTGTCACTGTGGAGCAGATTGGACTGCGTGGGGACCCTTTACTATTTATATCACATAGTATCTGTTTTATAGCAGACGTGATATTATTACAGGTCATAATAACATTACACGGTCCTATAAAACAGATGTGTATGATGTAAATAGTGAACATTAATTGTTCAAAATTAAACCAAAGTTGTTAGTATAACTGAAAGCTCTGTAAAGCCCCATTCACACAACCGTATTTTGCGGGTCTGTAATCGTCCAAAATTGTGGATCTCCACCGTACTAAGGTTAAATTGCCGTGTTGGCACTTTGTGATAATTTAGTGGGTTTTGGGTTGACGTTTGGGCACTCGGTCTCTAAAAGGTTTGCCATCACTGCCATAGAGCATCATGAGCAACAGTATATTGTGTAGTATTATAGTAATATGTGATGCAGTGTTCAGATCACATTGGAATTCAATAAAAAGCAATAATAGTTAAACTTCCTATTTCTGCTACTCTCAGAAGTGGATAAGTTAATATTGACAAATTGGTAATTTAGGGTGTTAAAGGAGTGATATCTGGTAGTCTAGAGTAAGATGGGTTAATAACAACATATATGGTTGGTGGTTTATTATTTGTGAAGGAGCACAGGGTAACACTTCTCATGTATAGAGTTCTGAAGAGGTCATTAATGGGAATTCTGGTGGTCTGGGCTAGTGAAGTGTGTGTGTGTGTGTGTGTGTGTGTGTGTGTGTGGGGGGGGGGGAATACATTCACTGAACTAAATATGCCAAGGACAAAAGCTGAATTTTTGGAGCAAGCAGATTTGCACGAAAAAAATGCACCTTTGCCTCTATCTGCTGCTTGTGTCACTTTTTTTTTTTTTTAACCTATTGTAGATTGTGAGCACCCATATAGAGCTCATAATGTACATTTTTCCCTATCAATATGTCTTTGGAGTATTGGAGGAAATCCACACAAGCACAGGAAGAACATACAAGTTTTCTGCCGCGGATTCTGCCGTGGAATTTGCATCAGAATCCGCACAGAAAAAAAGCCTCCCATTGACTTCACTAAACTCTATACATAGTTTAATCTTATTAGCTATAATCTATCTATTTATTTCTATAAACTAAAATGTGCGATTTACAAAATAAAAGTTACATCTAAATCTTGTTATTCTTGTGAAGTTGCAGAATACACAGATTATTCGCTCGCAGGCTGTTCATCGCCTTCTTTTAATCTTTGTGAATAATCCTGGGAGCATCACAAATCATGTGGGGATTAGCATAGAAAATATTTTGTTGAGACGGTACTAATCCTACAAACATGTCCATAGCAATCTCTACCACTAGATGTCATACAACCCCAAGCCAATGGCCGCTTGTGTAGAGCATACGGTATCAGATCGCCTGTCTTTCAAGGCTCCGCTATGAAAAAGATCAAAACTGATGTCCCAACATGACACTTCTCAGCGGAGATCTTGTTAACTTTCATTTTCAACTAGATTAGAACCGTTTAATGTGGCCATATGGCTTAGATTTATAACAAAGATTCATTCACGTGGCATTTGTGACCATTTGTCTGGATTATGTATGGTTTTATCAATTTTAAGCAAATACAGAGGAAAGATTCATCCTAATCCGGTGTATTTATAAATGATCCATCGCCTGTAAATCTATCTGGATGTGTGTTGAGGTGGGGGTTATATTTAAAGATCTAAATCTAACTGGAATATATAAAATAACACCAAGCTAATATAGTTATTTGACTCCATAGGGATCTGTCCTCATGTGTAATTCACTGCGTTATTGTTGTGAGTTTGTCAGATACTTTACGCATTGTACTGCTTTGTAATCCTGCAGCATAAATCATACGCGACAACATTTGGTAAGTGAGGTCTGGGGGTGCACAGCGAGGCCATGTCCCCTTTAGGTGGGTTATGGCCCCCTTATGGCCACTTTTGCACCTTGAAATGGCCTCTTTATGTGACACTATGCACTGGCTATGCTCCTTTTTCATGACGTGACCACACATGAAGTCACATACTGAATGACTGCTAACCTGTAGGGTTGAGCGATTGGGTTGGGAAAAGATTGGATTCAGATCGACGATCAAGTAAATTTCACAATCGGAATCACAATCTCTTCCGGCGGGATCGAGGTCAGAGGTTATATCAAGATTGGCTCAACCCGATTCATGTATATATCATTTATAGGGTTGAGCCATCGGGATCAGAAAAGACTGGATTCCGATCGGCGATTGATCAAATTTCACAATCGCGATCGGCTGGAAAATGATCGGAAATCGGATTTTAATCAATTTTCGCCACTGGGATATTGATGGGGATCGAGGGGCCGGAAATCAGATTTTAAAATTGATCCTGAAATCTCAAGATCGGCTCAACCCCACTAACCTGGTGGATATGGGAGCATATAGCCAAGCACGGGCTACTTACCCATTTTTCTGGAACCCTGGAGGTCACCCCTCTTTTTGGGAGCATTCCAGATATTCCAGATGAGTTAGCAAGTATGGCATAAATTGACATGCTGTGTTAAGTTTCCAATAAAGGCTTTTTCCATAATTCTAGAAGAAATTTTCTAAAATTTCATCCATTTTGCTGGTATACTACTGGTATACTACTTTGTAGCTCCTGGGCCCCAATGCAAAATATGTAACTGGGCTCCTATTTACCATATCCAATCTATAATACTGGTATCTTCTTATATTATAGTGAGGCCTTTGGCCCCTTGGAGCTCCAAAGCCCCGTAGCAATTGCTACTTTTGCATAGCTGGGACCGTGTTAAAGGACACACACGTTTTATTGGCAAAACTTGTGTGTCCAGTTATCAATCTATTTTATTCCCTTCCCACCAATGCATGGTTTTATTCCTATATACCTGCCTCAACATGCAAACCTACTGTAATGTGATGATGAATATTCTGTATTAGATAATAGAACATGAAAGTGGATTAGAACTTGTGATATGTCTCCTATACCACAGCATTTGGAGATGAGGAGTTCCTTGCTACTTCAAATCCTGTTTCGTTCCATTTCAGTTCATACTGACACTCTAATTAAAGCATCTTTTACAGATCACATTCCAATTATGATTTCCTCTAAGTGCTGATGAGCCTAGCGGGGAGTAGGCATCTACACAGCACAATTACAACTAAGTGGTTTCAGCACTTAGGATGAAAACTAAGAGAGCAGAATAAGTGATATAGTGAGATAAGAGAATAGAAAGTGCTCACAAAGTTAATTCAAAGATGATGACAATTTTCTGCAACAATAGAAAATACATTTTTCATTTAAAGAATAATTGTTCTAGAGACTTCAGTGGATTTCTAACCGCCAAATACATGACAGTCTGCCTTCTCCTAAGGAGATTTTTCAGGCTTAAAATAATGATGATTTATAAAAGGATAGGTCATCAATATCAGATTGGTAAGGGTCTGACACCTAGCAAGCCCACTGTACTGCTATTCTCAGCATACACACAGAGAATGGAACAGGAAGCAGACAGCACTGTTCTCTGTGTATTGGTTGAATTCACTCATTGAGTTTAGGTCCTGTTTATGGGAATGAGAGCTGATCTGGAATGACCTGATCTGACACATACCACTTGTGTAAGGCCATGGATAGGGTGTGAGGCCTGGTTCACATATACATTCAGTATTCCGTTGGGGAAGTCCGCTTTGGAACCCCCCAACCGGAATACCAAACACATTAAAAAGCAATGAGCAAGGAAAGCACACGGACCCCACACAGACTATAATGGGGTCCGTGTGTTTTCCGCACAGTGTCCACACGAGTCATGTGGAGAGGAAAGTACTTCAAGAACTACTTTCCTCTATCGCATAATTCGCGGGAACACAGCGCGGAAAACACACAGGCCCCATTATAGTCTATGGGGTCCATGTGCTTTCATTGCTCACTGCTTTTTAAGTGTTTGGTACTCCATTTGGGGGTTCCCAAGCAGGTTCCCCAAACAGAATATCGAACGCAGATGTGAACTGGACCTCAAGATGGAAACAAACACCAACCCCTTTTATGTTAAGTGGCAAAAAGTGTCGTGATAATAAGGGTTACCTTTGCTATGAGGTCTCCTTCTGTCTACATAAGCCTAAGTCTTCAGTTTTTCAGCAATGATAAACAGAGAATGGGGCAGGAAGCAGGCAGATGTGTCCTCTATATAATAGCTGAAAGGAGTCACTCCAGGTTAGCTTCCATTCAAGTGAATAGGAGCTGATCTGCAGTATCCTGTTCTGACCACTACACAAAGAACAGACCTGTCTGCTTTCTGAGCCACTCTCTGTGTATCAGCAGCTGATCGATGGGGGTGCCATTTGTTAGACCCCCACTAATGTTCTACTGGACTATCCTTAGAATAACTCCTCTATATTTTTAGCCTGGGAAACCCTGTTAACATAACAATCACATCACATTTCACTTACTTTGCCTTAGCCTCAGCATCTTCATAAGCCTTGTTAGAAACATCATCCAATCCTCCAATCAAGTGCTTGAAAGAGCTGCAAAACACAAAGCATAGTTAGCAAACTGACCTAGGGTACAGCACATAAACATGACATTTGGGCATAGATATGCCAGGAGCTTCAGTATTTCATGCATTCCTTTTATCTCAGCATGGATCACAGACAATGTAATAACATTTCATCCAGCATTGAATATTTTAGACAACGTCTCTCCAGTCTATTAATGCCGGTGCTAGAGGTCTAGGATACAAGTGATTTGTCCAGGCAAACCTAGCTGCTGAAATGTTGACATATTTGCTTAATTATTCATTTCGCTCATTAGGATCATAAACTGAAGGAAATGTTTCCATGTGTATTTATACTGCAGACATTTCCATTTCATTTATCTGCTCCAGGATAGAAAGCACAAGGCTTATGAATGTTACATTTCTGTCGGAGCGGCCCGGCCAGAAGTGGCTTATTAGGAGCCATCAGTTAATTGTATGTATTGGCCGGTGAATCCTTTTGACCAGACATCGTGTTATTACTCGGTAATCTAAATAAATGATGGATGGGGGCTTTTTGAGTTCTACAATTTTGCTAATTTTTGCGCTATTTGGTTTATTCAAGACTACAAAGCAGTACTTAGGGTATATTCAGCACCGTCATTAAAGTCCGATGTTCTGTTCCATCATGGATCAGAGCAACGGACTGAAACTCTGGAAGAATGCAGATGGAATTCCCTTGTTTGTACCCTCTGTCTGCATCTACATGCACTGTAATGGTAAAACACATGATGCAAGCTTTCTTCTGTTTACTTTTCAAACAGAAGATGAAGTCAAGACAAGACTATCTTCCATTGAAAAGTACACACACAAGACAGAGAAGGCTTACGTCATGTCATCTTGTTTTTTTACATTACAGAGAAAGGAGAAGGACGCCGACAGAGGATGCTCCATCTACATCAATCATTTTGTCAGTGTTTCAGTCCATTGCTCTGATCCCATGATGGATCAGTCCAATGGACTTGAATGATGATCTAGGGTTGTATATTGGGTTGCCTATTTTTAGTTTGAAGGGTTTCAGCTACAGTGAATACAACTGAACCATAGCGCATGTAAGTTTGTTAGAAGTCTAGACTCTTTGACCTCTGCTTACGCTCTGCCATACTTCAAAATGGAACCATCACCATGATATGCTGCTCTATATAGTGTATGGTCAGCATCTTAGCTAAAGGTTTCTCCTGACCTCGTTCTACCATTCAGGATGGAGACTCCATCCACATATATGCAACAGCCTATCAGTCACACTAGAGCGGGGTGGGGGAGACAGAGGACTGCTCTGCTCATGAATACACCAGACTCAAACTATTTCTCCAGTGTATACGTCTAGCACTATTAATAACCAAATTCCATTTTTGTCACTTTGTCTACTGCTAAGTACAGAACTATAGCGGTTATATATTACTCTTACTTAGGGTAGCATATTAAGCGGACAGATCTGCTCTACTAATACAGATATAGAAAGGAGCAGACACCCTTTAATATAGGGGAACAGAATGACTGATAAACAACATACAAAGAAAAGAACAGTTAAATGTACTTATGCCTAAAATGTTTGTTGGAACATCTGAAAAAGATTGAAATGATTAGATGCAAATTGTCTTCTCAATCAAAAATAATGGTTTTTATAGGAGATGGATAATTTGAGGTAAGCGCCGTCCTGTCCTCTGCTGATCATTACTAGTCCATGTGCTGCTCCGACGGCGCAGACAGGAGTATATAAAAACCAGGTTTTATTATTGATATAAATAAGTGTTTAATAGGCTAATAAATGTGGATGAGTATTACTCGTCTGTAATTTTATGGTCAGTCTTATTACCAGGCAAAGTCGTTTGGACTCTGTTACCATTATGTTTATGTCCATATATTAGTGTGTGTATATACATATATGTATTCTATATTGTATGGGGGTTCCCAGTGCTTTATCAGACATGAGTGGAGAAGTGGACATGCACCCTCTCTCTACATTCCCACAGTGTACCCCATACTCCCCATCTCTGGGTACCGCAGTGGTTCAACCACGCAGGGAACCCAAGGACCCCTGTTCATGTTATCAGTGGAATTCTCAGTGAACCCCCATGGATCAGACATGATCTCCTATCATATGCTAAGATGATAAATGTTTCTTATGTGAAATCCATTAAACCTGGTGACTCAGTCCGGCTCATCTCACACTAACTGATCTTGGAGATGAGACTTGGTCCATGTGTGAGCCAGATTTACCTGCCTGTACACATTATAGTAATCTTTAGAGATGAGCAAACACTGTTCGATCAAATACATATTCGATTGAATATCAGGCCGTTCGAGGTATTCGATTACAATCGAATACCACGAGGCAAACACAGTAAAAATTTGTATCCCACCCACCTTCTCTGGCGCGTTTTTTGCACCAATAACTGCGCAGGGGAGGTGGGACAGGAACGGAGGCATTGAAAAAAATAGTTGAGCTGAGCGCACGGCCCGATGTGGCAGTGCTGGACGATGTTGCAGTGTCCGATGTAGCCGTCCGATGCAGCAGAGCTGAGTGTGTAGCAGGTTCAGCTCTGCTTCATCTTGGCATAGGATTGCATTGACCAGCGTTGATTGGCTGAATACCGTACTTCTGTATGGCATTCGGCCAATCAATGCTAGTCAATGCATTCCTATGGGAAAAAGTCAGCTGACAGGGATCCCGACATAATACAGTGACTTGGGCATGTTAGATGCCCCAAGGCATGCTTCCCCTGCTGTCCCAGTTGCATTCCAGGGTGTTGCCATCATTTCCTGGGGAGCCATAGTGGACTTGGTGACCCTCCTGAGTTGAATGGTTGGATCCCCGACCATCGAATCGGATCGAATGAGGTCCAATATTCGTTCGAATAGTCGAATATTGAGCGATTATTCGAAACGAATATCAAACATTTTACTGTTCGCTCATCTCTAGTAATCTTTGATACTATCATTATAGTTGTACATAATACTAGTAGTCACTATATTCTCTCCCCTACTATGGGACAGTATGTAGGAGAGCGGTAGGAACTGCTAGGATCGTAGATAACTATAAAGCGAGGAGTACATCTCCCTGCATAGTATACAGGTAGGTAAATTCGGCACACACGTGGACCAAGACTCGGTTAGTTTGGAACCAGCCTCAATGAGAGTGTTAGTTTGTGGCTATGAGAGCTCGTGTCTTTGTTGGCCACTGTATGATCCAATTCATTCTCTAACTAATGTGTTATAGGAAATGTATGCAGATTGTGATTGGTATACATGATATTATTGCTATATTAATACCACAATATCAGATGTACGCATAGAAAGAAGAGGATCCCTGTACAAGAACGGTATATAGGGTATCCGCTGTCTGATGACACAATATAGAGCTCCACTCATTACCTTATGGGGATTAAAATAACTAATAGAAGCTCCTAAAGCAGCAGTGACCCATACCAACTGTGCCCATGGGCAGGCGGACCGTATTCACATATGGTATTTCTTCTGCTGTACAATATCAATATCTTATACATTTTGCCCCCACAACATCATATAGCAATAGTCCCATTCAAAAGTCTGACCCCCTTCCCCCCCTAAAGTATTCAGTTTCTCTTTTATTAAAGGAGGCTCTTAGTCCCTAAAACCAGAAAACTGGCATGAGTTATATCACTAATGTATGCCAGTTCCTGACTCGATCAGATGCACCGATATCCACAAGAATTACTAAGTAGCTGGAGCCTGTCCGGAATCAACTAAGATTGGCATAAGAATCACCAGTCTTAATAAATTCTCCCTTTGTGTTCTGCTTATTGCCAAGAGACCTCCCAACACATAGGGATTGCTTAAAGTTGACAACTCCTTTAACATTAATTCAATTGATACTTACTCTCTGTCAATGACAAGACACATCACAGCTTCAGCAGCAATAACATTTGCTGTTCGGACATCCTCCCTTAAAGACAGAATAAGATATTATTATTATTATTATTATTATTATTATTATTATTATTATTATTATTATTATCACCATCATCATTTAGTAGTATGATCATTATTGTTGTCATTAAGATGTTATTTATACAGGAACATACATTATATCTGTTACAACTGAGAAAATGCAAATAAATAAATCCCAGATTTTTGGTTATTTAGAACAGTTATTATATATTGAGAACTATTATTCCCACAAACTAAGACCTGGCCATAATATGTCATTACTTTTATATACACATACTGTTGTTTGTTTGTCCCATATAGGGATCACAATGTACATTTTTTCCTATCAGTATGTCTTTGTAGAATGGGAGGAAATCCGCACAAACACGGGGAGAACATACAAACTCCTTGCAGATGTTGTTCCTGGCGGGATTCAAACCCAGGACTCCAGCGCTTCAAGGCTACAGTGCTAACCACTGATCAAACGTGTTGCCCCCACATACTGTTGTCTGTTTGACCGCTATTGCTCCCAACCCTGACCCAAGCGTGCATGTATCTCGATTAGTGAGAGAGGATTAAAGTTCTGCCATACAGCTCTAAGGGAGAATTCTATCCTGTAAAAATATAAGGATCAGGCATGTTGAAATCCAACACCCTGATCCTTGTTCTTCCTGATGTCTACTGACAGAGGAAAGGCAACCTAGCCCCATATACATTACAGGGTCAATTGGCGCAGCTCAAATCAACAGTTTAATGTGATGTGTATCAGTTTTAGGTTGAGACCAGAACTGGAACGTCAACCTTGTGGGTTCCAATGCAAAATCTATAAAGGGGCCCCCATCTATAATGATGGCGTCTTCCTATGTTGTAGATAGGTCTTTGGGCCCCTTGAGGCTCCAGGGCTCGGAAGCGATTGTTATCTTTGCACCCCTATAGTTACTTCCCAGGTTTAGGACACACATTGAGAAAAACTGTGTTTGGGGGGAAGGGGGGGGTTGGCAGATTTTCTGCATTTTTTGAGGCAATGCCAAGAGTGGCTTCAACAGGAATGGGAAATATAAAGGAAGAACATATACTTCTTCTAAATCCACGCCTGACTTTAGTTTTAAAAAAAACTGCAGCAAAAAATATAAATTTTCTGCAATGTGTGGCCTCAGTCTTAGCCTGTGATATCTGAATACTGCTGCAGATAATATTTTCTAGCAAATTAGAAGATATTCCAGTCATTCCAGCTCAGTCTATAGGTAGTGTCACACCTACACCATTGCAATAGGCAGTAGTGTAAAAGACATTTTATTCAAGTACGGCAATATCTCCTCTAGGCACATAAACTCTTCAATTCCACTTCTTTTATCTGCTTCTTCAGATTACGAGAAAATTGAATAAATTGCATGACATCTAATGCCTCCCTCATCTTGTAGCAAACAGGAAAGAAAATAACAAGTAATAAATTTATTCTATGCATTATGGATTACAGAAAGAGGAAAATGCTCCGACCGAAAAGAAACAGGTGAACGAGGGACATCTAGGTTTTATTACCATCTAATCACAGAAAGGTGATACATAGAGAAGATAACCATGGACATTTCTCTTCCAATATGCGGGGCAAGCTGCTTTCTTGTCATTTTATAGTTGAATTATATGGACTTGCTTTGAAAGATGCACCAAAGTCTCCGAACACCAAACTATTGCACCTATATTTGTCTATTCTAGTCCTTGGATGTAAAAGGGGGTTCCTGGTTTTACTAAAAAATAATAGAGTCGTATACCTGCTTTTTTCTAATCCACAGGATGAGCTCTGTTTGTTTAAGGCTGAAGCCCAATGTTACGGAAACAGCTTATTCTTTGAGCCGAAGCCAAGAAGGGCTACAGAAGGTATGGGAAATATATAGGAAGTTTTTATACTTCTACTTCTACTTTCTGCTAAATCCACTCCTGGCTTTGGCCTAAATACACGTAGCAAAATCTGAAACAAAAAAAGCTGAAAAGCCGCAATACCAGGTACAACCTATTGACAGGTGTGACACTGTTTCTGGAAGTATGTTTTTTTTTTAGGCTTAACCCTTGTTCACATCTGCATTTGTATTTCATTCAGGGGGTCCCCATACCAAACACAATTGCAAGCACTGTGCAGTAAAAGCTCAAGGACCCCATAGACTATAATGGGGTCCATGTGCTTGCCGCGCACTGCCCACATGAATCATGCGGACAGGAAAGTAGATTGTGAAGTATTATCCTTTTTTTTTTTTGTAGATTGTGAGCCCCACATAGAGCTCACAATGTACATTTTTCCCTATCAGTATGTCTTTAGAATATGGAATGGAAATCCATGCAAACACGGGGAGAACATACAAACTCCTTGCCGATTGTTTTTTGCCCTTGGTGGGATTTGAACACCAAGACTCCAGCGCTGCAAGGCTGCAGTGCTAACCACAGAGCCACCATGTGGCCCCGTCGGTTGTGAAGTATTATCCTGTCCGCATGTTCTATGCGGAGATCTGGCAGCATGCACACAGACCCCATTATAGTCCATGGGGATCCGTGTGCTTTTACTGCACAGCGTCTGCAATTGCATTTGGTATTCTGTTCCGGGGGTCCCCATGTGGACTGCCCCGGACGGAATACAAACGCAGATGTGAACCAACCCTTAGTCCCCATGTAGTGTTCCACAGAAAAAAAGATGTGGGTAAAACCGCGATGGCAATGCTTTGTGGTTTTTACGGCAGCGCTTTTCACAGAAAGTCCGCTGAGTTTTTCTAGAGAATCCATGCCCACTTTGCAGCAGAAAACGCTGTGCGGACACGCCACGATTTCCAAAACCGGCGCAGTTTTGGAAATGGCAGCATGTCAATTATACCTATGGAAATGCCGGTGGTTTCCAAATAAGTATAACTGTAACAAAGTCTGTGGAGGAAATCTCCGCAAACCTTCTGTTTAAAGTGCTGCGGGAAGAACCGCGATGTATTACCACCAGCGCTTTATTACTGCGGGACGTCCCATAGGGCCTTAGACTAAATTGGTGTTCCACCATCTTAAAATGACTCCACAGACTTGACATCATAAATCCATAAAATACAGCAATGTATCTTCCCCTTTTATTTTGGAAAATGTTTGGCTAACGTGTCATGTTTAGACAATTGGTACAAAAATGATTGGCTGTGTGGTCGCCATTTAATGTATTGCTTCTAGTTGTCACAGTATGCTGGGGTTTGTAGTATAACAAACGTTGGAGACTTTGTGTTGCATGCTATTACATCCATTGATATGACTTCAAGGCTTTACCAGAGCGTTGCTGCCGCATGCCATATTGCACCTCACAGCTAAAACCGCCTACAGCTCAACTTCTTGCCAGTTGCTGTTTTACATATTGCCGCTATCAGGGTCAAGAACTAGATTGTTATTTCTCGATGTAATGTATTCCTATTGCTGATAAATAAAATATTCCTATTTTCACTAAAACATGCTGCAATGCTTCGCACCAGCTCCTTGCCCACTGCCTATGCAGAGGAGACATTCCTTGAGCGCACAATAAAATGTATTAGGCTATTTATCTGAAAAGCTTTTACATGTCAATGTTCTTCCATTTATTGCACGGCAGCAAACTTGACATTTAATCAGGTGCATTAAAGTAGATCCGATCACCGATGCATAAAGAGTCGGCTTTCCATACAGTGACTTGTTTCATGCAGCCAGGAAGGCGCGTCTATATGTGTAAACTAATAATACAAGAATTTCAATTAGATTAAACAAGTCCATCTCATTTTAATTAGGTTAGAATTTCAATATGACATGAATAGGTAAATAGGACAAGATTTTCTGCATTGCCTGTAGCGGAGGATCATTGTAAGATTAGGACTGACAAGATACAGCGTAAAATTCTATAGAATGAAGACGGAAAATTGCAATCACATCTCCCACGAGCTAAAGAGAGAAATCATCGACATGCAATTCTGCCTTAAAGGGTAATCGTATACTTATGTAAATACACGGGTAATTACAGAGTGTTCAGAAAACAGCATTAGAAGATTGCTCCTAGTTTACACACAAGTCTTAATTAGCGCTTGTCAGCATAATGAAATCACTGGAGATGGGGACATGAGGCTGACATCAATGTGACACTGCCTATAAGAGATATCTGACTATGGAGAGCAGACAGGTACACCGATGCTGAGGTTCCTAATGAGACATCCCGGGGCATTTAATGGTGTGAAAGAAGTGAAGGTTCACCTCTAATTGCTGTAAATGTAATATCCTAAGGCCAGGTTAATAGACGGCATAGCAATGAGAAATTTTAGATTTTCTTTCCAAAACTAGCAGTATATCATAAAGAGAGGAGAAACTGCAATGAAAGGGGGTTGTCCATGATTTGGAGCCAAGAGTGTGGTGGACAGGGGAGGTATAAAATAAGAAAAGGAATATTCACCTGTGTTGTCCATCACTGCTGTGTCTTAGCCAGTGGTGTAACTACCGAAGCAGCAGAGGCAGCTGCCATGGGCCCCGGCGAAAGCGGCTATCGCTGCGTTTTTTTATTTTTTCTTAATAGGCCGTTACTGCGGGCCCCACAAGGACTATTATACTCAGGAGGCCCGGGAGAGGTAAGAAACATAAAAAACACTGTTACTTACCTCTCCATGATCGAGCAGGCTTCAGGCCTAGTCATCTGACGTCTCATGACTCCGGCCGGCATCCCGGGTCATGTGATGTCTGACGTCATTGAAGATGGACTACAGTGGAGGCCGACAGCGTAGGAGCCGGGAGATAGGTGAGTGACAAAGTTTTTTTTATGTTTTTCTCCCCCAGAGTATAATAATTGTTTATGGGTGTCCACAGTGGGGCATAATACTGTGTGCAGGGACCACTATGGGGCATAATACTGTGTACTGGGGCCACTATGAGGTACAATACTGTGTGCAGGGGCCACTATGGGGGATAATACTGTGTGGAGGGGCCACTATGGGGGATAATACTGTGTGCAGGGGCCACTATGGGGGATAATACTGTGTGGAGGGGCTACTATGGGGGATAATACTGTGTGGAGGGGCCACTGAGCGACATAATAGTGTGTGCAGGGGCCACTAATGGACATAATACTGCGTGCAGGGGCCACTATGGGGGATAATACTGTGTGCAGGGGCCACTGTGTGGGATAATACTGTGTGGAGGGGCCACTATAGGGCATAATAGAGCGCGCAGGAATGCGTAGGAGGGGGGTTGGTCAAGGTCTTCGGTGTCGGTCGGGGGGGGGGGCATGTCAAAAGTTCATCATGGGACCCTGCCATTCCTAGTTACGCCACTGGTCTTAGCGTTATCAGAGATCCTTCCTCGGGCTGTATAATCAACATCAGGCTAATCCGAGATCACTCTGCGGAGAACTAAATGCTCCTGAGTCTTTCTTTTTCTTCTAAGTTGCTATGACTCCTAATATCCTTTTCTATCTGCCATTCTGAGCTTGTATGTGTTCTTTCTTGAATATATTACTGTATTATCCATGCTGCTGTAATACACTGAATTTCTCCATGGTGGGACTATTAAAAGATTATTTTATGTTATATTATCTTCCTCATGATTGGGGTTCATTGCTGGAAGCCTTCATTCTCATGTGACCAGTGAGACCAATCAGTGGCCTGAGCATTAAGGTTCCTGGCATGAGATGTAAAGGGCATTGTTGATAAAAAATAAATCTCCCAGGACAGATGGGCGTTTTTTTTTTTATTTATTTTTTTTTAATCTTCCTTTGCTGCCCCATGGGTTGCTCCAAATCATGGACAATTCCATTAAGGGTATGTTCTAGGAATTAGGCACTGAAAATCTGCAGCAAAGTACAGTTATATTGCCACTAAGAGCTGCTGAATGCTTACAGATTTCTAATGCTCTTATTGAGTTGAAAAGGATCTATAACCAGGTTTGAGAACCCCAGTGATATGCATCATCATTTTGCTAATCCAAATCTGTTCAGCCATTCTAAAGATATAAGCCCTTTTAGTATTGATCAAAATTTGGGTATACTGGTCAAGTGAGCGGTAACACTGGTTTCTCTTAAGTGGAGTTTTTGTTTGGCACTCAAATGGTAATTTCATTGATCTTCAGAGATTTATTGATATGCAATCCAAAAAAACATCAATTTTAACATTTCAGTCCTCATAGGACATTCATTAGACAGTTGGATTGCCAGGAAGAACTGAAGAAGAATGGAATTAGAGGTAAAGCTAGGTTCATATCTGTGTTCGGGTTTCCGTTCGGGGGGTCCCCAACTATTGTCCCACATCATAACTCCAGCTTCCAGAAATGGTCACAATTATGGAAACAGCTCTTAGTTATGTTATTTCTGTAGCACCTAAGTTTTCCTATATAATATGCAATGTGACAAACTTAAGCCCTTCCAATCCACCATATGCAACAAGGTCTTCCATCTGCATTTACTGTGGAGAAGATAGCTCGGTAGAAGCAGTGGTGCGGACCCAAACAATCAAGACAGGAACACAAAATATGCAGCAAACTGGTTTATTTAGAAAAAAAAAAGGAACATAAATAAACCTTGACTTCAGGCATAAAATGAGCAAAATAAAATACAACCTTAACTTCAGGCAAAAACAGAATAAAAACCTGCTTGTCTGAGCAACTAACTAAACAGAACTGATAACCTAACTATATGAGTGGCTTACTTCCAGCCACTTGACAAAACAAGTGCAATATTGTCTCACTGGATTCAGGGTTACAGGACAAAACCATACACCTCCTATCACCCCATGGGTCTGCACTGGAATGCAGGATCTGCAGCCTTTTCTGGCCCAGTAATGAGCCAAGGATCTATACCTGGGCTGAGGCCTACTGCAGATCCACCCTGGACCACACACATGTCAGAAACCTGAGGCTGATATATCTGGACTCCAGCATTCTGCCTGTCAACTTCTCACAATACTTATTGATTTTTACAGATTCCCCCAAACTTTGCAGTTACCATTGTATCCGATAACAGCAAGAAAAGCAATTTCGGCATAGGCAAATACAGTTAGGTAGGTGCAGCCTCCATTTATTTGTACCTGTATATGTCACATACATCCATTGAGTCTACTTGGTATTGTGTTGCAGCCAAGTGCTATACACAGGTCCAGGCAGGAACACGTTCTATACATAACCTATAATTTATCCCCAAAATGGGACCCATCTAAATGAAAGAAGAATGGCAAAATTACCGGCTAATAAATCACAACACCTTCTGATTACAACAGATGGGCAACCGTGGCACAGGGCAGATGACACCTGCGACATGTTTGCAAAGGCCTCTGAAAGGATTGTAAGCAATGAAAACAAACACATAATGCTTGTTCCCATTCCATTGTTGCCTGCTGTCCTGGTGTGTGTGCCACTGCAGCCAAGTATTACATTACCATCTAGTTTATCCGATCTTCACCTGTCAGATTAAACTGTCATGTTACCATAAGATTGATACAGTGCCGTATTTGCTGAGTTCCGCTGTAAAAGAGCTTCTGCCATCATCAGAAAGAAGAAATTTCCATCAGAATCGGGTAGGCGACTAATGTATGCGGAGAGCTGAGCATCATAAATATTGGCCTTAATACCTTGAATTATTTCTTTATACATCTCACTATATTCAACATTGCAGTTTACTTATGCCTTGTTATTTTACATTGTACCTGGAATTCTGTCATTAATAACTAAATGAATACATCTAAGGGCGGATTCACACCTGCGCCGGGTCTCCGCTTTGCAGGTTTCCGTCTTCTGCCCGAGAAACTGGACAGAAGATGGTGACTGGCAGTCTGTTTTCAAACCCCGCAAAGTGTCCGCCTGTGAGCGTCTTCTGCCTCTCCGCGGTGAAACCAGTTTTTTTAAGCAGACACAAAGTCGTACATGCCGCGCAGTGCCGCACCTCCCATGAGGCGACCTGAAGCGACCGCGCTATGCCAGGGCCACAGGGAGGGCGGCATTGTCCTGGACTGGCTTAGGGTCACCGTCACTGAGCGGTGGATTGGGGAGGCCGCCCCTCACGCTCAGGCAGAGAGCAGGTCCTCTCCCTGCCTGCTAAAGATGCTCCCTCCACTCGGCCCTGCCCCCTCTGCTTGGCCCCACCGGCCCCTTCCGCTCCGATCCCTCCTCCGGGGGGAGGGGGGCGCTTTCTGACGTCCGCTTCAGGCGGCAGAAAGCCATGGTTCACCCCTGATGCCGCGGAGACCAGAAGACACACACAGGCGGGCACTGACTGCCAGGTTTCTGTCTCCTGTCCAGTTTCTCAGGCAGAAAATGGAAACCCACAAAGCAGAGACCGGGCGCAGGTGTTTACCTGCCCTAAGCTAATTTCCTTGCAGATTCCATTGCAAAGATACAATGTGTGTATTGCTGAATTTCACAATCCACATCAGCCAAGTGAAAATGATGCCGATAACATGACAAGGGGGCGACCTCTATGTCTGGAAGAAAAGAGGATTTATCATAGTCAGGAGTTTTTACAGTAAGAGCAGTGGAACTCACTATTATAGGGTATAATGATGACTTATACAAGTTCAAGAGGGGACTGGATGTCTTTCTTGAAAACAAAGCTATCACAGTGTATGGGAACTAGTATGGTCCTAAACAGGAGGGAGTCTCGAGCCACAGATGCTGCAGCGGATTCAGCCGTGGAATCCGCGTGAAGATAGGGCATGTCACATTTTTTTCCGCTAGCTGAAGAAAAATCGTTAGCGGAAAAAAAAACAGAGTAACTCCCATTTTAATGAATGGGAGGCATTATTTCCAGGTGAATTTTGAGGCGAATCAAATCTGCCTGCAAAAAACTCTGTGTGAACATACCCTAATATGGGGCAACTGGCATACACCTCATGGGGGGCTTTTTGCCTTCTTGACCAACATGGTAGGTTAATAGATTGGACCCGATAGACTTTTTCCAACGTTATCAACTATGTTACTATGTGGAATGCTATTGCCACTGCCGTCCATGCGTCCAGAAAATTTCTGTTTCAGGAATTTGAAGCAAATTTTTTCCATTTGACAAAAACTGATACTGAATTGGAAGCAGAATTTGGAGAAGAGAGCTACTGTGTTTTGCTTGTATTGGGCAAGGGAATATTCCAAAAGCGGATTTTGACAAATTCCAAGTCCAATTCCGCACCGATGGGAAAGGTATATTTCCTTCTTCCCATTCCATCTGTTTGAAGAATGAATATGGTGCTTATTTTTTCCACTAGCTAAAAAAAAAATCAGCTACTGTTTCCCACTGAAATGAATGGGAGGCGAATTTTGAAGTGGATTCAGCCTCAAATTGAGTTTCAAATTCCTATGTGTGAACACCCCTTATGTAAGTGACTCTTGGAATTGAATTGCCTTACTATACTGTGGTTAATAGCCTGTGTAGCTGTAGTAGTGCCGAGGAACGGCCGCTCTGCCCTATTCAATTAAGTAGCAACAGAGCTTCTTCCAACCATATATGATGTATGTAACTTCTAGCACCCACAGGCTACTGCGAGATTCGAGTGTCAGACCCCCACCGTTCAGATACTGAGCGATGACCTATCCTGTGCACATATCATCAGTCTCAAAAACACATGGGGTCTGAGACAACCCCTTGAAGGAATACATTAATTAATAACATATAGAAACTCTGCTGGTGGGGGACTCAAGGGGGATTAACATGGGGCAGATTTTGTTGCAAAAAATCAGTTCTATCCATTCGAATGAGGTTACTACAAATGGAATTCTACAAGGTTTGTTCAGATGAATAGGATTATTCAGGCATCTCTGCAACAAAATCTGCCCCATGTGAATCCAGATTTACAGTATTAGCAGTGCAGACAATCCTGCCTGAGCGAAATACAGCTACAGAACAAATTTCTTGTACCCCAGAGTCTAGATTGATAAAACAGCTCTATCTGAATTGTGCGGTCAAGACAAGACCATCAACAAAAACCATTCTATCCCAACCCATGGAAGGAAATAACGTTTTTGGTTGCTCTTTGTGATTTAGATCCAAGCACTCTAATATAATTTTTTCTTTGTAATAAAGATAAAAAAATACTAATAAATAACAACTACTGCTCGACTCGACTGCTCATAAAGCCTAATAAAAAATGAGTGACCGTTTCGACAATAAGCCTCCTCTTTTACGCGCTATACTAAGAGAACCAACCATTGGATTAAATAGAACGTTGTAAATAACACAATAATAAAATACACAAACAGATGTCTAAAAGTTGTATCACGTAACACAACAAAAGCCATTGAAAAGTAATTGAAAGCGTCAAGATGCATTAGGTGTCAAGTT
Source organism: Leptodactylus fuscus (assembly GCF_031893055.1). Taxonomy (NCBI): domain Eukaryota; kingdom Metazoa; phylum Chordata; class Amphibia; order Anura; family Leptodactylidae; genus Leptodactylus; species Leptodactylus fuscus. Next base: position 30,915,933 of record NC_134274.1, read on the forward strand.
AAACCTTGCTCCATCTGTGCATTACAGTGTATGTATAATTCTCTACAGCACGGTAAAAACCATCTGAGAACTTGCTGTTATTTTTGTAGCTCAACTTTTTGAATGGTGGAAATAATAAAGTACAGCCACTAACTGGTTGAATGTGGTGTCGCCCCCATCGCACTCGTCATCACTCCACCCTATGGAACACTTCCGTGTGAAGGAACAATCCGAGTCATAGCCAGAATAATCCATCAGAGGCTGTTTGGGCTCTCCATACACTGTTTTCTTCTCCTGTGTTGTGTGCTTGTCTCTCCCTTCTCCAGACTATAATTGTAAATTACATGTCGTTCCAACCTCATGCCTACAAGGTCACAGATGTTCAAACACTACCCTCATCGTTTTCTATTTCACTATGGCGTGGCAATCTCCCAGCAAGGAGAAAATGCAGGCAGAGATTCTTTGATGGGAGATAGTCTTTTTTTATCTGATATAAGATGTTGTCACACTTTGCTGTGCCAAGGTCTACATCAATGTGCACCAGTTGTGCCACTGGCACCCCTACTGTGAGGTTAAATGAGAGTGCTACTGAATTCCTGAAATGAATACTGATGTCTGCAACCTGGGAAACTTCATATTAGTTAGTCCAGAAGAAATATCCATCTAGCTATTGGACGACCGTGGCTCCAGATGTAGCTTATTAGTATAGAACTGCTGCTGCGGAAATCTTTGCAGACCATGACCAAACTGAAGATACTTAAAACTGTACAAAATTGTACCAGGGAAATATTCTCTTTCTGCAAGTCTAGGAACTAAGACCATATAATTCTCTGATATTAGTGACTGCCACATTAAACTTAACCTGAAATATTTTTTTGCAATTCCCCCTTTCCCCCCCCCCCCCTAAAAATAGCTTATCCCTCTTGATACTTATTAGGCTAGAGCTGTTTTTAGCTGAAACCAAAGATTTCCAGGTCACCTTGCGACTCCTTCACTATTGTTAGTGAATAGAGTCAAGTGACCCTTAGTGTTCAGTGACTGTGACTTTAAGTCAAACATTGATCAACTTTTTTGTGGCTTAAAGTCACAGTCACAACACCCTCAGGGTCAAAATGCGACTCCATTCACTAACAATAGTGAAGGGGACATAAAGCAACCTCGCGATTTTTGGTTGTACAACACAAGTACAATCGCTCAAGCTGTACATTATTGCCACCTGAGGTAGGAATATAGTCATTTGCTTTGGGATTCACAGATATGTAAAATCATGTTTCATAAACCCAAGTAGAGGTAAACAGTACTGTACATCAATGGAACTATTGCGCTAAAGGGTCTATACTTCACTTGCAGAATTCTGCACTGATTTGGGGTTCCCTCCTTTTAGACTCACGCCTTTCTCCATTACTAGGGTCCCTCCTCCCCTGCTGCATCCAGGCATGCAACAAAAGGAAAGGAAGCCAAAGGGTCTCTGCATTCATTTCTATAACAGTCATGAATACCGCTAATGTGCCTCCGGACACCCATGTTTTGAAGATGGAGATGGAGATGAAGATGGAGATAATTGGAGCTGCATCCAGTGTCGTAATTTGAGGGGGTGCAACCACACCGGGCCCAAGAGACTTAGGGGGCCCATAAGCACAGGCATCAGTATTGAGATTGCAGCTTCCATCTGGCCCATAATCCAAGGAGACCCACAGATTCCCCTAACCACGCTAAGGTGGATTAAACTCCTTAGCACCCGTAACTATCACTATCAAGAATTTGCTATAGAGATGAGGTAGGGGGCCCCGGACAAAAGATTGCACTGTATTCCGCATGACTTTAGTTAAGCCGCTGGCTGCATCTATCAGACATTTATGGGCTATATGGGCAATATTCTACATAACAAAGTATATCTAGAAAACAGAGCAGTTTAGTTTTCTTATTATGTTACAACGTGAAGTTAATGTTCCCATAATATGGCAGAGGATTAATGAGAGCGGAGAAGAAAAGAACAATAAAAGGAACAGATGGATACCTAGAATATCATTGTCGTCCAGCAGCAGGTGCTTAAAGAGCAAGCTGTGGAGAATGTTCATTCACAACATGACAAATAGCTTCGGCGAGGTGCTCAAAAAGCACAGAAATTCGTAAAAACAAATCGCCTAGTTCTAGCAATCTTGTATAATATTAAAGGGACATGCATAGGTAATGGGAAACTTCCCCAGCTGGGATCCCCTCTATTAGCCTTGACAATGCCCCACTCCCAAAATAATAAAGGCTTGAAAATGTATGTAACTATGAGAAACCTCATATTATACAACTTTTTGATAGCCAGTACCCACAATAATTGTGTTTTTGGGAATTGCACACAATATTTTAATGTTACCTGCACATACAGATGCAGCAATGGTTATCATGACTTGTAATAGCCTAACATCACTGGGGCGCAGAGTGTTAACCCACATCATGGCACAGAAAGTTATCATGCTGTAGAAAGTCAAGTTATATAATGCTTCAGCTGTACACGCATGGAGCAATGAAACCATATTACTGCTCTACAACATTTCCATGTCCCCAGTGTGCCTGGATATCAGTCATTCATTTACCGCTTAGCTGTTGCTTTATACTTGAGGAGGCAGTGTAATTGACTAATAGGCCAATATAACAGTATAATTAAGTACAGCAATACTACTTCATTTCACATCTGCCCCACCAGACTGTCACAGCTGTTCCAGCGCAGGTCACAGCTTTACAACAAACTTACTGAATTTAGTTTGCCTTGTTCATAGAACTGTATGTAAAGAAGCCAGACGAATGTTAATACTATGGAGGGCAGATATTGGACACATGAAATGCAATTGCTAAGATGAGCAATAGATATAGACATATAAAATGAAGTCACAATTGGGGTAGAACAAGCACTGTTGGCGCCCAAGGAAGGGAATTTAGAATAACCAACCCGAGGAGCGGAATAACAGCATCGCTCCTGCCGCTGCTGGCTTCATGCAGGGCAGGAGCATAGCGATGTTGCAGGCATCTGTGCCGGCGTCTACACTCCCTGGCATCCGCCTCTCTATTACAGCGGATGCCGGGTCTGTATTCACATATGCAAAGCCAGCGGCGAGATGCTGCTGGCCCTGCGTGCACGCTCATAGATGGTGAGACCAGTCTAGCCTTCACAATGCGAATACTGACCCGGCATCCGCTGTAATAGGGAGAGGCGGATGCCGGGTCTGTATTCGCATTGTGAAGGCTAGACTGGTCTATGAGCGTGCACGCAGGGCCAGCGGCATCTCGCCGCTGGCTTTGCATATGTAACCCCGCCCACCAATGATGCAACAAAGCAGGAAGACAGAAGATTTTACAGCAACGAAGACTGGTGAGTATGCGACGTGGGAATACCCTTTTAAGCATGATGGCTATCATTGGACTGGAAGTCTTTCTATCTATTCAATTCCATGATGATGAGATGGTGACTTTCAAAGACTTAGCAAGAGAGACTTTTGGTCCATACATCAAACGCTGCACAATTTGGTGAGGGCTGTAACTAAAGGTTCACAGGCCCTGGTGGAAAAGCTGTCCAACTTCTTCTCATGACCATCATCCATGTCCCATCCATACATTCTGCAGCATTTGCATTTCCCTTTCATTCTCTATCAGGTCCCAAACCACCATGAAAACTGGTTCCCATCATTTCCATCACCTTCTAATTCCCCCCCCCAGAATAAACAGGCCTCCTTTCAGGTCACAGCCTTTGTCCTTGACTGCATACTGACCAACTGCTCAAAAGCTTAAATTTCTCCTTTCTAACAGGGGCTTTGTATCATAAATCATGTTCCCCTGTGTCATTCCAGTGTACCAGTGGCAGGGGTAATACTTTTATGATGCAAAGGAATGGAAATCAGAAAGGAGATCAAAGAAGTGTAACCAGCTTTAGTGTTGTGATACTGACATGTTGGCCCCCCTGGCTTAGGGGCCAGGTCACAGCCTCTATTAATATGACAATGTATTTGGCTAGTCTCACTGCTCATCGCATGATCTAACAAAAGCCCGTCTTTTTTTGTGCAAATGCTGAATATTTCGCTTTAGCTGGATATTCACATCGTGTGCCAATGAGGTGATCACATCTACTATTATCTATAGATAGGAATGCATCTCTGCGGCAATAGCTAGTGAGTGAACGTGTATTCTACACCAGCTGTATAGATTTCATCCAGACACTGCCAGCTTACAAAGGGTGCAGTACACGGCTGCCAGAGATCATGCATAAAAACCCTCCAACAGGTGTTGCTTACAATTCATTGCAGTATGATTTAGACACCAGAGATGGCAAATGCATCACAATTCTTGGACGACAGGCACCTCTGTGTAGGTCAATGACACAGTTTGGGTATACATATTTATATCTGCATTATTTAACGTTGTGTCATTGACTTTCTCGTGAAGGCTGAAGAATGGCTACAAGTTACGACGTCATATGCCGCCAAATTGTTGTATGGAAATATGGTAATAAATACTATGCCTGTCATGAATATCCACCGGGCAAATGAAGGTCTTCTTCTCTACAGTAATGTCAGGATGATGCAAATCATGTCTGTCTGAACATGTGATCGGAATAGGAACTAAATATTGAATCAAGGTCAAGCGGCCGTATTTCCTCAAATTCAGTTGCTAATTGGATTTTAATATTTTTTCTCATTGAAGAAATAATCTGATTAATGTAAAATAATATTTCTCACCTATGCGACTTGGGTGTTGTCATGGTACAATAAACTGTGACCAACAGGGGGCAAAAAAATTGTCTGAAGTTCCTTTAATAGTAAAGGAGTTGTCCAGCTTGTAAAAACGATAAAGAAAAAACATAGACCTTTCCCTCAAGTGTCTCAATGTATTAATTTTACCCTTAATGTTCCTTTATGGAGACAGAATAGAATGTATTAAGCCATCTATACCAGACATAGCTGGGTGTAAGTGTGGCCCATTGGCCTTTCTTGTGCCAAATTTGCACCATATTTGTTCGTATTTGCAAAAGTGGTTGGCGCGTGACAGAGAGCAAGATAAGCAGGTGGAGGTACACTTCATTCTAACAAATTTACCCCAGGATAGTGACATGAGTAATGGATGAAATCTACGTCAGATCCTGATTATATTTTTTTCTTAATGTAGATTGTGAGCCCCACATAGAGCTCACAATGTACTTTTCCCCCTTATCAGTATGTCTTTGGAATATGGGAGAAAATCCACGCAAACACGGGGAGAACATACAAACTCCTTGCAGAGGTTTTGTCCTTGGCAGGATTCGAACCCAGGACTCCAAGCGCTGTAAGCCTGCAGTGCTAACCACTGAGCCACCCTGTTGCCCCTAGTTTTGGCTTTTTCTTCAGGAACCAGAGAGTGGGTAAATCGATTAAGCCTTTGTGAGCTTAATCGATTTACCCACATTGTACAAGTACATTGTGAGCCCTATATGGCTCTAAAAAAAACCCAAAATGAACAAAAAAACCTCTAGTGTTCTCTTCTCACCCGCTGCTGGCACATTCCAGGCACATTCTTTGCATAGAAGTTGCTAGCACATGACCATTGCAGCAGATCAGTTGCCTCATCAGTCATGTGCTGTGCTAGTATCATCCCTTGTGAAATGCTGAGCCATAATGCCAGCGAGTGCGGCATGTGACTACGTGCCTGGCTACTGACACATTGTAAACAGTCCAGCGGTGAACCGCTGAATCATCCCACTGAATTGGGGATTGAAAAGGTGAATATATATATATATATATATATATATATATATATATATATATACATATATTTTGTATTGGGGGGGGGGGGGGAATCAGACATGCCCACTACAGCATGATTGATAAAAAGTTAAAGGAGTACACGTATCCTAACCAACACAAATCCATTGTGATCTGGACATGATCATGAGTGCTTTGCAGCCTTTGGACGGGCACCAAGCAGGGATTCTAAAAACTTGCACCGTTACTGATAATCTACTGTATGCAATATGCTTCAGTACAGAAGAGTAATAATATAGTCTAGCCACTGTCATGTATACCCTCAGTATAGATGGAACTTTATATTGGCATTCTGAAAAGGTCAGAAATATCTGCAGAGACGCAGCAGAAGCCAGCGATTGTTAAGACGTAACTCTAGGAGCAGTATTTGGTATAGACAGCAATGGAAATTCTTATGTATGCTATTAGCTGTAAGGTCAGATAAAAGTTAAGGGGAGGGATGAATCCACATGGCGTATTGCAAATGTTTCCTTACACTTCAGTCGCATTTGGCAACGGTCCTATGATCTGTCTTATACACAAACTTATACATTTACTTAAGTCTGTTCCTAATTAAATTAGGTTTCCAAAATTGAAAAGATAATTTGCAGTAATGTGATTTTGCACATGCTTAGCGTTTTCGACTAGGATATGCCATTGCTTTATGATTAGTGGGGATCTCTGGGACTTCTACCAATCCTTAAAATAAAGGGACCATGGAGAGGATTAGGGCTTTACCCCATCTATGTTTTCCTTGCATGACCACACTATCGGCCCCCCAGGGGTGCTGTCCTTATTTACAGGTACATGCAATGAAAAAACAACAATGAAGGGGATGCAGCACTTCATTTTCATGACTGGTAATGGTCCTAAAGGTTGGACTCCCACAATAGTAATAATGCATGTAATAGAGATATCCCATAACTTTATAAGGTGGAAATATCCTTTTAACCACTGGAGATGCCAAGATAGCTTAGTGCCCAACAAATTTTTAAAATTTTTGCTCAAAGGGGACATGGTGGGTTTGGGACAGACTTATCTTAATTTATACCAGTTTTTTACCACCACAGTGTGAAGCTGATGTAGCAGAGCTGGATTTGAGTCAGTTTGCATTACATACAGAGGTAAAGGACTCCCTATCTCAGCCAAATTCAATTAAACCGACTGATAAGAGCTCAGAAATCCGGAGCTCCACTACTTAAAAGACACAAACAGCTCAGAGCTGCTCCCAGCCCCTCCCTCCCCCCTGAGAGCAGGCAGCTACATCACTTGACAAATGAGCAGATAATCCCAAGGGCCATAGAAACTGAGTGTAAACAATGAAGTGAATAAATTAAGATAGCGGCCAAACCAAACAGTTTTGATAAAGCAATGCATTTAGGAAAAGTCTTAAATCCACGTAAACTAACATTATAGATAGGATCCTTGTGATGGGACAACCCCTTTAAAGCTGAATGCTACATATAGTTGCTTATGCGTGAAACTGAAGTATAATGTTATATGATAAAATGGCACCTGCATCCAAGATGGGTGCAAGAAGTTATGTGCTTGGCTTATTGCCAGAAGGCAGCTCCCTAGAGAAACAGTACAAGACAGGGAGTAGCTGGCTATATATGGAACTACTTAAACTTTCTCTCTGAGTGATTGAGATGTACTACACCAATCAGGAATGAATGCAAAGACTTACATTGTTGTTATCTCTCTTTATTTCTCTGCTGTTATGTTGCTTTAATAAAGTGAGTCAGTGCATATCCTCCTCGGCTAAGAGAGGAACTAGCACCAAAATTGTCTGTCTGGTGCCATTTCCTCACTGCTGGCACTTAGCCTTACTAACTAGGATGACAGTTACCCAGAATTACTGGTCAGTTGGTCATCAACACGGCCTCTGACCTTATCACATGTACAACGGAGAATGTATCTAATTTATGATAAAGCATATACCGCATCATAAACTCCGACAGGACAGGGATTATCAATACAAATATGGAAAACGCCTTGATAAATCATCCCTATTGTGCTAGGTTGACCATTGTAATAAAGCCAACTTCTGTAATGGCCCTTGGAGAATGGAGAGTTCCGGCAAGCAACATAACTTTCCTCTAAGGCAGCCTGCGTCAATATGGATCTCTATCTCTCCAATCTTACCGAAACATCGTAAACAATGGAGAGCGAAAGAGGCCAAAAGGTAAAAGCTCTCTCACAGGTCCTGGGAATGCCTGGTGCTATGAAAGTAGTAGGCTGTATTTCATCTCAGGCATGGCGCCAACTTGTATACAGTATTTATGACTATGCTTATCCCTAGTTGCTACAAAAACAGACATTTTTCTACTTGGTTGGAAAAAGTTTCCCTACAAAGTCTACTATCTTTCTGGAGAATACTTGTTTACTATGACTTTACTCCAAAGCAGTCTACAAGATCGTAAGTTCATTCCTCATAAATTCCATAGTTTGATGTTTTATTCTGCATTAGGAATAATTTACAACATCAGTCTTATCTGAATCAAACATTCATGTAGGTTGTGTCACTTTGTTTCCTCCTGTGACAGAGGTTAGAAATAAACTTGGCAGCGCAAATACAATTCTGCCGACAGCTTGTTCTAGCCCGGCCTCATAGTTGTAATTCCTTATACACTTGACAACATTAGAGTTCACAGCGATCCTCTGTAGTCCTGGCCAAAAGAACTCTTCTCCAAAGCTAAACAATCTCTTTAGTACATGGATGATATCAGTGGCACACTATTAACCTTTGGACTACTTTGGGTTTCAATCTTTTCTGGCATGATCAAATTTCACTATTTGGGATTTACCAACTTATGAAATAATCATTTATTCAATCTAAAAGGGATTTGTATTATTTTGTAGAGACAAACAACGTTCCTTTAGGTCACCAAGGTAAAAACATGCTCCAATGTGTCTTTATAATGAGAACTGATCGACCAGCTAATGACTCATTAGTCACAGGCCTTGAAAGAGAGTCATCACATCCAACCGGCAGGTCAGGTATGGCCGGAGGAGAATGCTATTAGTTTTTAACCCTGGACCTGCATTAATATAATACAAAAATGATCTTGTTATTGGATTATATTATATATTGCACCTACTGTAGATTCCAGATGCAATTGGTTTCCAGTCTGTTCCAATGAGGCCTCAAGGGCACAAGTTCTGCTGCTAACACCAGATTGAGGACGGGACAGAATAAGAATTTATTCTTCCTATTTGGTTAGGATCCTCTCCAAATATTCTTCCTATTTGGAGAGGTTCCATTTTGATGGTGGACATCTTGGTCAGAGATCATTGACTATAGTCTTGCGTTCACAACACACTCGAAGATATTTTGCCCTGTTGTCAGACTTTGAGAGGGGGAGTGCATCACCGGACAGAGAAGCAGAATGGGCATTTTGTCGAATTGTCCGCCATCTAGGTTGCTGTGATCTAGCTGTTGTGTGCTTGGAGCAGTGGTTATGTGACTTTACGCACATGGTATACAAGCTCCAGATGGCTCTCACAGACCACCAGTAGAGATGATCATTTGATCTGCCAACAAGCACACGCGACTGCCGTAGTTTCCATGTCCACCAGCAATATACAGATGGCACCTTCCTTACACACCACTGTTTCAGCCTAGAGTATTTCCAGGTGCTTAGCAGGATATTTGATGCCATGGCACCCACTACATGTCCTGTCATTGCTTTCATTTGCAGTGGTGCTCGCTGCTACAGACTACAAATGTATCATCTATAGCAATGAATCCTGTTTCTGTTTGGGATTCAATGACGTCCAGGTTCGAACAAGGAGACCTTGTGGTGGCCTCTTCAATCCTGCCATTGCTGTGGAGCAACAGACTGCCCAAGTACTAGTGTGATGAACTGGGGAGCCATCACCTATGATATTCAACCACCCCTAATAATGATACAAGGGACACTAACAGCTCAGTCACATGTGGTGCAGGGCTTCCAACTTGCATTTTTCAGCAGAATAATGCTCACTCGCACACAGCAAAGGTTTCCACCAGTTTGCAACACTTACTTGGCGTGCCCTTTCACTAGATTTATTACCAATCTAGCATTTATGGGAACATCTGGAACTCCAGCTTTGGCAACCAACTCCATATCCTGCAAGGATTCCATATGGAATCTGAATGCCTCCATGCCCAGCCATATCTTATATTGTATCCAGGCTAGAGATGGCCCAACACGATACCAGGGCCTTATTTCAATGCTACAGATTTCCCCAATAAATCACTTACATATGTCATCATTACATTGACCATTATAACTTTTCTGCACCCAATAGAATCTTGCATTTTCAGCATTGTTGATTGTTTTTTGACACAAACAAACTGTCTGATTTTACAGTAAATTCACACCTGGCAAATGTGCTGCAGAAATTTTTCACAAAATCAGACCCAATTATCTTAAAGGATTGTATTACTTGCCACCACACAGATTTATACAAGCCCCATCTCGATGAACGGGACAATTGCAGCAATTTCTGCAACACATCCCCTACACTTCAGTTTACAGTAATCTCGCTGTAGAGAAAAGTGAATTACTTTGATGACAGGCTCTTATTTGTAGGCTAAGGTTACACTGGCATGTGAGGCTCGATAGATAGATAGATAGATAGATAGATAGATAGATAGATAGATAGATAGATAGATAGATAGATAGAAATATTGATAGATAGATAGATAGATAGACGTAAACAGAGATACATAGATAATTTTGCGCGATTTCAGGCATATAAAAAAGTAATTTTTTGACTTGCCCAACAAAACATAGTTAGCCGTAAATTACTTTTAACACATGGTATAAATGCTGTGTACATTTCACTGGTCAATACATTAGACTTTGCATTTTAACCCATTTTCTGCGGACTATTTTGAGACCGTGGGTATCAGACAGCATGTCTGACCTTGAAATTTAATTATAAGTCTAGAAAATTACCGATGTTATAAAAGTCATAACTGGGGACAAGCAGGGATTTTATGGTTCATTCATTTTAAATCACTGTCTGCTCCTACGCAACACTATGGGCAATGGATTGAATGTTCTTGAAAGCTTCAAGGTCAGAGCAGTTTGGTGCCACCAATTTGTTCAATGAGTCTGCCCTTTTTGTGTCAAAAATGGCAATGGCAGCTACATTAATTGCTTGTTCCCCGGTGAGAGAATGGTCCACAATTAGGGTGCATTTAATAACATCACTTTAGATGTACACACTATGCTGCAGAAAGCAATTTACTTGATTAGACTTCTGCATGACGATTTCTAAATTCAGAGTAAAATCATAAACTAGATGAGAAGTGATTGACGCTCAGCCTGGCTCTCTGGGGATTGTAATGTTAGTATGCCAAGGGTGTAAGTCTAAATGTCAATGTCATATGGCCTTAAACCTAAATAGCATTATTTGTATGCAGGTGGACATAGGGCTACATGACAATTTTTGGAAATGATAACATTCCTAGATCACAAATACAGTATATACTGTATCTGCGTATAGTATTATACACAAAAGAGTAACTTCTATTTATTATCCAATCAGTCATCAAAAGCTTGTAAGGGTCAGAGGCAAATATATGATTGTACAGTGAATCATTAGAATTATTTACCTATTTGTACAATGCAACTAGGTCACCCATAGAGATAAGTGAAATGGCTTGTGGCAAATTTTCCAAAAATCTTAGATGTTAGGGGTTAACCACCCATAAATTATTATTATTATTATTATTATTATTATTGTTTGCACTTTCTCCAGATCCCAGAGTATTATAAGCAGAGGCTCAGGGACACAGTCATACTCACCTTCCCTCACATCTGCTGGGTTCCCTCATGGTCCTGTGTCGAAGGAGATTTCAGTTCTCTTTTAGCCATTTGGATGATGTTAGTGGTCCTAAGGATTTCTGAGGGATGATTGAGTACACCAACGTCATGGCACTTTGATGCAAGCATCATGATATCAGCAAGCCCCATGCAACCACAGAGTTCCAATCCCAGGAACTGCTAACACCATCCAGGAGGCCAGAAGAGGTTGCAAGAAAACCAGTCCAAAGATGCCTCCTCTGCTTATTATATCTGGGGTCTTAATGGACACGGAGTATATAATTAGCACAAGTTCTGTCTGATTTCAAAATTGGTGGTTCAACCTCACAAATATTCAGAAAATAAATCTTGTGAGGTTCACCCATATCTATTCACCTCGAAGGCTAGGTTCACATCTGTGTTGGAGTCTCCATAGCAGACTCTGCAGCAGATTTCACGTAAAATGGGCGGAGAGGAAAGTCCTGCAAGGACTCCACCAATTTCAGTATAAAACCAGTGGAAACCCAATGGACCCCATTATAATCTGTGTGGTCCATTGTGTCTGTGGGTCACCACTTGTTAAGTGGACAGGTCCCCATGTAGAGCCAAACGACGGAGAGTTGAATGCTAGATTGAGCAATCCTTTTTCCAAACTGGTTGACCTGAGTTTAATAATCTGTCTTGTTATTTTAGTCCACCCATTTCTTTAATTTCCTTTGGTCACCCTCCTCTGGGGCTGAGTTTATTTGCTGGGTTCCGGTGATAGACTCACTTTAACCACTGTAAGAGGGGGTAATCTTATAGGAGTTATTCACCGTATACCGATAGACTGCAGCTATAGTCTGTTGCAAGTTTTATCTATTTTGGTTTAATTTCTTCTTTCTATATTTATCCATTGACTACGATACATTATGAATCTGAAAAAATTGTTAATAATCATAAAAGTTAATGGCACATAATTAATATGCTGCACAAGTAATCCATAGCCACGCTTCGCACTTTTAGTACCATGGCTATATGCTGTGCATTAAAACTCAGCAGACATAGAAACACTGAACCTATGACCACCTAGTGCGTATTGAGGCACGCATTTCACAAATCGCTGTTGTTATTCCATCTACTAGGTGATAAACAGATGTAAGGGCATTTGAAATGCAAAGTGGGTATTTGAAGTGCGGCACAGAGGGCAGGTGGCTGATAAGTCAGACAAGGATTACCGTTTAGTGCACGGGACTGATCAAAGCTTTACCGTTCTAATTCATTCTTCTCGGCTGTCTTTGAAAGGTTCAATAATGTTACATGATCAATAAACACTGTTGTACTAAAACGTTAAAAAAGAACCGCTCGTGTTGGCTTAAAATTGCATCATGATGGTATTATTTATGTAGGGAGCGAGAGCTGCTGTAAATGTTATTTTATAGAGCTGGTGATAGAATTATATATTATAGAACTGGTTCATGAACAATTCCCTAATACAAAGTTTTTCCTTTGCAAGTGAAAGAAGTTTTACTTTAAGGGTATAGTCACATCGTTGAATGTTATGGCCTATCACCAGGATTGCTATGTTTGAGGTCCCTTATTATTTTCACCTACCACCTGACCACCCCTTGCGTACGGGAATTAAACACAACCCTATTCAATGAATGGCGCGGTGTTGTAGTTCCGTACACAGTGGGTGACTTGTAACAACTTAGAAGAAGCTGCAAGCACGGCATTCCCTTCAATCTAAGAGTTGGCAGGGTTTCAGACAGGTGCCCCTTAACAACCAGTAGAAGGGCAATCCTAGCAACATGCCATCATGTACTATGAAGGAAAACAGTGTTATTGATCAATATCCTGGAAGTGCTATAATAGGATGACCGGCAGAATTTACAGAAAATTTTTGTCCTGCCAATAGACTTCTTAAAGATGATTTTGAATAATATTTAGACATATTGAATGTCTGAAAGGGTTAATCCTATTCTTGCCAATTTCTTTTTCGATCGAGAAGTGATCTAAGTTGCTATTTCACTTTTTGACCTCATGTCTTGTGGGATTTCCATAACAGCGGACTGGATAAAAATAGCTAATTCTTATTTGTTAGGAGTGGTCCCAGAGAAATTATAATCATAGGGTGCCCTGCTGCTGTGATCTCCAACAATCAGATGTTATCTATGAGAGATGTAAGGACCGGAGTCAGGGTCAGGCAGTGCAAAGTGACACAGCTGGGAAAGCAACACTGTGCAACTAATGACAAAAGGGGTCGTAGGCCCTGCAGCTATAACTATGCTGTAGATCTGAGATGAGGCAGACCAATGCACTTCCTAATTGAAGTGCGCCTGCCACGACTCCTACGCTACTGTCCAGACGGCTATGGTCAGGGAAGAGGAGGCCCTGAAAGTGCTAGGGACTGGAGTTACGTGGGTCACACCTAAGCAGAAAGCACAGTGTCAATGCAATGCAAAACAAAAGACAAGACAGCATGGAACAAGGGAGGACCACAAGTCCCAGCAAAAACACAGTAAAGAAAGCGAGGTCGGATGAGCCAGAGGTCAAGCTGGGAGATAAGAGTAAAGTACCGAATCAGAAGACAAGGAATAGTCAAAATACAAGCCGGGTATACAATAACCAAAACACAGACTGAAAGACTCAGACAGGAAAACTGACAGAGCTGGAGACCAGGAAAACACTAAGTGAATGGCTGGCAAGGATCCATGCCTGGGTGGAGTTTAAATAGCAGCAGAGAAAACACCTGTGATGGCTAATGGCATGGAGACTGAGAGCAAGGAAAAGATTTAACCCTTAATCACCTAAGCACAACCAATAGAACTCCTAACACGTCTCCTGGGGAGTCGCCGTGCAGCAAGGAGACCGCGGCGACTCCGTATCCTGACAAGAGAATCTGGCAGCAAGTTTTCATTCTTCTGCAGACTCAAGTGGAATTAACTGAGTTTTTGTGGGTTTCTTTAATACATGGCTCAGAATGGTTTAAGAAAGCAGCGGTACTAACCTCACCACTCCCACATCGCCCCTATTCCAATGCTTAATAGGTCCCCACTGGGGAACCTACTTCTACTTCCTAATCCTGTCCCGACACATAGGAAATTCTCATTCAGCCAATCACGAGCTGAAGCATGTCACCGATGTGGTTAGTGATTGGCTCAATAGGCATTTCCTGTTTGCCAAGAGGAACCAGGAAGCAAAGAACAGAAGGGATATGCCAAGTCAGGTATGCGATTGGCTATGAAAATGTTTTCATCCCATTCTGAGCCATAAATAAAAAAAACTCTCCCCCCCAGAAAACCCCTCTTAGACTCTCTTTTTAATGCAATGGTCTTCATGAGGAACACTCTTCTGAGAATTCCCTCAAAGGGTATTTGGGGAACAGTTTATCTAAACCCCATAAACCCTTTAATTTATTACAACATCCCCATACATATGCATTTAGAAAAGCATATAAAAGTTTTGAAATATAGGAGATGATAGGTGTTAGGAGTATTTTGTGTCGTGGGTATTGGTGCACACCTTCTGACTTGCTCGCACGCACTGTTGGTAGGCAGCTTGATTTCCTGGTTCATTAGTCTGTCCTCCCATTTGCACCTGGGAGGAGTGGTCTCTACTCTGTATATAAACCCATGCCTCCCATGGTTCTGTGCTGAGTGTCGCTTTTACAGAGCTAGGCCTTAGCAGGAGGAGTAGGTGGTTATCTTGGATAGAGGAAGTTCCGTGGTTGGTTTTTGGGAGGTTTTGGGTGAACAAGTTGGTTTGTGTGTTTTCCCTTCTGTGTTCACCAATCCTCCCTCCGTGTATAATTGACTGTGTGAGTGAATTGCCTTATCCTTTGATTTCTACTCAGTTTCCCTGTGTTTGTTTCCTAGTGTACGGTTCCTTCCCATATTGGTTTGGGGAATTCCTTTCCTACATGTTTCCTGTGTGCTGCTTGTGTTGTTAGTCAGCGCACACCCTTGTCAGTCCCTGTCAGTAGCAGCTTCACTTGTTCGTTAGGGGTGACCCCCTTTAGTCTCCAGTCCCTAGAGATCTTATAGGGCAATCCTTCTCCCACTTCCCTCTAGGCCTACGGTGTCAGTGAGAGAGGAGCTGTCGGGGTCAGGCTTAGCCTGAGAACAGCCGACCTACACCCGTGAGGCAGGGACCGGGTTAGCTAGTGGGAGTAGTGCAGGGCGAGATTCCCTACTGCAATCCCTTAGCCCCGTTGCAGCTACCTGGACTGACATAACAGTACACTCAGCCGGTAAAAAAAAAAAAAAAAAAAAAAAAAGGTTCGTTTGCATTATGACGGACCTGAAACAGTTGTACCAGGCGGTGCAGCAGATCTCCACTGAGATGGAGGGGATCAAGCTACGAATGGATGTCATCCAAGCTTCTGGCGTATCTCAAGTACAGCAGTTGGCTCAACACACAGCCTCTCAGGTGGAGGGCATACAGAGGCAGGTGAGTAGCGCCCCTGTGGGTCGGCCTCTGGAGCCAAAAGTCAGCTTACCTGAACCCTTCCGAGGTAAGAGGTCAGATTTTTTCCGATTTCAAAAGGACTGTCTTTTGTATTTCCGGCTACGGCCGTTTTCCTCCGGTTCTGAGGTACAGAGAGTTGGGATTATTATTACTTTATTGAGAGATGATCCCCTCATCTGGGCACATTCGTTACCAGCCGACTCAGCTTGCTTACTAACTGTAGAGGCGTTTTTCTCCACAATGGGGTTACTGTATGACGACCCAGACAGGGTACGCACGGCTGAGTATAACCTACGACGTGTGGTGCAAGGGGATCACGCTATAGAGAAATATTGCACAGAGTTTCGTAGGTGGGCAGCAGAAGTACACTGGAATGACCCCGCTCTACTTAGTCAGTTTGAGACAGGGCTCTCGGACCAGGTTAAAGATCATCTAGTTTCTCACCCTGTTCCTGGAGATCTAGATGAGGCCATGCAGCTGGCAATTAGAGTTGGACGGCGCCTCCGGGAGCGTGGAGACAAGAGTCCTGGGGGGGTTAGCCCTCCTCAATTCTCTGTTTTTGGAGAGGACCCGGGGGACCAACCCATGCAGATTGGGGCCACTGTGCGAAGTGCTAGACCCAAGAGTGAAGGGTCCCGCACAGTACGCTGTTTTGTGTGTGGAGGAATGGGACATTTAGCAAGGGTATGCCCCTCTAGAGAATGGTTCGCCAAGGAGGGTAATAACCCCAGGTCTATTGAGAGTAAGGGGAGAAAACCTACTAAGGAGGGAGGTGTGCATATTTCCTGTACTCAGACTGCCGGGTTGACCCTTGATGGATGGGTAAATGGGCAGAAGTGCCGGATTTTGGTTGACTGTGGTTCGGCAGTCAACCTTATTGACTCAGAGTTTTGCGAGCAACTAAGGGTGAGTCCTTTGGTCTTGAAGTCTCAGATACCGGTGTGGGCTATTGATAAGACCCCTCTACAGCAATCTGTCATCTCCAAACAGGTGGAGGGTCTGGAGTTTATTGTGGGTGGCCACAGGGAAGAGATTGACTTGTTCTTGTTGTCTAAGTTACCAGCACAAGTAGTTTTGGGGTGGCCCTGGCTGAAGCAGCATAACCCTATTATCAACTGGGAGACCGAGACAGTAGTTTCTTGGGGGCAGGGGTGTAATGGTCGATGTCTGCCCATATCCGTTATGTCTTTGTCTATAGACAATTTGCCTCAAGAAATATGTGAGTTCAGGGAGGTCTTTGAGGAAAGGGCAGCCAAGACATTACCACCACATCGCACCTATGATTGCTCGATTAAATTTATACCAAATGCTGTGCTACCCAAGACAAGGTTGTACAATCTCACTATTCCGGAGAGGGAGGCGCTCAAAGAGTATATTGAGGGGAGTCTAGAGGTGGGGCATATTCGCCCATCTAAGTCCCCAGTAGCAGTGGGGTTTTTCTTTGTAAAGAGGAAAGATGGAGGGTTGCGCCCTTGTTTGGATTTTAGGGAGATTAATAAAATCACGGTGCGGAATCCCTATCCCATCCCGTTGATCTCGGATCTTTTCAGCCAGATTACGGGAGCTCGCTGGTTTAGTAAAATAGATTTACGTGGGGCGTATAACTTGCTGAGAATCAAGAAGGGGGATGAGTGGAAAACAGCGTTTAACACACCCCTAGGACACTTTGAGAATCTGGTGATGCCTTTCGGTCTAACCAATGCGCCCGCGTTTTTTCAGAATTTTATTAATGATGTACTAAGTGCCGTCATAGGGAGGGGGGTTGTGGTCTATCTGGACGATATACTCATTTACACCCCGGATTTGGAGACTCATTGGGAGAGAGTGAGAGAGGTTTTAAATCTCCTGAGGGTTAACCAATTAAGTGCTAAGCTGGAGAAATGTGTGTTCGCGGTCAATAAATTATGTTTCCTTGGCTATATCCTATCGGACAAGGGGTTCGAGATGGATCCTGAGAAGGTCAGGGCAGTCTTGGAGTGGCCGCGACCTGAGAACCTAAAGGCGGTCCAACGGTTCTTGGGATTCTCCAACTATTATCGCCAGTTTATTAAGGGATTTTCTGAGGTTGTGAAACCCATCTCGGACTTGACTAAGAAGGGGGCTGACTGTGCGAAGTGGTCGCCAGAGGCGCTAGCCGCGTTTGAAGAATTGAAGAAGCGATTCTCCTCCGCTCCCATTTTGAGACAGCCGGATGAGAGGTTGGCCTTCCGAGTGGAGGTGGATGCCTCCTCGGTGGGGGTGGGAGCAGTACTTTCTCAGGAGTTCGAGGAGGGTACGCATCCCTGTGCCTTCTTTTCTAAGAAATTCTCTGCCTCTGAACGGAATTATGACATCGGAGATAGAGAACTACTGGCAATGAAACTAGCGTTCGAACATTGGCGTCATTTCCTGGAGGGGGCCAGAAGGCCAGTCCAGGTATTTACTGACCACAAGAATTTGGTTTATCTTGGGTCGGCGAAGAGATTAAATGCACGGCAGGCCAGATGGGCTCTATTTTTTGCGCGGTTCCATTTTACCGTGACTTATGTGCCGGGTTCAAAGAATGTTAAGGCTGATGCTTTATCCCGGTATATGTCGACTGAGGAGGAACGAGAGGCGCCGGCCACTATTCTTGGGGATGGAGTGGTGGTAGCAGTATTGGGCACGAAATTGGAGAAAGCCTTGATCGAAGCGCAACACGCTGCACCTTCCAAGATACCTAGAAACAAGCTGTTTGTCCCAACTACTCTCCGACAAAGTCTACTGAGGGAGTGTCACGAGTCGGTTCTTGCTGGTCACCCGGGGGTTTCAGAGACCATGAGATTGGTGTCTAGGAATTTTTGGTGGCCAGGGTGGAGTAAGGATGTCTTGCAGTTTGTTCAAAATTGTTCGGTCTGTGCAAGAGCCAAGGCGTCGCATACCCGTCCCCACGGTCTTCTACATCCGTTAGAACCTCCTAAGGCACCTTGGACTCATCTGTCTATGGATTTCATCACGGGCCTTCCAGTGTCTAAGGGTTTCACGGTCATTTGGGTAGTCGTTGACCGCTTCACGAAAATGTGCCATTTGATCCCGTTTTCCAGGCTGCCATGTGCCAAGACACTATCAGGGTCATTTATTAAAGAAATTGTAAGGTTGCATGGTCTTCCTGAGGAGATCGTTTCGGACAGGGGTCCGCAATTTGTGGCTAAATTCTGGCGGGCTTTTTGCAGCAGGTTGGGAGTTACACTGTCGTTTTCCTCCGGGTTTCACCCGGAGTCTAACGGGCAAACAGAGAGGAAGAATCAGGATGTGGAACAGTTTTTGAGGTGTTTTGTTCGAGAGAATCAGAATAATTGGGCTGACTTTCTTCCCCTGGCAGAATTTTCCTTAAACAACCATGATTCCAACGCCACAGGTACCACACCTTTTTTTTGCTCCGGTGGTAGACATCCTGTTTTCGGAGTATTTTCTTCCATTTCGTCCCCAGTTCCGGAGGAGGAGCTATTTTCTAAAAAGCTGCAAGGGGTATGGTCCCGTATCCGAGAGAATCTGGTGCGGGCGTCGCACCAGGCTAAGGTCCAGGCGGATAGGAAGAGAGGGGAGTTGCAGTTCTTCCCTGGTGAGATGGTTTGGTTGTCCACCAAGAATATCAGGTTGAAGGTTCCTAGCAAGAAGCTGAGTCCCAGGTTTGTGGGTCCTTTTAAGATCATCAAGATGGTAAATGAAGTGGCGGCGCAGCTGCAACTACCTAAAAGGTGGAAGATAAACCGGGTGTTTCATGTCTCCTTGTTAAAGAAGGCCAAGAAGGGAACGTCTCCAGTTAAAGTTCCACCAGTTTCTGAGTCCGGGGAGTATGAGATATCCCGAGTTCTGGATAGCAAATATGTTCGGGGGAAGCTACGGTATCTGGTGGCATGGAAGGGATACGGTCCTGAAGATAATTCTTGGGTTCTGGAGTCGGATATGTCAGCCCCCAGACTCGTGGAGAAATTCCACAAGGAGTTCCCGAAGAAGGATGCTCCTAGAGAATCCGGAGTCTTCTCCTTGAGGGGAGGATCCTGTTAGGAGTATTTTGTGTCGTGGGTATTGGTGCACACCTTCTGACTTGCTCGCACGCACTGTTGGTAGGCAGCTTGATTTCCTGGTTCATTAGTCTGTCCTCCCATTTGCACCTGGGAGGAGTGGTCTCTACTCTGTATATAAACCCATGCCTCCCATGGTTCTGTGCTGAGTGTCGCTTTTACAGAGCTAGGCCTTAGCAGGAGGAGTAGGTGGTTATCTTGGATAGAGGAAGTTCCGTGGTTGGTTTTTGGGAGGTTTTGGGTGAACAAGTTGGTTTGTGTGTTTTCCCTTCTGTGTTCACCAATCCTCCCTCCGTGTATAATTGACTGTGTGAGTGAATTGCCTTATCCTTTGATTTCTACTCAGTTTCCCTGTGTTTGTTTCCTAGTGTACGGTTCCTTCCCATATTGGTTTGGGGAATTCCTTTCCTACATGTTTCCTGTGTGCTGCTTGTGTTGTTAGTCAGCGCACACCCTTGTCAGTCCCTGTCAGTAGCAGCTTCACTTGTTCGTTAGGGGTGACCCCCTTTAGTCTCCAGTCCCTAGAGATCTTATAGGGCAATCCTTCTCCCACTTCCCTCTAGGCCTACGGTGTCAGTGAGAGAGGAGCTGTCGGGGTCAGGCTTAGCCTGAGAACAGCCGACCTACACCCGTGAGGCAGGGACCGGGTTAGCTAGTGGGAGTAGTGCAGGGCGAGATTCCCTACTGCAATCCCTTAGCCCCGTTGCAGCTACCTGGACTGACATAACAATAGGAACTGTTGAGAGTTCCACAATAAAAAAAAACTGAATCGCGTTCACTGGGTTCACCGTAATACGAAGTATAAAAGGCTTTATTAGAGAGAATGCGTTTCAGCGTATGATTTGTTAATGAAAAGCATAGTAGTTCCTATCATCTCCTGATTCTCTGCAGTTTTGGTGCATTTGACCGGCCGTGCACAGGGCGAGCGCAACCCTCTATATGGTTTTATTCCCACCATCCTTAGCACTACTTGCCCAAGTGGTCACAGTGTGTATCTCTAGTACCTAAGGGAGTTGGAGATTGCTGTGGATTTTCCAAGACATATATCGGTCCCAGGAGCATGGCCATTCTGTGATAAGTTTTGAAATATCATATGATTTTCTATGCAACCAGCACTGATACTAGGAATACATTGTGAATATCTATTTCACTCTTACTTAGCTCATGTCCTAAGTTTCCAACCTCTTCATGATGTAATTGCCCCGTGTTCACACAAGGGCACATCACTATGCAACAGTGTATTTCAGATCCAATTAAACCCCAAATAACGGAAAATTTGGATACTAATTGCAAATAAAGATGACAGCCCAGGTGGAAAACAGAACAATAACTGAAGCATCTGGTTTATTTGTCCTTCTGGCACACCTCATCCTATTGACTAGAGGCAATTAAATTCCAAATGTGTCTCCCTTACATCATCGACTTCAATGCCAGTGTTCAAACACATGTATCGGACATAAATTCTTGCAATATGTAGTTTTTATTTTTAACTTTGAAGTTGGATTTTGTACTGTAATATTTTCTTCAAGATTAGTTTACCGGTGACTCGAGAGCCTCAACCTTTACTCAGTGTATTAAGCAATTTGTATTCTTGATCACAGATGTTCACCTCATCGCATACAGTTCAGTATCATTATTCTGATTTACTGCCAGGAATGTGCTCGGTGTGGAAATGATATTTACTTCATTTTCTGTCTTTGAATGGTAATTTACGAGCCGGTGAAACTCAATAACAAATAAGGAAATATAAAAGATGGAAATACTTAAAGACTTTAGGCAAGACCAATTCACCAGCATATCCTCAAATTCCCTTGTGGATACAAGCTTTCTGTTATCCCCATAAAGGTCTTTATTGGATGACTTTTTTTTCGTGTCCCCGACTATACCGTATATACTCGAGTATAACCCGAATTTTTAAGCACAGTTTTTGTGCTGAAAAAGCCCCCCTCGGCTTATACTCGAGTCAAGCAAAAAAAAAAAAAAAAAAAAAAAAAAAAAAAAAAAAAAAAAAAAAAAAAAAAAAAAAATATATATATATATATATATATATATATATATATATATATATATATATATATATATATATATATATATATATATATATATATATATATATATATATTTTTTTTTTTTGCTGGTGGTCTATGACCAGCCGCAATAGTAATGTATAGAATCTCCCATAAAATAGTGAAAAAAAGAAGCTTTAAAAAAAAGGAAATATAATAAAAAAAATAAAAGTTCTAAATCCCTCCTTTCCCTAGAATATATATAAAAGTAGAAAATTACTGTGAAACACATACACATTAGGTATCCCTGTGTCTGACAGTGCCTGGTCTACTGAATATAGGATCTGCAGATACCCTATATTCAGCCAGGCTGAATTCCAAGTGGGGAAAAAAAAAAAAAACAGTCCTCAAGCTCAGGGAAGGGGCAGACAGACAACCAAAACACCC
Source organism: Leptodactylus fuscus (assembly GCF_031893055.1). Taxonomy (NCBI): domain Eukaryota; kingdom Metazoa; phylum Chordata; class Amphibia; order Anura; family Leptodactylidae; genus Leptodactylus; species Leptodactylus fuscus. Next base: position 30,938,414 of record NC_134274.1, read on the forward strand.
CCTCCCCTTCCCCAGAACCTACTGCACCCAAAAACCATTTTAATTTTTGAAATTTTCCAGTAGCTGCTACATTACTCCCCTAGGCTTATACTCGAGTCAATAAGTTTTCCCAGTTTTTTGGGGTCGGCTTATACTCGAGTATATATGGTATTTCATTTTAAATACAACAAACTTAATAGAATTTCTTGCTTAGAGCTTATTCACATGATAAGTTTTCACGGCATGTGCTAGCCGTTATTTTAATAGATAGGCCATGGCCTCATATAAAATAATATTGTATTCACATAAGTGACCGATCTGTGAAATGAAAGAGCATTCTATTTCCCATCCGTTTTCTTGGAAGCTTCAAGTCTATGTCTATGCACACATGACCATGAAAAATGTTCACTTTCACAGCCGATCACACAACCCTGTTGTGTAAATAAGCTCTTATAGAAATTAAAGTAGGATGATTGAGTCTCTCATATAAGATCTCAGCAAGTTTTTCTTTACTAATGTGTCCTTTCATCCCTTACCTCTTGGCTGGACATGACTAGATAGGCGTCACAATATGAGCAGCTTTTCAAAACAACATAATCTGGCAATACTCTGTTACGAGATGCCTATTCTATATGTGTCTGTGTGTGGCTACCAAGTAGTTGTGATGCAATTTTCAGGTCTTAAGGATTTTACTAACATATCCCACAATTGTATTGGACTCCTTAACTGAATTTGAACTAAATTTAGGGACACTACTAAAAGAGATTTTCCAACTGAGCAGGGGGAGTCTGAGCACTGTGACCCACCCTGATGATGACAACTGGTGTGTTTTGCACCCCAGTTTTAATGAAGCAATAGATTGGCATTCCATTCAACTCAATGAAGCTGCCAGAGATAGCCAAAAGACAGCGCAGCTATGTCTGGTGGTCCTATTGCAATGAATGGAGCAGTGCTCGCTGCCGGATCTGTCTCTCCATTCAAACTTGGGTCCAAAAAACCTCCAGTTCTCATGGTTGCTCCAGTACTCAGACACTCATCAATCAGCACTTTACCCTGCATTGTTTGGATAGGGGATATCCTGTAGTTATATTCCAGTATTTGAGGGGGCCCAAAGAAACTTCTATCACATGAGATAACAGCCATATTATAAATGCCACAAGGCAGATGGTGGACAAGCTACAAATTCAGCACTGGAGACTCTGAGTTTTACATGATCTCTGGGTAAATACACTGGTCACTGGCAAATACTTTTGGGAAGTTAAATGGGGTAGATAATTGACCTGCAAGGCATAAAAAGAGTCAAAAATTGCTTTGTGCATAAATTAGGAACTTTTTTGTATTGGTTCATGGCAAGGACAGAGCACCAGTTTATTGACTGGGCTAAATCATTCCTGAAATTTACACTAAGCATAGATTTCAGTGTATAGGAATGTAGCTTTCTGTAGGGTCTTCCTGATTTATGAAGAGTTGTACATCTCCTTATAAACAGGCACTCCTTTATAATACTGTATGTTAAATATGTCAGTCTTCATAAATCTCTACCTTTATTTCAGCATTGTACCCAACAGATTTGGTTTGGAATGGGCTACAAAGATAGCCTATTACCTTTCGTTCACATCTGCATTCGGCATTCCGTTTGGGGAGTCCGCATGGGGACCCCTCGAACAGAATACCGAACTCAACTGCAAGTGCTGTGCAGTAAAAACACATGGACCCCATAGACTATAATGGGGTCCGTGTGCTTGCCGTGCGCTACCGCATGAATCATGCGGGCAGGAAAGTAGATTATGTCCGCCTAATCCCTGACCGCTTGCAGTTGTGTTCGGTATTCCATTCGGGGGGTCCTAATGCGGACTCCCCCAGATGGAATACCAACGCAAATGTGAATGAGGGCTCAGGCTAAAGCCCCGCGTGGCAGCTTCTTGCAATATGTCCTATGGCAAAATTAACCAAAAACATCTGGTTTTCACCATGGTTTTCTGCCAAAATTCCCTGACAGCTGGTCCTGGCTTTCAACCTTTGCCCTGCAACATATAGCTTTTGTAACCCTTATGTGACTTATGTTCAGTACACATATTTTTAGTCAATCGGGATCACATTTTTATAATTGTATCATTTTTGTTTTCTGTAACGATGTAATAACGAAAACGATTTTTGATTTGCCTAAATGCACATAGAAATTAATTACAAGTTTGGATGAAGGCACCTATTAATGGGCCATTGCGAATGCTTTGTGTAGGTTGGCGAAGCCTGACAAACAGCTATAAAACTCCAACTTCATTTCAGAAATAGCCGCAGCATTACTGGTCAGAAGCATTCTCTTTTATCAAAAAAAAAAAAAATTGTTAACTAGAATACCATCTGAATGCCAATTTTAGATATTTGATTATTCATTCATTGTACACATTAATTGCTGTACACAGGAAAGGAAGTCATTATTCCCTATAATCATGTTAAATCATTTGCATAATAATTTTGAAGACAAGTCAACCAGTCCAAATGACTAACAAACATCTTTTTTGTATCGCTATATTTTTTTTATATGGAAAAAAAAAAAGTTCCATTCTTGGCATTTTTTTTTTCTCATTTTCCCCTGTTGATCGTGCCAACTCATTTACAAAGATTAAAGAGTTCCTTCAGTTATATTAGACAAACTCCTGACTAATGATCCGATAATAGCCCATTTCATTGCGAAAATGACAATTTGGTTGCTCACTTGGATTGCATTACAGCTACCGAAAAAACTCGAAATGCGCAGCATTGAAATCCTGAACCATGAAGAAGCTTTAAAGCCGAACCATTTAAAAAGTATATATATTTAGGATAGATTTTTTTGTCATCTTAATAAATTATATATACTTGTTATTACCTAGATGACTCTGAATAAAAGTAATTTGCGCTGCCGTGAATTAAGGAGGACCTTTTACCACCTCCACCAACTACAATTCTTTGCATCCTTTAATGGGCACCGCTCCATTGATTCTGGTGTAAATGGAATTTTTTCTAATTTTTATTAGTTTCAGCATAATTATGCTGTCGATTGTCAGGTGGGCGGAGTCAGGTAGGAGCAGACAGACAGGCACTGGCCACCTGGCAATAGAGAACATACTTGTGCTGAATCTAAAAATGACACCTGTGCCAAAATCACTGCAATCGAGAAGGCAAAGAGTTGGAGTTGGTGGAGAAGGTGAAAGGTTCTTGTTAATTTAAGTTAAAGGGGCATTAAAGGAAAATGTAATAAAATTTTAAAAAATACTCTGTTATATCAATAGCAACGCCATTGTTAATATTGCAATGGCCATTGTTTGCATGGTAGAAGGCATAGGCATGGGCATGGGCAATCATTATTATGTTACATCTTTTACTGGCACATTTTTAGATTGGGGACTTTTTATAGGGAACAAGTTACCAAAATACCAGGAAACTAGACCACCAACAGGTCCTTATGGGCTGATGCTTCAGTTTTCTAAATATTCCTATACATATTTGTCCATTGTAGTGTTTTGTTTTTGTTTTAAAACCTTTAAAGAGAACCTTTCACCAATTCACGTTCTTAGCATCTGTTAATAGGCTCTGCTCCACTGATTCCAGTGCAGTAGGAATTTTCTTCTCTAGCCCCCACCATTCCCAAGCAAGAAGTGCAGGTAGTTATAGTATCTGATATGCTTTTTAAGCTCTGTAATGTCAGAAGGGGGGTGTCAGGCAGGGGGTGTGATCCAGAGCTCCAATCAGAGGCAGCCAGTGTCAGAGCTCAGAATCACACCCCTTGTCTTATCTTTCCTGACACCGCTCTCCTTACAGTACAGAGCCTAAATAGTACATCAGGCACCAAAACTAACAGCATTGATTGCTCTGGAACAGTGGGAGCAAGATAATCAGTGGAGCAGTGACTATTACATTATGTAAAGAGCTGGAGGTGTTGGAGGTGGTGAAAGGTCCACTTTAAACTTACCTAAAGTATGCAGCAAGAGAAGTTGTCACCGGGTAGGTATAGACTTATATATTTTATATGTATAATAAAGTTATATTTATGGCACTAAACTACATGTACATATGGACCTGTTGGAGGTTTAGTGTCTCAGATTTTGGCACAAGGTTACCTTTGGAGTCAGGAGATATCCATATACATTAGGTAGTCAGGGAGTCCTGCCAAAATTTTCATATTCATATCTAATTTGTTTGGCCATGTTTAGTGTACATTGCTTGAAATACAAGTACAATACTTGCGAGTATCTGTACAACTCTGCAAAATATGTTAGGGCAATAAATGCACCAGTAAATAAACTTAAAGGGGTCATGCCACCAAATGTATTCATTCTTTATCCATAGGATACAAGATAAATACCTATCGATAGGGGGTCTTTTACCCCCTGCACGCCCATTGACTTCAATTGGAGCACCAGAGATAGCTGAGTACTGTACTTCTGCTATCTCTAGCGCTCCCATTGGAGTGAATGGGGGTGCCGTTTACCACTAGTCATAACTGTGGAGAAGGATCCCCTATTTTTGGAATTGATGGGGTTGTTATCAGTCAGTCCCCCACCTATGCTATATTATCTTCTATCCTATGTATAGAGGAAACACACTTCTTATGGCATAACCCCTTCTTGCATGACCTGAAAATTCCCACATTTCCTAAATTGTAGACTGTAGCCATATAATTTAACCTCGTTCCTCCATTCCTTTTATTGTATCAACTTGCAAAGAAATACATTTTATTCCAAATGGGGTGCCACAGAAAGTTAACTTTTAACATTGATTTCACTTGATATAACCATAAACGTGGTATACTCCATCAAGTCTTCGACACAGAAGAGAGATTCAATCAGCCAAGCAATTGTTTCCCGCTCCCTTATATTGTTCCACACAACTGTTAGGAACCTGAAGCCCAGTGAGAGGAATGTTAAATTATGTTCTCCTAAAAGCTATCTATTGATCTAAACAGAAAACCATTCAGAAAGAGGAAAATATCAAATAAACAGAAGCGGCGAGGAATGCTAAAATGGCCACATTCGGAAACTGGACGCACCTTATGACCGTATATAGTAACGTATAGGAAACGACAATTCTTCATACGTTGGTAACACAGTTTTTGTGGAATTTCATGCTCTCAGTAAAATAAGTCTATTTAACGGCTTAGTCACATTTTGCCTACAGGGTATCACACACGCTTTTTGCTGGAGCTCTGCTCCAAAGATATCTATATTGGTCTTTGTGCCTGTCAGATTAGTAGATGAAGGACTGCTGAAGGACTGCTTAGATATCACATATTCTATAGCTTTGGCTTTTACGGAGCATTTTTCCTGCCAACAGACAAAAATGCTCTGTAATTTTACAAAGAAGAAGAATGCCCTTCTGACTGAGTGACATGATAGAAATAGGCGGTATGTTAGGACATGATTATTTCATCCTTAAAATGTCAATGCCCATACATGTGTGGTAGATGCACCTCAGCCCCAGGGCTGGAAAGAGACCAGTGGTCACCTCGCTAAAGAAAGGAATGGAAAATAATGTTTGTTAATAATCGTTTTTGCTGTGACATCACTGCGTCTGCTATTACTATACAGTGACATCACTGTGTTTATTATATCTGTATAGTGACATCAGTGTTTTTATTATATCTATACTGTGACATCACCTTGTTTATTGTATCTATACTGTGACATCACCTTGTTTATTGTATCTATACTGTGACATCACCTTGTTTATTGTATCTATACTGTGACATCACTGTTTATCGTATCTGTACTGTGACATCACCGTTTATCACATCTGTACTGTGATATCACTGAAGTTATTACATCTGTACTGTGACATCATTGTGTATCACATCTGTACTGTGACATCACTTTAGTTAAAACATCTGTTCTATGACATCATTATGTTTATCACATCTGTACTGTGACATCACTGTGTTTATTGTATCTGTACTGTGACATCACCGTAATTTACTACATCTATACTGTTACAGCACTGTGTTTATTGTATCTCCTGCTGTGACATCACTGTAGTTATTACATCTGTAGTGTGACATCACTGTGTTTATCACATCTGTACTGTGTCGTCACCATAGTTATTACATCTGTACTGTGACATCACTGTGTTTATTGTATCTCCTACTGTGACATCACCTTGTTTATTGTATCTATACTGTGACATCACCTTGTTTATTGCATCTGTACTGTGACATCACTGAAGTTATTACATCTGTACTGTGACATCATTGTCTATCACATCTGTACTGACATCACTTTAGTTAAAACTAGAGATGAGCGAACACTAAAATGTTCGAGGTTCGAAATTCGATTCGAACAGCCGCTCAATGTTCGTGTGTTCGAACGGGTTTCGAACCCCATTATAGTCTATGGGGAACAGATACTCGTTAAGGGGGAAACCCAAATCCGTGTCTGGAGGGTCACCAAGTCCACTATGACACCCCAGGAAATGATGCCAACACCTCTGGAATGACACTGGGACAGCAGGGGAAGCATGTCTGGGGGCATCTAACACACCAAAGACCCTCTATTACCCCAACATCACAGCCTAACAACTACACACTTTACACACTCAATACCACCTCTCTGACAGTAGGAAAACACCTTGAAACATGTGTATTTGGCACTTGCAGTGAGGAGAGCTTGTCACCAGCAGTGAATTTGGCCCTTGTAGTAAGTTGAGGTTGGCACCAACATTTGTTTTGAAAATCAGGGTGGATTGAGCCTCTAACCAGCAGAGTTTGGGCAAATTCATGGTGGAGGGAGCCTCTAAAAACCCCAGTTTGGACCAATTCATGGTGGAGGGAGCCTCTAACCAGCCCAGTTTGGGCAAATTCATGGTGGAGGGAGCCTCTAAAAAACCCAGTTTGGACCAATTCATGGTGGAGGGAGCCTCTAACCAGCCCAGTTTGGGCAAATTCATGGTGGAGGGAGCCTCTAACCAGCCCAGTTTGGACCAATTAATGGTGGAGGGAGCCTCTAACCAGCCCAGTTTGGACCAATTAATGGTGGAGGGAGCCTCTAACCACCCCAGTTTGGACCAATTCATGGTGGAGGGAGCCTCTAACCAGCCCAGTTTGGGCAAATTCATGGTGGAGGGAGCCTCTAACCAGCCCAGTTTGGACCAATTAATGGTGGAGGGAGCCTCTAACCACCCCAGTTTGGACCAATTCATGGTGGAGGGAGCCTCTAAACAGCCAAGTTTGGACCAATTCATGGTGAAGGGAGCCTCTAAAAACCCGTTTGGACCAATTCATGGTGGAGGGAGCCTCTAACCAGCCCAGTTTGGGCAAATTCATGGTGGAGGGAGCCTCTAAACAGCCCAGTTTGGGCAAATTCATGGTGGAGGGAGCCTCTAACCAGCCCAGTTTGGACCAATTAATGGTGGAGGGAGCCTCTAACCACCCCAGTTTGGACCAATTCATGGTGGAGGGAGCCTCTAAACAGCCAAGTTTGGACCAATTCATGGTGAAGGGAGCCTCTAAAAACCCGTTTGGACCAATTCATGGTGGAGGGAGCCTCTAACCAGCCCAGTTTGGGCAAATTCATGGTGGAGGGAGCCTCTAAACAGCCCAGTTTGGGCAAATTCATGATGGAGGGAGCCTCTAACCAGCCCAGTTTGGACCAATTAATGGTGGAGGGAGCCTCTAACCAGCCCAGTTTGGACCAATTCATGGTGGAGGGAGCCTCTAAACAGCCAAGTTTTGGGAAATTCATGGTGGAGGGAGCCTCTAACCAGCCCAGTTTGGACCAATTCATGGTGGAGGGAGCCTCTAAAAAACCCAGTTTGGACCAATTCATGGTGGAGGGAGCCTCTAAACAGCCCAGTTTGGGCAAATTCATGGTGGAGGGAGCCTCTAACCAGCCCAGTTTGGACCAATTAATGGTGGAGGGAGCCTCTAAACAGCCCAGTTTGGGCAAATTCATGGTGGAGGGAGCCTCTAAACAGCCCAGTTTGGGCAAATTCATGGTGGAGGGAGCCTCTAACCAGCCCAGTTTGGACCAATTAATGGTGGAGGGAGCCTCTAAACAGCCCAGTTTGGGCAAATTCATGGTGGAGGGAGCCTCTAACCAGCCCAGTTTGGGCAAATTCATGGTGGAGGGAGCCTCTAACCAGCCCAGTTTGGACCAATTAATGGTGGAGGGAGCCTCTAACCAGCCCAGTTTGGACCAATTCATGGTGGAGGGAGCCTCTAAACAGCCAAGTTTTGGGAAATTCATGGTGGAGGGAGCCTCTAACCAGCCCAGTTTGGACCAATTCATGGTGGAGGGAGCCTCTAAAAAACCCAGTTTGGACCAATTCATGGTGGAGGGAGCCTCTAAACAGCCCAGTTTGGGCAAATTCATGGTGGAGGGAGCCTCTAAACAGCCCAGTTTGGGCAAATTCATGGTGGAGGGAGCCTCTAACCAGCCCAGTTTGGACCAATTAATGGTGGAGGGAGCCTCTAACCAGCCCAGTTTGGACCAATTCATGGTGGAGGGAGACTCTAAACAGCCAAGTTTTGGGAAATTCATGGTGGAGGGAGCCTCTAACCAGCCCAGTTTGGACCAATTCATGGTGGAGGGAGCCTCTAAAAAACCCAGTTTGGACCAATTCATGGTGGAGGGAGCCTCTAAACAGCCCAGTTTGGGCAAATTCATGGTGGAGGGAGCCTCTAACCAGCCCAGTTTGGACCAATTAATGGTGGAGGGAGCCTCTAAACAGCCCAGTTTGGGCAAATTCATGGTGGAGGGAGCCTCTAAACAGCCCAGTTTGGGCAAATTCATGGTGGAGGGAGCCTCTAACCAGCCCAGTTTGGACCAATTAATGGTGGAGGCAGCCTCTAAACAGCCCAGTTTGGGCAAATTCATGGTGGAGGGAGCCTCTAACCAGCCCAGTTTGGGCAAATTCATGGTGGAGGGAGCCTCTAACCAGCCCAGTTTGGACCAATTAATGGTGGAGGGAGCCTCTAAACAGCCCAGTTTGGGCAAATTCATGGTGGAGGGAGCCTCTAACCAGCCCAGTTTGGACCAATTCATGGTGGAGGGAGCCTCTAACCAGCCCAGTTTGGACCAATTCATGGTGGAGGGAGCCTCTAAACAGCCAAGTTTTGGGAAATTCATGGTGGAGGGAGCCTCTAACCAGCCCAGTTTGGACCAATTCATGGTGGAGGGAGCCTCTAAAAAACCCAGTTTGGACCAATTCATGGTGGAGGGAGCCTCTAAACAGCCCAGTTTGGGCAAATTCATGGTGGAGGGAGCCTCTAACCAGCCCAGTTTGGACCAATTAATGGTGGAGGGAGCCTCTAAACAGCCCAGTTTGGGCAAATTCATGGTGGAGGGAGCCTCTAACCAGCCCAGTTTGGACCAATTCATGGTGGAGGGAGCCTCTAACCAGCCCAGTTTGGGCAAATTCATGGTGGAGGGAGCCTCTAACCAGCCCAGTTTGGACCAATTAATGGTGGAGGGAGCCTCTAACCAGCCCAGTTTGGACCAATTCATGGTGGAGGGAGCCTCTAACCAGCCCAGTTTGGACCAATTAATGGTGGAGGGAGCCTCTAAACAGCCAAGTTTTGGGAAATTCATGGTGGAGGGAGCCTCTAACCAGCCCAGTTTGGACCAATTCATGGTGGAGGGAGCCTCTAAAAAACCCAGTTTGGACCAATTCATGGTGGAGGGAGCCTCTAATTAGCCCAGTTTGGACCAATTAATTGTGGAGGGAGCCTCTAACCAGCCCAGTTTGGACCAATTAATGGTGGAGGGAGCCTCTAACCAGCCCAGTTTGGACCAATTCATGGTGGAGGGAGCCTCTAAACAGCCCAGTTTGGGCAAATTCATGGTGGAAGGAGCCTCTAACCAGCAGAGTTGTGGGAAAGCAGGGTGGAGGGAGCCTCTAACCAGCAGAGTTGGTGGAAATCAGGGTGGAGGGAGCCTCTAACCAGCAGAGTTGGGGGAAATCATGTTGGAGGGAGCCTAGTATTAGCAGAATTGTGCAACGCTTATGGTGGATGAGTATGAGGATGCGGAGGAATTGGAGAGGTTGAGTACAGACATGGAGTTTCATGTTGGGGTGCTTTACACAGGTGGGCACAAAAATGACGGCTCTACCCAGTGGTGGTTCATTTTTATCAAAGTGAGCCGGTCGGCACTCTCAGCTGACAGACGGGTGCGCTTGTCAGTGATGATGCCACCGGCTGCACTGAACACCCTCTCAGATAGGACGCTGGCGGCAGGACAGGACAGCACCTCCAAGGCATATAGGGCAAGTTCAAGCCACAGGTCCAACTTCGACACCCAATACGTGTAGGGCGCAGAGGGGTCGGAGAGGACAGGGCTGTGGTCGGAAAGGTATTCCCGCAACATGCGCCTATACTTCTCACGCCTGGTGACACTAGGACCCTCCGTGGCGGCACTTTGGCGAGGGGGTGCCATCAAGGTGTCCCAGACCTTAGACAGTGTGCCCCTCGTTTGTGTGGACCGGTGAGAACTTGGTTGCCTACTGGAGGAACTGCCCTCCCTGCCGCCACTGTCACATGCTGGAAACATCTCCATCATATTCTGCACCAATTGCCTGTGGCAAGCATTGATGCGATTGGCCCTCCCCTCTACCGGAATAAAAGACGAGATGTTGTTTTTATACCGGGGGTCAAGGATAGCAAAGATCCAGTACTGGTTGTCCTCCATGATTTTGACAATACGCTTGTCGGTTGTAAAGCACCCCAACATGAACTCAGCCATGTCTGCCACAGTGTTAGTTGGCATGACTCCTCTGGCCCCACCGGAAAGTTCAATCTCCATTTCCTCCTCATCCTCCATGTCTACCCATCCGCGCTGCAACAATGGGACGATTCGAAGTTGCCCGGAAGCCTCCTGTATCACCATCACATCATCGGACAACTCTTCTTCCTCCTCCTCCTCCTCCTCCTCCTCCTCCATTAAACGCAGTGAAGCGGACAGATGTGTGGACCTACTCTCCAGCTGTGACGGATCGGATGCTATCCCTAACTCCTCTGTGTGATCTGAGTTATCCCTGATGTCAATCAGGGATTCTCTCAGAACACACAAGAGCGGGATTGTAAGGCTCACCATCGCATCCTCAGAGCTCACCCTCCTTGTGGACTCCTCAAAGACCCGTAGGATGTCACAAAGGTCTCTCATCCATGGCCACTCATGGATGTGAAACTGAGGCAGCTGACTTTGTGGCACCCTAGGGTTTTGTAGCTGGTATTCCATCAAAGGTCTCTGCTGCTCAACCACTCTATTCAACATCTGAAACGTTGAGTTCCAGCGTGTGGGGACGTCGCACAAAAGCCGGTGTTGTGGCACATGCAGGCGTTGCTGGAGAGATTTTAAGCTAGCAGCGGCTACTGTCGACTTGCGAAAGTGGGCGCACATGCGCCGCACTTTCACCAGTAGCTCTGGAACATTGGGGTAGCTCTTTAGGAAACGTTGCACCACTAGGTTGAAGACGTGGGCCAGGCATGGAACATGTTGGAGTCCGGCAAGCTCCAGAGCTGCTACCAGGTTCCGGCCGTTATCACAAACGACCATGCCTGGGCCCAGGTGCAGCGGCTCAAACCATATTGCCGTCTCATCGAGGAGGGCATCCCTCACCTCGGAGGCAGTGTGCTGTCTGTCCCCCAAGCTGATCAGCTTCAGCACAGCCTGCTGACGTCTACCAACGCCAGTGCTGCAACGTTTCCAACTCGTAGCTGGGGTCAATCTAACAGCGGAGGAGGAGGCGGTGGCGGAGGAGGAGGCGGTGGCGGAGGAGGAGGCGGTAGAGGAGGAGGAGGAGGGGGGTGTTCTTCTCGTGTCCCTGCCAGGAATGTTAGGCGGGGAGACGAGGTACACCGGGCCAGTTTGGGAAGCAGTCCCAGCCTCAACTACATTCACCCAGTGTGCCGTCAGTGAAATGTAGCGTCCCTGTCCGCATGCACTTGTCCACGCGTCGGTGGTCAAGTGGACCTTTGTGCAAAGCGCGGAACTAAGGGCCCGCCTGATGTTGAGTGACACGTGCTGGTGCAAGGCGGGGACGGCACACCGGGAGAAGTAGTGACGGCTAGGGACGGCATAGCGAGGTGCCGCAGTTGCCATCAGGTCCAGGAAGGCGGGAGTTTCAACAAGCCGGAACGCCAACATCTCCTGGGCCAGCAGTTTAGCGATGTTGGCGTTCAAGGCTTGCGCGTGTGGGTGGTTAGCAGTGTATTTCTGCCGCCGCTCCAATGTCTGAGAGATGGTGGGTTGTTGTAAAGAAACGCCTGATGGTGCCTTTGATGGTGCAGGAGAAGGAGATAAGACAGGACCAGGGGAGGATGAGGTAGAAGTCAACAAAGTGGCGGAGGCAGATGAAGTGGTGTCCTGGCTCGTCCTCTGGAGTGCATCGCCAGCACAGTCAGCAGTGGCAGTGGCAGAGGCAGAGGCAGAGGCAGTGGCAGTGGCGTGAACGGCAGGCGGCCTTTGTCCTGCCGTTGCTGCCTGCCACTGATTCCAGTGCTTGGATTCCAAATGACGGCGCATTGAAGTGGTGGACAGGTTGCTCTTCTCAGAGCCCCTAATCAATTTCGAGAGGCAAATTGTGCAGACAACACTATATCTGTCCTCGGCGCATTCCTTGAAAAAACTCCACACCTTCGAGAAACGTGCCCTCGAGGTGGGAGTTTTTCGGGGCTGGGTACGAACTGGAACATCTTGGGAGATTCCGGGTGTGGCCTGGCTTCGCCTAAGCTGCTGACCTCTGCCTCTGCCTCTAGCTACCCTTTTTGGTGCTGCACCTGCCTCAACATCCACACTACTTTCCCCGCTTGACATCCCCCCTGTCCAGGTCGGGTCAGTGTCCTCATCATCCACCACTTCCTCTTCCAACTCCTGTCTCATCTCCTCCTCCCGCACAATGCGCCAGTCAACTGGATGCCCTGACGGCAACTGCGTCACATCATCGTCGATGAGGGTGGGTTGCTGGTCATCCACCACCAAATCGAACGGAGATGGAGGAGACTCTAGTGTTTGAGCATCTGGACACAGATGCTCCTCTGTTAGGTTCGTGGAATCGTGACGTGGAGAGGCAGGTTGAGGGACAATGAAAGGAGCGGAGAACAGCTCTGGGGAGCAGGGACAGTTTGGGTTATTGTTCTGTAAAGCTTCGGAATTTTGGGAGGAAGGAAGACAAGACTGTTGGGTAATAGGAGGAGAGGAGGCAGAGTCTGACTGGCTGCTGGACAATGTGCTGTAAGCGTTCTCTGACAGCCATTGCAAGACCTGTTCCTGGTTCTCGGGCCTACTAAGGTTTGTACCCTGCAGTTTAGTTAATGTGGCAAGCAACCCTGGCACTGTGGAGTGGCGCAATGCTTGCTGCCCCACAGGAGTAGGCACGGGACGCCCTGTGGCTTCACTGCTACCTTGCTCCCCAGAACCATTCCCCCGACCTCGCCCACGGCCTCGTCCACGTCCCTTTCCGGGAGCCTTGCGCATTTTGAATTCCTAGTTAGAAATTGGCACTGTATACCAGTAGTAAAAATTGTGGGTGCACGTAACCCCAATATATTCTTTGAATTCCCAGTCAGACACTGGCACTATATGGCAGTAGCAAGAAATGAGGGTATTTGTATTCCCAATATATTCTTTGAATTCCCAGTCAGACAATGGCACTGTATACCAGTAGTAAAAATTGTGGGTGCACGTAACCCCAATATATTCTTTGAATTACCAGTCAGAAACTGGCACTATATGGCAGTAGCAAGAAATGAGGGTATTTATAACCCCAATATATTCTTTGAATTCCCAGTCAGACAATGGCACTGTATACCAGTAGTAAAAATTGTGGGTGCACGTAACCCCAATATATTCTTTGAATTCCCAGTCAGACACTGGCACTATATGGCAGTAGCAAGAAATGAGGGTATTTGTATTCCCAATATATTCTTTGAATTCCCAGTCAGACAATGGCACTGTATACCAGTAGTAAAAATTGTGGGTGCACGTAACCCCAATATATTCTTTGAATTCCCAGTCAGACACTGGCACTATATGGCAGTAGCAAGAAATGAGGGTATTTGTATTCCCAATATATTCTTTGAATTCCCAGTCAGACAATGGCACTGTATACCAGTAGTAAAAATTGTGGGTGCACGTAACCCCAATATATTCTTTGAATTACCAGTCAGAAACTGGCACTATATGGCAGTAGCAAGAAATGAGGGTATTTATAACCCCAATATATTCTTTGAATTCCCAGTCAGACAATGGCACTGTATACCAGTAGTAAAAATTGTGGGTGCACGTAACCCCAATATATTCTTTGAATTCCCAGTCAGACACTGGCACTATATGGCAGTAGCAAGAAATGAGGGTATTTGTATTCCCAATATATTCTTTGAATTCCCAGTCAGACAATGGCACTGTATACCAGTAGTAAAAATTGTGGGTGCACGTAACCCCAATATATTCTTTGAATTCCCAGTCAGACACTGGCCCTATATGGCAGTAGCAAGAAATGAGGGTATTTGTATTCCCAATATATTCTTTGAATTCCCAGTCAGACAATGGCACTGTATACCAGTAGTAAAAATTGTGGGTGCACGTAACCCCAATATATTCTTTGAATTACCAGTCAGAAACTGGCACTATATGGCAGTAGCAAGAAATGAGGGTATTTGTATTCCCAATATATTCTTTGAATTCCCAGTCAGACAATGGCACTGTATACCAGTAGTAAAAATTGTGGGTGCACGTAACCCCAATATATTCTTTGAATTACCAGTCAGAAACTGGCACTATATGGCAGTAGCAAGAAATGAGGGTATTTGTATTCCCAATATACTCTTTGAATTCCCAGTCAGACAATGGCACTGTATACCAGTAGTAAAAATTGTGGGTGCACGTAACCCCAATATATTCTTTGAATTACCAGTCAGAAACTGGCACTATATGGCAGTAGCAAGAAATGAGGGTATTTATAACCCCAATATATTCTTTGAATTCCCAGTCAGACAATGGCACTGTATACCAGTAGTAAAAATTGTGGGTGCACGTAACCCCAATATATTCTTTGAATTCCCAGTCAGACACTGGCACTATATGGCAGTAGCAAGAAATGAGGGTATTTGTATTCCCAATATATTCTTTGAATTCCCAGTCAGACAATGGCACTGTATACCAGTAGTAAAAATTGTGGGTGCACGTAACCCCAATATATTCTTTGAATTACCAGTCAGAAACTGGCACTATATGGCAGTAGCAAGAAATGAGGGTATTTGTATTCCCAATATACTCTTTGAATTCCCAGTCAGACAATGGCACTGTATACCAGTAGTAAAAATTGTGGGTGCACGTAACCCCAATATATTCTTTGAATTACCAGTCAGAAACTGGCACTATATGGCAGTAGCAAGAAATGAGGGTATTTGTATTCCCAATATACTCTTTGAATTCCCAGTCAGACAATGGCACTGTATACCAGTAGTAAAAATTGTGGGTGCACGTAACCCCAATATATTCTTTGAATTACCAGTCAGAAACTGGCACTATATGGCAGTAGCAAGAAATGAGGGTATTTGTATTCCCAATATATTCTTTGAATTCCCAGTCAGACAATGGCACTGTATACCAGTAGTAAAAATTGTGGGTGCACGTAACCCCAATATATTCTTTGAATTCCCAGTCAGACACTGGCACTATATGGCAGTAGCAAGAAATGAGGGTATTTGTATTCCCAATATATTCTTTGAATTCCCAGTCAGACAATGGCACTGTATACCAGTAGTAAAAATTGTGGGTGCACGTAACCCCAATATATTCTTTGAATTACCAGTCAGAAACTGGCACTATATGGCAGTAGCAAGAAATGAGGGTATTTATAACCCCAATATATTCTTTGAATTCCCAGTCAGACAATGGCACTGTATACCAGTAGTAAAAATTGTGGGTGCACGTAACCCCAATATATTCTTTGAATTACCAGTCAGAAACTGGCACTATATGGCAGTAGCAAGAAATGAGGGTATTTGTATTCCCAATATACTCTTTGAATTCCCAGTCAGACAATGGCACTGTATACCAGTAGTAAAAATTGTGGGTGCACGTAACCCCAATATATTCTTTGAATTACCAGTCAGAAACTGGCACTATATGGCAGTAGCAAGAAATGAGGGTATTTATAACCCCAATATATTCTTTGAATTCCCAGTCAGACAATGGCACTGTATACCAGTAGTAAAAATTGTGGGTGCACGTAACCCCAATATATTCTTTGAATTCCCAGTCAGACACTGGCACTATATGGCAGTAGCAAGAAATGAGGGTATTTGTATTCCCAATATATTCTTTGAATTCCCAGTCAGACACTGGCACTATATGGCAGTAGCAAGAAATGAGGGTATTTGTATTCCCAATATATTCTTTGAATTCCCAGTCAGACAATGGCACTGTATACCAGTAGTAAAAATTGTGGGTGCACGTAACCCCAATATATTCTTTGAATTCCCAGTCAGACACTGGCACTATATGGCAGTAGCAAGAAATGAGGGTATTTGTATTCCCAATATATTCTTTGAATTCCCAGTCAGACAATGGCACTGTATACCAGTAGTAAAAATTGTGGGTGCACGTAACCCCAATATATTCTTTGAATTCCCAGTCAGACACTGGCACTATATGGCAGTAGCAAGAAATGAGGGTATTTGTATTCCCAATATATTCTTTGAATTCCCAGTCAGACAATGGCACTGTATACCAGTAGTAAAAATTGTGGGTGCACGTAACCCCAATATATTCTTTGAATTACCAGTCAGAAACTGGCACTATATGGCAGTAGCAAGAAATGAGGGTATTTGTATTCCCAATATATTCTTTGAATTCCCAGTCAGACAATGGCACTGTATACCAGTAGTAAAAATTGTGGGTGCACGTAACCCCAATATATTCTTTGAATTACCAGTCAGAAACTGGCACTATATGGCAGTAGCAAGAAATGAGGGTATTTGTATTCCCAATATATTCTTTGAATTCCCAGTCAGACAATGGCACTGTATACCAGTAGTAAAAATTGTGGGTGTATATAGCCCCAATTCTATTGCTAGGGGACTTGCAGGGTATTTCTGGGGTGAAGGTGGGGGGGCACACCGTTGGAACGGGTATCGGGGTATATATCGGGTATACGGGAATACACTGACAGTGTATTCCATTCAGGATCCTGGGAAAGCTGGGTTGCGGCGATTGAGCCCGTCAGTGCCACGTTACACTGACAAGCTTCTCCCTGGAATTTAGCTCTTACAAGAGCTGTTGGTTGTCTTCTCCTTCCTATCCTAGCCTGTCCCTGCCTACCCAGAATCTAAGCCCTAGCTAGCTGGACGGAATCCTCCGTCCTCGGTGAATTGCAAGCTCAGAATGACGCGAAGCTGGGCGTCGCTGTTCTTTTAAATTAGAGGTCACATGTTTTCGGCAGCCAATGGGTTTTGCCTACTTTTTTCAACGTCACCGGTGTCGTAGTTCCTGTCCCACCTACCCTGTGCTGTTATTGGAGCAAAAAAGGCGCCAGGGAAGGTGGGAGGGGAATCGAGTAATGGCGCACTTTACCACGCGGTGTTCGATTCGATTCGAACATGCCGAACAGCCTAATATCCGATCGAACATGAGTTCGATAGAACACTGTTCGCTCATCTCTAGTTAAAACATCTGTTCTATGACATCATTATGTTTATAACATCTGTAGTGTGACATCACTGTGTTTATTGTATCTGTACTGTGACATCACCATAATTACTACATCTATACTGTGACAGCACTGTGTTTATTTATCTCCTACTGTGACATCACCGTAGTTATCACATCTGTAGTGTGACATCACTGTGTTTATTACACCTGCATTGTGACATTGTTATGGTTACTACATCTATTCTGTGACATGACTGAATTTGTTACATCTGTATCTATAATCTGTAAGTGTATGAGGCTCAGAGGTTGCAGAGACACTTGAGAACCAGTGTTTGGGGTGATCCCAAAGTTCATTTGCCATGTAACTGAATACCAGTGCTATAGATTCCATGTAAAGTTAGAGGCTCTGCTACAGAATCGGGATCACAGCCAGGAACTTCAAGTTACACCTTTGCACATAGAATAGACTTTAAGCTTCCTTTTAGGCCTAATTGACATGTCACTGTTGTGGCCTTATTTCTTGACTGCTGGCTCAAGTGAACTGAACTCACTGTATCATCGATCTATGTAGTGAGTTCAGTTCATTTCAGCTGCAATCGGCCAAGAAATGCGACCATCACATTCGCCATACTTGTGAATACTTTGTATCCATATGATAAAAGAAAACTTTCTTTCAGTTCTTCAGATCCTCTGATGGATCAGAACAATGGAAAAGAAAAGGCTAGTGTGAACAAGTGCAAGAAACTTAAATAATACATTCACATGAGCCGCAATGCCTTATGTGCAGTATGCCTCTTATAGGAAAAAAAACTGATAAAAAAAGTAAGAAAATTGACACAGCTTACCCTTGAAGAGCTTTCTCTCCAAACCAGTCACCTTTTCCTAAAGTGCGGAGAAATATTGGATCTTCACCCGGAGAATCTTCTCTTGTTACATTCACCTGTCAAAAAGAAGCATTTCTGTTCTCAAACCTTCAGCACATGAAAGACAGGAGGAAAACGACTCATAAAAGGCAGAATTTACTGGCAATGAAGATAGAGTGCTTGTCAAAACCTCCAAAATTTACTATTTGGTGCGGGCTCAAGAACAACCACACATTTCGATGCTGCCGTATACAAGCGTTTAGCAATGTACACAAGTCTTCAGCAATGTAATTCCTGGATGCAATGCAGTCATTGAAAGGAGTGTGCACAGCTATACATTCACCAAATATGTGCCGACTCCAGTTGGGTTAGGGGGCGTTCACACACCGCCGCTGTCCACCCCGGGGTTCCCATCCTAAACTGGATAGGGAACGGCTTGCCGGTGGTCAGCTTTAAAACACATTCATTTCAGTGAGTTCTTAAAGGTAATCGCCTGTGTCCACATGCAATCTCTCTACCTGGAAACCGTTTTTTTTTGCACACACACAAAGTCGTGCATACAGGACTTGAAAACGGTTCCCCGCGGAGGGGCTGCATACGGGCACCGGCGGTTACCTTTAAAAACCCATTCAAATGAATAGCTTTTAAAGCTGACCGACAGCAAGCCGTCCCCTGTCCAGTTTCCCCAAGATTTAGGATGGTAAGCGATAATGTGAACACCCCCTCAGGAAGACATTTTTCTAAGTGTTACACCCATTAGAATTTATTGTCCTTAATCTATGAAATTTCATATTATTTTCCCCACACTGCATGCTGTATAATATAGAAATGACAAAATTGCAATTTATTATCCTACTCAAAAAAAAAAACTGAATAAGGGTGCATTCACACTAAGTATACGCTGAGCTGATTCTGAACGTAAAGCACGTTCAGAATCAGCGCGTAGAAAGCAAATCCCATTCATTTCAATGGGAGCCGGCATACGAGCGCTCCCCATAGAAATGAATGGGCTGCTTTTTTCCATTCATTTCCATGGGGAGTGCACATATGCCGGCTCCCATAGAAAGCAATGGGAAATGTTTTAAGCGCCGCTGATTCGGAACGTTTACACGTTCAAAATCAGCCAGCGTATACTCCGTGTGAAGGGGCCCTGAGTGTTAAGACTAGCAGTGTGGCACCACACAGACAGAGTTGAACTGTCCAGATCGGACCTCCAAAGCAGGTACTGCGCCACCCATTGTTGTTGCCAAGGTGGGAAACTGGTAGCCAGTCTCCTGTATAGTCAGGGAAAAGTTTCCTTACGTTTATGTTAGTTTTCTCAGCCGAGAAGGAGTTTGTACATGTTTATCCAATTGATATAGTATATATATTCTCCACTTCCCCCATCTGCCTTAGGCTAGTTTGAAGTAGAGTGTGCTCTGAACCCTACTCACCCTGTGTTCACACTGTAGACCTGTTCAGGTCAAGGAAGTGGTATGTCTGTTTAGTGTAGGTTCCCATCTAAATGAGGTCGCCTTGTCGTGGCAGGTGGACTTCCATACTATTTGATCAAATTTGTATAATTAAGTACCTCTATATTATATAGCATATTAGGTGTTTTTACACTATGTATTGCCCTTTAGGGTTTTCACATGCCCTTGTGTCGTGTTCGGAGTGCCCTGCAATTTCTGATATTTTTACATATTACTTCGCAGTGAGCACCTGTTCACACTGGGATGTGCAGTCTTAACCATTTTTGTTGTGTAAATATATATATATATATATATATATATATATATATATATATATACACACATATAAATATATATATATATTCATATTTGTAACTATAATTGTACTGATCCATAGACTAAAAGTAACTAAATTTGTAATACTAAAATGACTGGCAGAATTGCAGTTTTTTCCATTTTCTTCCAAGAACGAGTTAATAAAAGTTCATGCAAATGAAAAAAGGGAAGAAGAAAGACGGCATTCACCAGTCTGATAAAAATGTCCTTTATTCTTCCAAACACATAAAACAGCAGGGTAAATGAAGCTGGCGCGACCAGACAATGGCCGGTTCAAGTGTATAACATGCTTCTTCAAGACTACTGAAAGCCTATTGCACATGTGCCTGGTTGCGGTGTCTTTACATACTGCGCTGTTTTACGTATTTGTTAGAATAAAGGATATCCTGATAAAAGGGATTCACTAATCCTTGGACTCCTCTATGTGATACATATTGGCTGTGTCTGCTATATAGAGGCAGTAGACACTACACATCATCTCTACTGTCTTTACTTAATAGAAATTCATCAGTAAATTATATGTACTCTAAAAACTGCCATTAAAAAAGGTGACTCATCCTGCAAAACATAAGCTCTCACACAGCTTTATTACCAAACAACACAGTTGCGGCTCTTTCTTTGGTCTAGTTATTGATATTAATACCATGTCAGAACTGTAGAGGGTCAAACGCGTTGTTTAGTAAGAGAACCTTTTATCTAAGCCGTCATGAATATTCAGATCTAGTCTGCAGTAAAATAGATAATTATCATTCATGTTGGAATGTTTGCTTTATATAATTTTATTGTCAAATAATTCTTAATCGGGCAGACATTTCAGATTTATTACTTACATAACACATGGTCCTTAATTAGTTACTAATGATATTGCAATGTAATTGCATGTTTAGATTACAGTTTTTGTACGGAGCTCATTTTAATCCATTATCTCAGAAAAAGGGTTTGATTTCCTTTTACAATCGGCAAAATATATAATGCTAATGATAACATTACAAAAGGTCTATGTTGGGATAGGGGTGCACTTACCTGCGGGGGGTTTCTGAAGCCCCAAGCTACATTCTGATTAACGTCTCAAACAGAGACGCAGCACCCGTAGAGCCCCTAAGCCTCCTGCATATACATATAGTTATATGCTTGCAGTCAGCACTAGGGAGAGCCTAGAACACATACTAAGAGAGATCAACCCCCTATGCCAGTTTTCTGGCTCCATCAACCAACTATGCCTGTTTGTTTGTTTTTAGCACGAATAGTGTTTACGAGAAGGGACAATATTGAAAACGTTGGTCTTAAAGAATCCCCCCACTATATTTTTTATTGTATTCAAGGTACATTTTTAGGCTCCCTCTAGTGGTGACTGTAAGCAGACAGAATTCTATGTTTGGGGCTTTACATCAGAAAAATAAAGCTCAAACTATTTTACAGTATATAAGACATATTAACTGGGTTTTCAGGACTTAGATATTTCATATTTCAGTATTTAGGATACTTCAACATTATCAGATTGGTGGGGGTCTGACACCAGGCACCTCCATCAATACACTGATACCAGTAGTCTCAGCACCATTCTTTTGAAGCTGCAGTAACACAGCCCTGGGTCATCGATATCTACATCCTGTCAAACCACTGGAAGATGGTTGTCAGATGTGCGAGCTACGTACTGTTAACTTGTCAGGTTATTTTTGTTGCACTGAGAGCAAAATATCATGGAGTGAGTAAAGATGAACTCTGCTCTATACAGGGCATTTAATTTAAAGAAGGATTTCTGAGTAAAAAGCAAAGTAAATCACAATGACAGGATTCTTAAGAAAGACAATGAGAGTCCTGATTACCCCGTCCATGATTGACATTCTTCTGTGTACACACCAATACAGGAAAGCTGACAACAACTGTGAGTAGGCGAGATAGTCAGGACTCTTTCTACCTCTCCTAGGAGTTCTGTCGGGATTTACTGTACTTCAAAATACAGAAACCTATGTACCAAAGAGCTTAGCCTCTCTCACCTTCCACACCCTGCTCTTACATAGGGCAAAAAAAATCACCTAAAGTTTAACTTTTAACTGTCCACAAATCTAAATAAGGTTATGTTTATGGGCAAACCCCTTTAAGTAAATGGCATGATCTAGACCCGTCATGGCGAACCTATGACACACGTGCCAGAGAGGGCACATACAGCCCTCTCTGCTGGCATGCACGTGCCCTCGTCCGGATCTCTTACTAACGGGAAATCCGGACAAGATTCCCTGTTCAGGAGCGATCACTTCTTTCAACTGAAATCTTTCAGTGTAGGTTGCGGTCATAGGTTACACTGACAGCAGAGTGTGACCTCTGCACCAATGCAGTTGCAATGACATAAGTGATCAGCACCTGCAATCAGAAGAAGGATGCTGCCTGGCTGCTCTTTATGGGACTTCAGGTAAGTATTAGAGATGAGCGAGTAGTACTCGATCGAGTAGGTATTCGATTGAATACTACGATACTTGAAATACTCGTACTCAATCGAGTACCACTCGCTGTTCGAATGTAAAAGTTTGATGCAGAACCAGCATTGATTGGCCGAATGCTATACAGTCGGCCAATCAACGCTGGTTCTTCTCCTACCTTTAGAAGTCTTCTCCGTGCAGCGTCCCCGCGGCGTCTTCCGGCTCTTCATTCACTCTGCCAGGCATCGGGCCTGGGTAGAGCCGACTGTGCATGTCCGCTTGTAGTGTGGGCATGCGCAGTCGGCTCTGCCCAGGCCCGATGCCTGGCAGAGTGAATGAACAGCCGGAAGATGCCGCGGGGACGCTGCACAGAGAAGACTTCTTGGAGGATCCAGCCCGACGCTCACGCGTGGACTTGGTAAGTATAATTTGATCGAACGTTGCCTACCCCTGAAACGAGCATTTTCCCCCCATAGACTATAATAGGGTTTGATATTCGATTCGAGTAGTCGAATATTGAGGGGCTACTCGAAACGAATATCGAACCTCGAACATTTTACTGTTCGCTCATCTCTAGTAAGTATAATACTGTGGAGCATATAATACTGTGTGTGTGAAGGGCGTACTGAGGAGCACATAATACTGTGTGGGGGCTGTTATGGAGCATATAATACTGTGTGTGTGTGTGAAGGGCGTACTGTGGAGCACATAATACTGTGTGGGGGGCTGTTATGGAGCATATAATACTGTCTGGGTGCCACTGTTCAGCAGATTGCACTGTATGGAGAACCCTTCGCTATTTATATTACACAGTATCTGTTTTATAGCAGACATAACATTAGTACAGTCTGTAATAATATTGCACGGTCACTATAAAACAGATCCTGCATGAAGTAAATAGTGAACATTAATTGTTTAAAAGTACTAAATGCAGAGACCTTTACCTTTCAGTGCAAAGTTGTTTGTATTATTGAAAGCTCTTTGACACTCCATTTACACCATTTGTCTTTTGCGAGTCCGTAACTATCCGCAATTGTGGATCTGCACAGTATTATCCTGTACCTGTATTACTATGCTGCTGTAACATGCTGAAATTTCCCCAATGTGGGACTATTAAAGGATTATCTTATCTTATCTTATTAAGGTTAAATTGCCATGTTGGCACTTTGCGATAATTTAGTGGGTTTTGGATTGTAGTTTGGGCACTTTGCCTCTAAAAGGTTCACCATCACTGCTCTAGACCATCAGTCATCTCTACAAACTTGCTTTTTTTTTTTTTTTTTTTTTTTTTACAGTAGACGCTTCTATTGAACTGTATCTTACCTTGTCTGAAATAAAGTCCATTTGCCCAAATGTCATGCTAGCAGCATTAATTAAATGTAATAAACTGAAACCATAAAGCGCCTGGAGGAAATATTTGATTGGCGTTGCATTCCCTAAGTACGTTATTATGATTTCAGATGGAGCGTAGGCTTCAAGAAGTAAAGGGAGCTTACCTTTCCTTTGCTGATGATGAAGAAAGTGTCCCCTCGAGCACCCTGTCTGATAATGTACTCTCCACATTCATAGTGAGTCTACAAAAAATAGAGCAGAAAGGATTATGTTATTATCATTTGCCTTGTAGTCAGGCCGCTCGACACAGTATACCTCAGGGACGCATTACAGCTGAAACTTGCATGTGTCAAGGAATCCACTGATCCACAAATACAATAGGCTTATGGTGAGTAAACTGCCATACAAGTGTCTACAATATAGATTTTAATAGCCGCAAGCCTCTCTGCATTCTGTCTACATTTATCATGAATTTTCCCAAATTCCATTGCTACTCAAGCACAAAGCCGACCGTTTAACCCATATTTGTGATTGGAAAGAACGAGAAGCTGTGCGTCTGTCATACTGGGATCGGTCCCAAGTATTATCCGTATTTATGATATGATCAACAGAAGATGATACTTAATGATACGTCTAGGGAGAACATTTTTCTGCTATTAATTTGCAGCGTATTTGTCTTTGCAAAGTGCTTTCTAGAGTAGTCACAGACCACTGTGATAAATTCTAGTGCACACCAGGTCTGGCTGAGAAACAAATCAGCCGTGGTGAGGATAGATCAATTGGCGTCGCCTGTTTGGACAGAATGTAATTGGTATAGCATATGCAAGTCAAGCAAGCCAGTGAAGAAGGGGTTAAGGAACAGTAAAGTCTGGGCATACTTCTCATCTAATGGGATTTTGCAGGTTATTAATTGATGACCTATCCTAAGGATCATCGACTGGAGATTAGTGGGTGTTCGACACCAGGAACTCCTGGAGATCAGCTGTTTGAAGGGGCCACAGAGTGGCCTCTTCACTGAAAACCAAAGACAGTTCAATAAGTTCCTATTCAGTATCACAACTCAGCCCATTCATTAGAATGGAACCGAACAGCAAAGAGACCATGTGATTGATGTGCATGACATCGCATAGCCTGTGATGTCAGAAGTGGCACTCAAAGAGTACAACTACCACTACAAATGCCTAATCCGTGGGGGTCCCAAGCATTGCACTGCCACTTATTTTCAATTAAAGTCTAGAAAACCCCTTTACGTTACATATCCAGATTCTACATTATTAAAGAGAATCTAAAAAGAGACTCAAACTGATCAATCTAGAGGCAATATGAAATCTTCCCTAGTCAAAAACAACTGCATTCTACGCTGACATTTTGTAGCATTTGGGTAAAGGGAGAAACCTGTCAATCAAACTGAGCTAGGTAGGGAGAAGTCAGCAGTGGAAGGAAATCCTACCCAATCACACACTCATGGACTTTCCGAAGGAAATCTTTAGTAACACTGAACAAACAGTTAAATTTACACCCACTCAATGGAATCCCAAAGTGCCAGGCAGTGTAAAGGAAAATAGCTTAGGCCTGGTTCACATCTGCCGTTTCTGCTTGGGCACCCCCCTAGTGGAAACCTATACGCATAAAAAAGCGGTTACCCAAGGAAACTCACTGACCCCATAGACTATAACGGGGTTAGTGTGGTTTCCACATGAAACATGCCAAGAGAAAAGTCCTGCAAACTGAGTGGAAACCCCATGGACCCCATTAGAGTCTATCGGGTCCACGGGTTTCCTTAGGTAAGAAATTTTTTATACATTTGGGTTTCCGTTCGGGAGGTCCCCAAGAAGATTCCCCAAAAGGAAAACCAAACGCAGATATCAACTGGGCCTTACCATACACTGTATTCTCCCTCCCTCTTTGAGCTATTTCAACCACTCTACTATGCTGCAGAGTCACGTGACACATTTCCCATCAGCCTGCCATCTTCAAAAGTTTCATACTATTTCTGAGGATTCAATGAAAAGCCTAGGGCCTGGATTATTTCACTCTCCCCAATGAAATAAATATGTATGCCAGGCTACACTGAGCGCAAATGTTTATGGGCAAGTTTACATAATTGAATACAATTCACCTGCATATGACCTCGAGTATATAAAACATCAAGTATTCTCGGAACATACTTCACAGAACATAAAGCAAAGATAGTCATACAAACAAATAAAACAGGATATGACTACCCCTGCGAAAAACAGCCCCCCACCTCTTATTTGTATATTAATCCGATCATTTAGCAATAAGAAAACAATGGATATCCCCCTCCCCTGCCTTTCACACCTTGTTATACTCTCCGAGAACACCACGCGTTTCGCGCTGCTCTCATTACTATAAATATTTTTACTTTAGTCGCTTTTTCATTGTTAAAACAATTTCATGCACAATAGGAATTCAATGTAACAATACATTCTGTACTGCAAGAAACATTATTGCTATTAAATGAGAATTTTAAACGTGTCACATTGTAGCGGCTTTCCTTTAACAGCAATTTTCCCAAGGGCCTAAAGCAGCCACTCCATCAAATTGTACAATATTATTTTCTGTAACATGCATTGATTGCGCCGGCAAATCTGTTTGTTTTTTAATACTACTAAAAATGTAATAAAATCTATTAACCTTTTCTAGGCAGGGGGATAACACCCAGGGCCAGGAATGGCTACCTATAGCTATAATAGCGTTAAGAAAGTTGTGCATGTATAATGTGTTACCCAGGCTCTAATGATATCATGTTATGGTTATTGCCGCTATTGACTTAGTGTTGTTGGTGGATAGTATTGATCGGTTTGCTTTCTTTAGTAAAGCAATGGATATGGTGCTTAGTAACATTGCGAGAATAAATGGCGAGGTCTAATGTAATTTTTCGGAGTACAAATGGAGTAGAGTTTGGCATTGTAGCACTGAAGAATACATAGATACCTATACACAGTAGAAATGGAGCCATACTAAAGATTAAAATGAGTCAAGACAACTGGTGAACAGTTCCAGTTCCTCAAATTCTTGTTTGCTGCTACTCCTATGGAGAGGGGAGTCCTGCCTAGGTTCTTGCAATTCAACAGTCAAAGCAATCAAATTAGCTTGATCTAAGCTGACCATCATATCAACATTGGCTGGACCTTCCAATTTAAGGGATACTGTCTATGTATATGAGGGCCTCTTGATTCTCCTCCAGCACCATATGCAGCCATCTTTAAGGCTTTGTAGCACACAGAATTTCTGCCTCTATGATTCGGAATGTCTTCAGTGTTGGACACAGCAACAACATATGAATTGTTGATTTAGTGGAGTCTTTAATGTAACTGAATAGAAAACATTCTCAGGAATCAGTCTTCAGACATCTGGCCTGTAGAAGGGGAGCCTCCCTCTCCTTCACACAGAGTTTAATGATGAAAACAACAATACAGTCCTACATTGGTGACCAGATTTAAAAGGCAACTGTGGCTACCTTCACTGTTACCGCTCAACAACACCAACGATAACCACCTTCTGCTACTGTATATTGTCATCCTTAAACCCTACTGCTGTGTCTGGTCCTGCTTCCAGATAATTAAACTAGGCAACCTCCTGCTTGACTCACATTCCCTCAGCACTAACTAAATATTTGACCACATACACTGAACTATACACAGTATGTACCAGGGCCAGCGTCCTCACGCGGCTTACCCGAGCAAGTGCTGGGGCCCCTAGCTCCTGAGAGTGCCCACTCGGCTGTGGCATAATGGTAGGGGGTACGGAGCCCACGGCTCAGCATTCCTTCTGGGGCTCTTCTGGCTGGTGACTGTGGCCTGTGATGGAGCCCTAGCGGTAACATGGGGCTCGCCAATATAATGACGTCATCGCACCCCATGTGACCACTTAAGCTCAATCACAGGCCCCAGCAGAGTACACAGGAGAGGTGAGGTAAGATGAATACAAGTGTTTGTTATTTTTAATCACATACCTTTGGTCTCTGATTATTATTATTATTATCATCATCATCATCTGAGGTGACCGAACCCAACCCCCCCTTCCCCCGAGTATAAGAGTAGTCCCTGCTCAAGGAGGGGTGGCATATAATACTGTGTGGGGGCCACTGTGAGCATATAATACTGTGTGGGGGCCACTGTGAGCATATAATACTGTGTGGGGGGCACTGTGGGCATATAATACTGTGTGGAGGCCACTGTGGGGCATATAATACTGTGTGGGAGCCACTGTGGGGCATTTAATACTGTGTGGGGGCCACTGTGGAGTGTATAATACTGTGTGGGGCCACTGTAGAGTATACGTAGTAGACATAAATTGACATATTGAAATATACCATGTCTCCCACAACTAACATATGTAAGATGTTGTCCTCCTAAGTGTCAGCACATGGCAGTATGTTGTATGATTATATGATAGTCTACTTACACCACAAGTATAAACTTCGCCAATCTGACATAGAATTTATTTATCTGCAGGAGAAGACTAGGCCTAAGGGACCATAAGCAGATATTTGCTGAAGCACCCACTAATGATAGCAGCAGACTTCTGGACTGATATACCTGGGAAGCAACCGATCATTTGTACCAAGTGTCAAGTTGATGAGACAAGACCTACTAGAATTAATGTACCGCAAGCTACATAAAACTTGACATCCTAAGTGAACCAAGCACATTTCCTATCAACTATGCCCAATATCTGTTAAAAGATGTTCAGTAAACCGTGAAAAAGAAGATTTGACTGCTGGCTAAAAATAAAGTACTAGATTATGAGATGATACATTAAGTGGGTTTTGAGTAATAGCAATATTTCATATAGTAAACCTATAGCATAACTTATAAATTCCATAATTTAAATAACCACAAGATTATGGCCCCATAAAACAAAACTCACGAGTATAGCAGGAGAAAAACTGGTTTATGTCACTTTCGAGGAGTTTAGTATAACTGTGAAAACGTGAGTTATCTGTAGTGTAATCCATGATTATATGTTTATACTTAAAGGTATATTCTGATCCCTTTAAAGAATTCCTGTTATAGCCTTTTTGCAGCAGCGCAGTAAAGGAAGGTCAGTAAGCATGGAGTAGCAGTAATAGTTGTGGTGAAGGTGGACAAGGGTTCCATAAGAGATGGTGTCTGCAATATATATGATGGTGGTTGTAGTACTCCCCAAGACGGGGAGGATGGTGGTAAAACTGCCCTTGATGGCAAGTGCAAGATTAAAACTCCGAACATAGTGATATGGGAGCAACAACCCAAGGTTTTCACTTGTAGATCAGGCGAAAGAGCAAACTTCATCCATCCAAGGCACAAGTCTTTAGGAAACTTGCAGGGGATGTCTTCTCATTCAGTGGGTAAAAGAATAGAATCTAAGTTACACTGTGGAACTATATATCTTTAGGTTTGTATCCTCCTGCTCTATAACATGCTGCTTGCACATTATATTATATGTTTAACAGGGGACACTTCTTAGGGCCTTCTTCAACTCTGTGATTGCTTCAGCCATCTTTTTTCGGTTTGGCCTGCTGGGGGAGCAGTATATCAACCAGGGACAGAAATAGACTTGACAGGCTGATCAGAAGGGCCAGCTCTGTCCTGGGGAGCCCCTTGGACCCAGTACAGGTGGTGGGTGACAGAAGGATACTGTCTGTGGTGACCTCCATGCGGGAGAACAAATCCCACCCCATGTATGGGACCCTGATGGGACTTGGCAGCATTGTAAGTGACTGTCTGCTTTACCCCAAGTGTGAGAAGGAGCTATCGCAGGTCCTTCCTTCCAATCACGACCAGGCTGTATAATCTACATCAGTCCAAGCGAAGATCACTCCGCACAGAGAACTAATGATTATGACATCTTCCTTCTTTCTCTTCTGTTCCTTAGCTGCTATGGACTCCTAGTATATCTTCTCTTCTCAGCTTGTGTGTCTACGTCTGTAATATATTACTGTGTATTATCCTGTATCTGTATTACTATGCTGCTGTAACATACTGAAATTTCCCCACTGTGGGACTATTAAAGGATTATCTTATCTCTTATAATACACTCCCTTTAAGCCCCATGAATAATGGACTTGAATCAACGCTATTGAGCAACCAATACAAATAGATTGGAATCAGGTTCATTTGACATAACAGCCACTAATAAAGTTCCCATAAGTAAACTGGGCTGGATAAACTTACTGGCACACTGACTGCTCTTCCTACAGTACCACGGGAAACGCACGGAGCACAAATTGTAGACTCTTCAAGTTACAAAACAAGTAATAAAGATTGTTAATGGAGATAACCTAATCCTGCACAGAAAGTAGCAACATGATATTTTATCCTGTAGACTTGAGAAGCATTTCGGATCACTCCTCGCTGGGTTACAATTCCCCATCCTAAACTCTGCTCCCATTTTAATTTGCACATTTATAGTGTTTGGTTCCCATTAATTTTTGCAAAGACAAATCCCTTTACATGCAATAAACCGTCCATATGCTTTATCTGTGTTCTCAGCCCATTAACTTTAAATGGGAATATTTGACTCAAAGACGTGTTTATCGGTGCAGCAAGTAATTCAGGGTAAATCTGGATGATATATTCAGTAAGCAAAACAACAACAACATTACGTGAGGTTTATGGACAGTCACTGTCACTGTCTATTATGGCACTCTATTATGTTCTATTATGGCTGACTCTATTATGTTCCCTTGGAATATCCCTTGAATTCTGACCTATTTATCACCCTGGGTAACCAGGTTAACCCCTAATATCAGTAAGTCACACCAAAGGAAGCAACACACAATTGCTCTAGCAGAGCAACTCAATGGCGCAACTTTTTTTTTTTTTTGCCTCTACAGAATATTGGAATCAAATACCATCTTCGTTAAGATCCACAATCTAATGAGTATGTGTTTATATATGCAAACTTGAATTTGGATCCATACTAAGTACCATATGTATTAAGACCGGTGTATCATATACCAGTCCTTATAGAGGGTCCAATTGGTGCAAGGACCAAGAGATTTACGAAGAGGTTGGGGCCTCTTTATAAGTCCATTGGAAGTCCCGATGCCAGAATAGAAATTAGTCACAGAATGTGGTGGGCGAGACACAGATCATGGCACAAGAAAGTGCCTTGCGCCAAACTTAATGTCATCAATCTACGCCAGTTTTCCGAAATTGCCCCAATGTGCCTGCGATAACACTGAAATTGTACATGTGGTCAAGGGATTAAGGGATCAGTGATATAACAGCATAGTTATGAAGTACATTGGTAGTTCTCCTTTAAAATGTAGTTTCTACAATTCACATTATTCTTGTAGCTTCACATCCTACATTTGACCATACCATAAGACACTCGTCCTCTCCTAGGAATAAATTGTGCAGGACAGCGAGGTTTTGCTTAGCATATGTCAAACCCCTCTTTCCAATTTCCAGGATCTTACAGGCTGCTTTTCCTGAAGAACTGCACCTCGGGAAATGAAGTGAACTTCTTCAAGATAAAATTTGGAATTGAAGTCATGTAAATGAAGGCGCTTTTCAAGTCATTCCACCTGAGCAGCACAGCAGGTAGAATTATCTCCGTACTTGAAGGCAAAATTATGAGTATTATATAAAAGTGCTTTCCCTCCCCGAGAGAAGATACCAGAGGAGGGATGTGGAGAAATATAACAGAGGTCAATTTCAGAGTACTGCTTGCCAAAATTTATGCTGCTAGCTTACAGGCATTTCTAAACTGAGTACCCCGCATTACATATGGATGTGATCATAAACAGTGTCCATAGCAAGAACACAAATAATACCTGGCGCGGTAACTGGTGAGATTTACAGAACACAAACCTCATCCTAATGCTTCTGCTTTTATTAGAGGAATGACACGTTACAAATTGTGTAAAATTTAACTACATAATTCTATTGGAACACTCGACAAACTGAATGTTCTTTGACCACCTCACAGCTATTATATCAGTATTTAACCAATTTTTAGCTAAAAAATTATGTTATTTTAATATACAGTTTTTCAACCCGAAACTGCAACATCATAAAGTTCAAAAATCGGAACAATCAGTGCACAATGTCTCCAGTTTGTTGGTGTCAATTATCGCCACAAACCGAGAAGGACAGAATCCTTGAGACCCTGGTTTATCACTCTGGAAGATCTCTACATGCCATGGCCAAGATATTATCATGCAGGATGTCGCAATGGCGGCATGACAGATATCCATTGGGGATTGACAATGAACTGGAATGACAACAAAAGGTGCGTAGAGGGAAACCTCTGCATGGATAGACGAATTGGACAAATCACGCATAGTGATCCATTTTGTACTGTAAGTGAAAATGGCCATCACATCCAAAGCTTAGGTGGGCCAGCAGTGTTGACGAAAAGCATCAGAAGAAGACTGCACAACATTGGGCTACAAGCGAGACATCCAGTTACAGGTGCCCCATTTATCTTATACCACAGCTCTCTAAGGCAGTCATGTTGCACAGCAATGGAGGCTGGAATAGAGGTCTATCTTCTTCAGCAATAAGTCCTGCTTTTGTCTTGCATTCACTGATAGATGGAGAATGGTCTACTGACCATGTGGGCAATACAATAAAGAGGCCTTCACAAGGGAACATCCCACTGCCTATTACCAGGAGTGTGGTGTCAGGTGGCAGATAGCGCTGCTCTATGTGTAGTGGCAGAACTGAGTCACTGCAGCATAACTCCAATTTAAGTGAATGGGTGCTGATCTACAGGAGAATGTATATTTACCAATATTTAGTGGTTTTCTGGTGACAATCCGTTTCCCCATTTCCGAAAACGGAACGTCACTTCTACTCGCCCCTCCATCCAGTCCATCACACTTACCTCTCTTGCTTCCAGGCTTCTTCCTTCGGGACGGCTCCTCCCTGTTTTCTGACTCCCAGTGTGTGCTATAGACCCTGCACTGCTCTGTGCTCTGCAATCCATCTCTACAGTGCAGGCATTGGAGCAGCATCAGAGACCTGCGCAGTAGAGGTGGATCGTCAGCTGCAGAGTACAGAGCAGTGCTGGGACTATTGCGCACGCTGGCAGAATCAGAAAAGAGTGAAAGCCCATCCTGAAGACTGGAAGGAAGATAGGCAAGTATGAGGATGTGGGGGGTGGACTGAATTAGTTGTGAAGAGCTAGTAGTGGGAATGCTAGCTAGAGAGAAAGGGAGGTGGAGTATGGGAGGGAGGGAGACGGGGGGGGGGGGAGTAAGGTGAGAGGGAGTTAGTGTGGAAGTTACATAGTAGGAAGCTGAACCCTGTAAACAAGTGCAGAAAATACCAGGAGCTCCCAGAGATAGACAGAAATCGCCCAAAACAATGCAAAAGGTATTTGGGTGCATTTATTAACCCATTAATAGCACTGACCTTTCTTTAAAAAAAAAAAAAAATGCCTGGAAAATCCCTTTAAATGAATCTGAATTTCCTGCCGCATTTAATGGCAACCAACTACTGGAACAGGTCTACTTTCCTATAAGCCAAAAGTCTGCAAAAATCAATTTCTCTGTTTGGCAAAGCATACGGCAGACTCACAGTTATAAAGACGGAAGTTTGGCACTGAAATAAAGGGCGTTTTACTTTTGTACCAGGCCTTCTTTCCAAAAATGGGTATGCATTTAAAAATACCAATCCAATTCCCAGTATTCAGTGGTCATACTTTATACTGCTGGAATAAAATTGTATAAAAATTCAGGGTTTTGCTGAAACATCAGGAAACTTTGCTTATTCCCATAGAAGCTTGACGTGATCGCCTGCGCTTGCTTCAAATTACATCTTAGCGGTTGATGACTTGGGCCGCGCTTATTGCGAGCAGTGACTTAAGGGCAGTCAATTTCTGTTTAAACAACCATAAGATATTTTTTGTTTTGGAAAACTGTACATGATTTATATTGGATATTAGGCATATACAGAAAAAAGGTCTTTCTAGGCTGGAAGCAAGAACATAATATAAAAGACCGCTCTCGGCAGACAGAAAACAATTCTACTTCAATAGTTTCTTTTCTTTTTTAGTCAACCGCAGATGTGATCCATGACATTTCTTAAAAGACAATGCAGCAAATTTTAAAATAACTTATAGCAGAAATTTCTCCAAGGGCTTCCTGGCAATATTGAGAATTTTATAGTACACCGTAGTCAATTCTCTAGGAATTATTCATGCCTGTCATGATTGTCTTATTATTTTAAATTATTGTCCATATTGCTGCAGAATAGTTTGACATTTTGCATGTGAGATATATATAGATGGGGTAACACTTTACAATTACATCTGTCACATTGTAACTGAGTTCTTAGGAATATACCTGTCTGCCTACTCATGGGAGTTTTTGCCTTCCTTTGGATCAACACAGTAGTATTGTAGAATAGACATGATGGACCTGCATAATTTTTAACAGTATTAACTATGTAACTTGCCATAAAATGGGATATCCAGGATTTATGGTTTTAAGGTCTATCCAGTCTACCCATACTATACACAACACTGGGCATAACACCAACCAACGGGTCATGGGATCAACCAACGGGATATGGAACCAACTAGGCATGGGACCAACCAACCAACTGAGCACAGGGCCAACTGTTCTGGCCCTGTGTTGTATACAATGGCAGAAGCTTCTTTGCACATCTGATCGGTGTGGGTGCTGGATGTTGGCCAACTACCAATCAGATATTTATACCTTATCCTAAGTGTACATTATAAAATTGTAAATCCTGGAAAACCCCTTTAACTATTTAGTAAATTCAAAGCACCAATGTTCCCTATAAGGCATTGATATTGGTTTGGGACACATTTTGGCCCTGATGGTCATTTCCCCTCCTGCTCAAGCTTTGATTCTCCTGCATGGAGAGACAACCATATAAGTCTCAATCTTCTGTAAAACCTCTATTAATATTCATTTACACCACTGGTAATGTGTATGCATACAGAGATGTTGTCAATGTCAGCGTTTGACTGTACCCTAGCCCCCTAAGCCATGGAATACTTTCTAAATGCTATATTGAATCCTTTTCATCAGAGCTATATATCAGTCTGCTCAGCTATTATTGCTCTATAACAGGGGTGCCCAATAAGTCGATCGCGATCTACCGGTCGATCGCAATGGACGTATGGGTTGATCGCGGACAGTGTCTACGGACACTGGCAGGCGGGGCTGCCACAGCCCCAGCCTGCCAGTGTCCAGAGATAACTCTCAGCTTGCGCTGTGAACAAGCAGACACCGGGGATCCCTGGGCGGCCACAGAACGCCGCTGTCTCCTGCTCTCACGCTCCGCCCAGACCCGCCCACATGCCCGGTCACACCCACAGACACACCCCACCCACAGGCCCGCCCCGGCCCCACCCACAAGAAGTGGGTAGTAGATCTTTGGACTTGGTCATGTTATAAAGTAGCTCACATGAAAAAGTGTGAGCACTCCTGCTCTATAACATGCTGCATGCATTTAGGACTGTATTTTCATCGTGACAAGTCGCCTTTAAAATCTACAACCATACGGTAAAAAAATACCTCAAAATAATACTGCCATACAGCACTTATGTTACACGCCATTGAGTGCTAAAATAATGAAATGTGAATCTATCACTATGTAAATTGAGATTTCAATTCCAGTAAGTAAACAACATTATGTCTTCCATTCTAAAGGCCATAGCCATGAGTAGATCATTACAATAATTTATTGCTAGATCTCTACAAGGCACACTAGTTTTGCTTTTCATAAACCCTATCATTATCAGCATCCTGTAATTACGGGAGCAGATATCTGTACAGATGCACGAGCCCCGGCCTTTGCACGCCGCCGCCAAGTGTCAATGACAATCCTAGACTCTTCCCAAAGGTGTGGATAAATCGCGATGACATTTCCGAGATGACAGCAGCGCTCTGCTTGTATGTGTACACGCGCCCTGGAGAGTTACAGCTCTTTAGTCTTATGAAAATAAATAGGACTTTTCCAATAAATCCTCATCTACATAGTAAAATATATTATTGAGTGGAAGCGTTATTATATGATAGTAAATGTTGTGCAGCTTTCATCATGGAAGGAGAAAAATCAATAGAACGTTAAAACTCCTAATAGAAAGTATAGAATAACAATACAAAAGTCATAAAAAGGGTTATAGGTACATAAAGTAAATTACCAGATATTACTTTGGCTTTTAAAGGGATGATCTACTTACAAAGTCAACTTCATTGTTTCCATGAATGAAAAATAAAACTTTATGACTATAGCTCCCATGCAAAATTATACCAAGTGATTCAAAAAGCATGGTGCAAAAGCAAAGGATTGGAAGAAGACAAATTCCCCAACGGGTTGTTCTTCAGCCAGGCGGCTACCTTCAATAGCCACAATGTTAGAATTTGGGACTCATGTCATACGCCTTTATTGGGCCCATGAGGGACTCACTCAAAGTAAGTTTGTTATGTTTAATGAGCAGGCACAAAGTCTACAGTCCTTGGCCATGTCTCTGACCACTCTTACCTGAATATGTTATAGGACTTATGCCAAGGATATAGGAAGATCTGCTAAACGTAGTCCATCAGCAAGATGGCACAACCTCCACATCTCCATTTGGATATTCACAGATAACTGAACAAAACTCTATTACAACATAGGATCAGCTAAACAACTAGACTCCATGATTGTCAGACCTAATACTCTGTGGCTTCCTTCCAAGGGGCTACAATAAGGAATCAGTGTATCAGCCCCATAACCACAGGATCTGAACGACTTGAGACGATGCATCACTGAAACAGTAGAGTCCATATCTTAGCTGGCATGGCTCTGGTCAGAACTGGACTACCGCCTAGACATCTGCCATGTCAACAATGGAAATCACACCAAACATTTGCGTATAGATAAAGTGTATAGATAAAATTTAGATTGGCGCTATGTTCTCAAATAATGTTCTGAATACTGAGGCCATAATTTTGCACAATTCTTTTTCTATCACCTTGTATTTATACTTGACAGCACAAGTATATGTGTCCCTCTTGTACATAAATATGCGTCCTTCAGAAATTGTTTTTAGATATACCTGAAGAAGAAGCCGAGAGCTTTGAAACGTTGTAATCTACTATCATAATTAGTTAGCCATTAAAAAAGGTATCAACTACTGAAGACTCAAGTTTTTTTTGCTTTTTTATTTCCTACCCACTGGCTAACACGGTACAAAGACAAACATTTTCCATCAGTACAATAAGAAAGTCTCTTTAAATGAAATTCCTTCTCACAATAGAAAACTCTTTCCACCGTGTTTCATTCCAAGAACATATCAATTTGTACTTACAAAGTGAACCCATACATCGGTCATTTACTTTTGGAAAGTTTATTTTATCGATAAAATAAAAGCAGCCGCGTCACGCACCACGTCTGTCTATTTTGGGCAAAGCAAATTGTTCCTTTTATTTGCCGCAGTCTGCAATGCTTCATAAACAGTCTCTGCTAGATAATGCTTTGGAATGTCTGCACTTGCCATCAAATGGAATACTTTAAGGAGCAGAAAAGACGACAAGCTGAGTAAAGTACTGAGTTTATTGACAAAATCGACTGAGCAGCTGCAAATGCGTGACGGGAAAGACACAAACAGGACATTATCAAGTCAATAGGATCAGCCATTCTGTGGATCATATAAAGAATAGATGAGGGGAAAACACTACTGTCCAGAAATGATTAAATGTAGTAGTGCAGACGCTGGGAATTCCGCTGTTTCCTCTGGTGCACGTATGAATGGAGCCTTGGAGATCACCATCCCAAAGAAGGGAATGAAGAGGTGGCCATGCATGTGCACCCCTACTCCATTGCCATGGAACACATAGGGAACTTTCAAGTCCCCACTCTTGTGATTGTTGGAGGTCCGAGCAGTTGGAATCCCAGAGTTAAGACAATTATGTTATTAATGAGAAAACACCTTTAAATTGCTTGTCAGGGATTCAAAATAAAAAGCATTTGTTATTTTTACTCACCTCCCCTGGGTCTCCACTGAAAAACCAGAGACCCCAGCGTATAATAGTGTTTTGCGTTTCGGGTCAAACCAAAACCTTTGCAAAATTTTGGTTCAATCTGGTTCTATCCGAATTGGTTTACTCATCCCTAGCTGTAATAGTGGTTCAACCCCTTTAACCCTTTCCTAACATCCAAGGTGGCAGCTGCCCAGCGCTAATGCCCACGAACAGAATTCACTCTGATGGCCGGCATTGCAGGACAGGACAGTCCTCACCACATGCACAAATGCACTTTTTCTGCAAATTCACCAGATTCTGAATTTTTTGACACGCTTCCCAGTACATTATACAGAATAATAAATGGAAGCAGCATGAAGAACATGAATGTGTCCCGCAAATATTAAAGGGGTTGCACCATTACAAGGATCCTATGTATACTGCTTGTTAAAGTGGATGTAAGACTTTTCCTAAATACATTGCTTCAGTAAAACTGCTTTGTTTGTCCACTATATCACTTTATTCATTTCTTTGTTGACACATCCCTTGACTTATCTGGTCAAAAGTCAAGTGATGTATCTGCCTGCTCTCAGGGGGGAGGGAGGAGGGGCTAAGTGCACGGGAGCGAGCCTGGAAGGGGGGGTAGTTTATACTTTGGGGGAATGAGCCGCTAATACAGACCCGGCATCTGCTGTAATAGAGAGGCGGATGCCGGGGAGTGTTAGACGCCGTCACGGGTGCCTGCAACATCGCTGTGCTCCTGCCCTGCATGAAGCCAGCAGTGGCAGGAGTGATGCTGCTATTCCGTTCTTCCGCCCCCCCCTCCGGAATAGCAGCATCGCTCCTGCCGCTGCTGGCTTCATGCAGGGCAGGAGCATAGCGATGTTGCAGGCACCCGTGTCAGCGTCTAACACTCCCCGGCATCCGCCTCTCCATTACAGCGGATGCCGGGTCTGTATTGCATTGTGCAGGCTGGAGAACTGACTGGTCTCACCATCTATGAGCGTGTACGCAGGGCCAGCGGCATCTCGCCGCTGGCTTTGCATATGTAACCCCGCCCACCAATGACACAACGAAGCAGGAAGAAAGAAGAATTTACAGCAGCGAAGACTAGTGAGTATGCGACGTGGGAATACCCCTTTAAGCCCTTATATGGCTCTGGTATTGAGTTTGAAAGGCAGGGAGTCAAAAACAAAATCACAAACATTACCGGCGGGGACGGGTTAACACATCTGACACCATAGAATTGCTAATGTACTGTCTAGCTCTCATGGAAACCAATAGAAATTGTTAAGTAATTCCCTAAAGATAACAAACTGTACAAAATACGTTGCGAGATCTGTACAGTAGATCAGAGGTTATGGTAACATGGTTTACCAAAAATAGTGATACGATAAAGGTTAAACATTTTTCTTACCTCTTCAAGTACATCGGCAAGTTTACTAAGTATTTCTTCAGGAAGGCTCTGGAATGTTGGTACGCTGAAAAATAAAGGGAATAAATGTTTCAGAATTTTAGAATATCCTCGAAAATATCTGTAAAGCTGTAATAAAACTGCATAAAGTTTATCAGAGACTTTCTGCTTTGGAGAAATCAACAATGTAATTTCTAGAAGCTCATCTGTGCAGTTTTGCTCCCGTCCCTTAATCTCTCAAAGTAATTTGAGCTATCTTGAGTTATATCTATTCTTAATGTCAAGCCTGATAAGCTAGAGGGCTTTTCTGATAAACAAAGCCAATAAACTCCATCTAGCTTGTCAAAGATTCTCTTAAGTCCCTTGGACACCGGGACACATTATTAAAGAAAACGGCATCGGCAAACAGGAGTATGAAAGTATACAGCACAACTTCATGCATCAAACTAATTCTATTACTGACAACTAACTAGGAGATCAGCTTTCTTATTTCAGATGTTTAGACACAAATGGGTTATTGTGGGCGGCCAAGAAAATCCTCAGCTGTAATACACCATGTAAGGGTATTCGGAACTTCTAACATATTCTTATAAGACTCAATACCAAAAACTTGTAAATTATTAGAAAAATAATTGTTCTTGATATAAATAGTCCCCAATATTAAAGTATTAGCACCATTTTTTTTTTTAAAGTCAACATTGGTATAGAATATAAGAAGTAAAACTCTCTTTATCATTTCCTACAGCTTTGATGTAGAAAATTTCTTGGCCCCTGGTGGTTTAAAACAACGTGTCCCACACACTAAGGTCACCGTTGTAGCCATTCATTGCATGCAACAGTTACATGTTGTATTAGCACATCATCGATGGAGCAAGAACAACAGAGACTAGCCGTGCAACGGGTGAGTATTACTTCTTTTGTTAAAGTATACAGTTGTAATGTAAGGGAATTGCTAGAGGAGCAATTCGCCAGTAGCTGCTGGTGAACCCTGGGGAGACGGGCATGACAAGACAGTGAGCCCTAAGCTCAACTCCCCCTGTCCCTTCCTGCTTGCCTATACTGTTCAAAGCAAGAGGTGACAATTGGTCAACAAGCCCTTCCTAGGTATATGTGTTGACAAGATAAGACAAACAACAACAAAGGGAGGTCAGCTGGCCAAGGATTCGGTAACAGTCAAGCAAAGCAGTACAGAAACGAGATCCAAGAGAATAGTCAAAGGTAAAGCCAGAGGTCAGCAATAAGAACACAGTTAACAAAACAGCAAGAGTGTAAGTGAGCCAAGAATAAATAGGGAGGAAGAACCAGCCCCAGACTTGATAGGAAGATAGGTTGTCAATCACACAGGCAAGGCAAACATTAACTGCTAGGGTAAGTTCACGGAGGCCGCCTCAGGTTCCGATCCAAAAACCGGATAGCTGTGACAAAGCCGGTGCACTGCATCGGCATCCGGCCACGCACTCCACTCTGGATTAGGCCCAATGAATGGGCCTAGTCCAGAGGAGGGTGTGTCTTCAGGCCAAATCGCGAGGCGACTCAGCCTGAAGAATGAGCATTTCGCTGATTTCAATGGGAGCCATCTTTTTGGTCAGGATTTTGAGGCGGATACGCCCTCAAAATCCTGACCAAAAACTCTGTGTGAACTTACCCTTAGAGGGGCCAAGGGAAACCTAAGTGAAGATGGGTGTGGTGGAAAATAAATGACCAAGGTAAGGGAATAGGACAGTGTTCAGGCAATACAAGAAGAACCCAAAAGAATAAATCATAGCCGGACATGTCTCTAGTGCTGCAGCATGCAGCCGGAGGATGGCGCCAAAGCCCGGACAGGTGAAGATTTTAGATGTAAGCTGTTAAAAAAAAAAAAAATTGTGTTCTGTAATGTATGCATGTATACCATATATACCAAATATTCTGTATCTACTGACTCCATTAGTTACTTTACAGCTAGGTTCACATCTGCGTTGGAGACTCTACCGCAGAATCCACCAAAAATCGTCAAAGAGAAAGTCCTGAATGGACTGGTTTCAGTATACAAATGACGGAAACTCAATGGATACCCGATAGACCCCATTATAGTCTAGGGTAACTGCTATTTTAGTGAATGGGCTCTCCATTATTCGGGCTCCCCAAATATGTGTTCTCTAGTGTAAACCTAGCATTACCTGCATTCTATGTCTGTTTTTCTTTGAGAAGACCAACCCCTATAAAAGACCATTTTTCTATTGAAATTTGGGTCGGTTGAAAGAAGTATAAAGAGCCCCATTATTAAAAAAACAGTGAAAATCAAGGTTGATGGCTTCTATAGGCAGTTCTTATAGGCTCAGATATTTCACATGGAATTGTTCATAGCAAGGTCAAGTTTACATAACAGTAGCAAGATAAAAGCATCATGATTGATAAGAGAACAAGTCTATCTGGCAATTACCAATTTCTATTTAATAATTAATACCACATTTGGCTGCCATAGGGACAAACTGGGCACTCACAAGCTTTGTGTATTGTAAAAAAAAAAAAAAAAAAAAAGGCAAGTTTTTTTTTTAATATGAGCAGGTGGATCATGTGAGTCAGTGAATTATTGAACGGGTGAACAAATCCAAACAGGTTGACTCATTGCAACTCCATTTCTCCAAGTTATTTTTTGGTGGAATAACGAATTATATGTGGGCACGGATATCATCATGAATGTGTATTAAAGATGAATGAATCATCGATGTAAGATGTATGCAAAATATATATGAGAGATGTTACCATTATATAACCTCTATTCTACAAGTTTAGAAAAATAACAACTTATTACATATTTGCTATTCATATTTTGTGGGTTTTTTATGCCTCCATCTTCTCCTGACTGCCTCTTCGCCGCATCATCGGCCGCATCTTCATCTGAAAGCATGTACAACATACTGAGCATGTATGTCGGCCATTTTCCTGTGGCCTCTTATACAAGTGCCTGTTCAGCCACAGGAAATTGGCCGATGGACATGCGCAGTCGGCGCTTTCGGATGAAGATGCGGCCGATAACGCAGTGAAGAGGCGGTTGGGAGAAGAAGGAGGAGACGTCGCTGGAGAGTTTTCAGAAAGCACAGGGGACGGCCCCTGTGCTGTCTGAAAACTCATTTACATATGGAAGAATGAGAAATTTCTCAGGAACGGCGGTGCGGATCAGAAAAAGAAAGGTAAGAGAAGAATAGCCTTTCTTAAGTCTATTCTGAGGTGTTCTTCGTTAAAAAAGGGATTCTAATTAGTATTGAGCGAATAGTATTTGAATCCTAGATTTGAATACCTCCGCTCCCATAGGAGTGAATGGGAGCGGTCAATCGCGAAGGGGTTAAGCACCGGCCGCCGGCGCCTGCAGCACGCTGGCTGCTCCCATTTAGTCCTATGGAGTGAGGTATTTGAAACTAGAGTTTTGAATACTATTCGCTCATCTCTAATTCTAATGACGGAATCCCTTTAAATTGACTTGTAGTAGGAAAATTATTGTAAGACTAGTTTAATCCATACCTGGCACAGTATGAAGATACTGCTCTGTATACTGGACGTATAGGGAATACACTGCATTACATACTATCATCTCGGTAGGATCTGCTCTGTTTATACTGCTACTCTGATTATTCCATTTTAATATTACATGACATATTACATTATCATACATAATTAACTCGCACATTAAAAGATGCAAAATATATCACTAATAAATCTACACAATTAGAGATTAGACAGTAACACTATTGATCCGATAACCATGCTCATGTCACATCTGTGTCAGTGTTTCTATCCTTTAGGTCCTTTGCAGAATGGGAAAAGGGTCCGTCAAATGACAGCAATGGATCCCATTGATTATAATACTCTATTCCGTCTGTCTACTACATCTTGCCACCCTGATAGATACGTTATTAAAACGTACAAGACAGATATAAGGAAGCATGTCTGCTGGATCAGACTGCCAGGTTTTGTAGTCTGTTATCATGGAAACACATAGAAGTGCATAGAAACTATAGACAAAAAATGATTTTTAATTTTATGGTCACCTTTTCATTTGAAAAGCGTTTGAACAGTAAAAATGGTATACCAAGCTAGATCTTCACATTAAAGTTGGAAGAAACGCCATTATTATGCCGACAGCCGAAGCGCAGCTGCATTATCTTATTATCATCATTTCTTACATGTCTTACCTTGGAATGCAAAGTACAGATATAACATCTCATAATGAATTATTGGAAAGAATGCAGACGATAGAAGTCAAAAAATGTTTGCAACAAACCCAAAGCCGACCAGCATAAATGTAGACTGAGCTAAAATACGTGCGTTATAAACTCAATGTGACAGCTCATTTGTCTAGGTACCAACCAAAGTCGATGGAGGGATATTGGTTTAATAATCCTTCTCTGAAGCCAGGCAAAATACACCAATGCTGATTGTGAATCATTGATGATATTATTGGGCTTTAGAAGAAAACATTTATTTTGAAGCTGTCAAAGCCTTCTGTATTCTACAGCTTTGGGAAATGTCACCTCTCACATGTCTAGAACTGCATTTAATAAATTCAATCTTTCTTATGAAGATATAAATTTACAGAGAGAAGCCATGAAGCCCAACATATTATGTATGCCAAAGAAATGAAGGGTAAACCAAAACTCAAACACATACTGTATGGCCAAAATACTATTGTTATCTTAACACCAGTGCCAACATTATTAAATATTATAATTATTATAGGTAGGCCATGTCCTGACCATAGACATAGTGCCTTAATACATTTCTAAGGAATCGGGATGTGTGCAGAGCCCAAGGGTGTAGCTATAGAGAGTGCATAAGTATTTGTCACTACTGGGTTCTGGAGCCAGAGGGGGTCCCAAGTGTCCCCGGCCACATAAAATATACCCAGAATCCCATTAGAGTTTTTGCATTGGGGCCCAGGAGTCTCAAGTTACGCCTCTGACGGTGCCCATAAGTGTGATCTTTAGCACCTCTTTGGCATTAGGATAGTCTGAAAGTCCTCAAACATTTTT
Source organism: Leptodactylus fuscus (assembly GCF_031893055.1). Lineage (NCBI taxonomy): Eukaryota > Metazoa > Chordata > Amphibia > Anura > Leptodactylidae > Leptodactylus > Leptodactylus fuscus. The sequence goes on from NC_134274.1 coordinate 30,982,778, forward strand.
TGCCAATCCTTTTTTGATGGTGCCGAGAGATTTGGCCACCACAGGCACTGGCTTTGGTCCTTCACATTCTGATCTTTCCAATTTTAAGTTCCTTGTACTTCATAAGCTTTCTCTGCTCTTTAGATTATGATTATTATTATCTTTTAGGTATGCAGGGCTAACATTACCAGTCAAGATCTGCAGCCAGAGGCTTTGGTCACTTCAAAAGATACAGTGAAACCTCGACCTCTTGAGAAGACCACTACCATATCCAGATCAGATTACTTATCAAAGACTTCTAGTCCTACCATATCTTATTCATTCTGGCCATCTTACAGGTGTTGACCATGGAGTCTACATTCAATAACCTGATGAAATAGAGGAGGATGATAGAATTGGAAGTCAACCAACAACCCACATGACTGGAAGCAGCATTGACTCTGGGGTCACTCCGTCCTCACCCTTCTTCCCCCACTCACCTGTGCTATGGGGGCTGGCTTTATTATAGACAGCCATAGCATAGGTAACTAATTAACCAGTAGCGACCCAGGAGGGAGAGAAACATGGGGATCACAGTGCGACTTCCAATTGTGTGACCTGAGCCATCATGAGGATAACAAGGCCGAAATCCCCACATTATCATCAGCCAATCAGATAAGTACAAACCCCTAGAAGACTTTTCATTGCAATGGTTGGAAGAAGAAGAATACATTTTCTAATAGACTACTTCAGAAGAATTCTTCTATTTTCTGTTCTTATCTGGCACATGTTGGAGGGAAGAAATCTGTACTAATGGGAGTGACATTTGATTTTACCTCATATCATAATTACTTGAAGAATAAGAGGAGGAAGCTCAGCAACAGCGACTAAAAGCAATTTACTTACCTAGCGCAAATCACTCAAAGAAGGCTATAAAACATTCTCATTAACGGTATAGCATTACCGCTAATATACCATTACTGTGTGATATAAACAAGGTATGGCCAACAGTAGATAAAAAGGCAGACATTATTAGTAGCAGGCAGTGTTTACCTACCATGACATATGGCTATTTTGTAGACGTCTGATTTCTGGGACCCCACAGATGCTCAGAATAAAAAAAGCTGCAATACCGTTGAAGTGCTTAAAGCAGACTCTTCCCCACCCCATCAGCTCTAGTTCTTTGCTTCCTTTAATAGGTTCCCCACCACCGATTCCAGCACAGTTGGATTTTTCCCCCCTTTGCTTCCTCTAATAGGTTCCCCACTGATTCCAGCACAGTTAGATTTCCCCCCCCCCTTTGCTTCCTTTAATAGGTTCCCCACCACTGATCTCAGCACAGTTGGATTCCCCCCCCCTTTGCTTCCTTTAATAGGTTCCCCACCACTGATTCCAGCACAGTTGGTTTTCCCCCCTTTGCTTCCTTTAATAGGTTCCCCACCACTGATTCCAGCACAGTTGGTTTTCCCCCCTTTGCTTCCTCTAATAGGTTCCCCACCACTGATTCCAGCACAGTTGGATTCCCCCCCCCTTGCTTCCTTCAATAGGTTCCCCACCACTGATTCCAGCTCAGTTGGATTTTTTCCCCCTTTGCTTCCTTTAATAGGATCCCCACCACTGATTCCAGCTCAGTTGGATTCCCCCCCCTTTGCTTCCTTCAATAGGTTCCCCACCACTGATTCCAGCTCAGTTGGATTTTTTTCCCCCCTTTGCTTCCTTTAATAGGTTCCCCACCACTGATTCCAGCTCAGTTGGATTTTTCCCCCCCTTTGCTTCCTTTAATAGGTTCCCCACCACTGATTCCAGCACAGTTGGATTCCCCCCCCCCCCCTTGCTTCCTTCAATAGGTTCCCCACCACTGATTCCAGCTCAGTTGGATTTTTTCCCCCTTTGCTTCCTTTAATAGGATCCCCACCACTGATTCCAGCTCAGTTGGATTCCCCCCCCTTTGCTTCCTTCAATAGGTTCCCCACCACTGATTCCAGCTCAGTTGGATTTTTTTCCCCCCTTTGCTTCCTTTAATAGGTTCCCCACCACTGATTCCAGCTCAGTTGGATTTTTCCCCCCCTTTGCTTCCTTTAATAGGTTCCCCACCACTGATTCCAGCACAGTTGGATTCCCCCCACCCCCTTTGCTTCCTTTTATAGGTTCCCCACCACTGATTCCAGCACAGTTGGATTTTTTCCCCTAGCAGTCACCATTCCAGTGCTATTAGCTTTGTTGCCAAGTCAAGTGGGCTGTCCTGGGCTAAAACAGACAATGGGGTGTGATTAATATTGTCTACCTCTGATTGGATCTCACAATCACACCCCTTGACTGCTCCTCCGTGACAACACCACCCACTTGTCAATACTGAGCCTAAATATCATGTCAGATATAAAAACTAACTGCGCTGAATACAATGGGAACAGAAACAAGGAAAGGAAGCCTGCAACAGATCCATTATATCCATTCCATGATGGACAACATCACCGGATGTTGTGTTATTTCAAGCCTCTGTCGGAATCTGAATAGAGTCTAAGTTTTACTTACATTCAAATGTAAAATAAAAAGGAAAAATACAAATCGCTTACGTTCTAATATAGGAATTAGTTCAAGTCTTGAGAAGTTGCTGAACACATTTGCTAGTCTTACCAACGCTCTGACTTTTTTGGTGCTGTGAATAACCTAACGTTAATACTTAATTGTCCTTTAAATGGCATGATATCTATCTGGCGCCACAGGAAACAGGGTAGAGATAGCACCGGAGGGATTTGGCTTTCCTAAAGAGACAGGTCAGTGTTTGTAAGTGAGAAGCCTGGGGCTGAGCCTGCTTGGAAAGTCACAATGTCCGCCAGTGTGAGATATTTCTTCAATGGTCTTAAAAACCTTCTAACAGATACATTTAGGTATAATCCCTTTTAAGATGACTATAAAGAAAAGCGACTCCTTGTGCCTGATGCAGCGAATGGGACAGAGAACACAAATACATTTACAACACTGCCAGCAGCCATCCAGAAATACATAGTATTCATAAAATGGATCTCGCTGCTTTTCCCATAGAAGTACAGAAAACATAATGTAAGTATATAGCCCCATAATAATACACTCCGATAAGACTGTTATATTTGCGTGCGCAACAATACTAAACTCAACGATTTACGCAAAGGGCCATCGGAAATGTTGGGAAAGTTATTGTTCAAGGTTACAAACTAGTTTAGCATTTCTTCTTAATCAATAGTCATCTTTTATTTCTGACTGTGTGACTCAGTTCTTATAGATAGGGCACGATGAGCACCCGCAAGGGTAAGGAGAGGTCATGTCCAAATCAATGGCAAGAAACAGGAGATTCGGAACTTTTCTGGGTCAGGTCACGGCTTTAAACTAACAAACTCTCCTTGCTATTTACTTACCAAAGTGAGGAAATGGAAATGTTAGGTGTGGTTTTATTTTGCAATGAATAGCATACAGAACGATTTGTTTGTTACTTTTGCTTTTATGGTGTGTCTACACCTCCGACACCTACAGATGTCAACCATACTTGAAGACTAGTCACTAGTCATGGATGAGTTTCCTCAAATGTCTATTGCCTTTAACAAACTATACTACAGAATCCTAGTGTAGCCCATTATTAGAGATGAGCGAACAGTAAAATGTTCGAGATTCGATATTCGTTTCGAGTAGCCCCTCAATGTTCGACTACTCGAATCAAATATTGAACCCTATTATAGTCTATGGGGGGAAATGCTCGTTTCAGGGGTAGGCAACATTCGATCAAATTATACTTACCAAGTCCACGAGTGAGAGTCGGGCTGGATCCTCCAAGCAGTCTTCTCCTTGCAGCGTCCCCGTGGCATCTTCCAGCTCTGAATTCACTCTGCCAGGCACTACAAGCGCGCATGCGCAATTGGCTCTGCCCAGACCTGATGCCTGGCAGAGTGAATTCAGAGTCGGAAGACGCTGCGGGGAAGCTGCACGGAGAAGACTTCTAAAGGTAGGAGAAGAACCAGCGTTGATTGGCTGACTGTATAGCATTCGGCCAATCAATGCTGGTTCTGCATCGAACTTTTCCATTCGAATAGCGAGTGGTACTCGATCGAGTACGAGTATTTAGAATACCGTAGTATTCGATTGAATACCTACTCGATCGAATACTACTCGCTCATCTCTACCCATTATAAGTCAACAGGATAGTCCATTATGTCTTAACAAGAGAGAACTGAGAGTAGACACAGGCTAAAATTTTTGTTCCATTTTTTCCCTATAAAAATACAGTACATAGAAAAAACAAACACAAGCGATTGATATTTTTCCAATGTCATTGCATTTTTAAAACAACAAAAAAACCTAAATTAAAAAAAAAATAAAAAAATCACATGGCCACTTGAGCAGCACAACAGTCTTCAGCCACGAAGAGGCTATGTCACTATGTAGCCCTTCACTTAAAGGGGCGCTCTCTGGAATTGCAGTCGTACCAGAATTATTGTTTGTTTTAGTCCCGAATTATGTGCTTAACTGTAAAGCGACCCTTTTATTCTCAGAGGGCTGGTCACTTTTTGAAAGTTTACTTTGCCAAAGGATTGTTATTACATTGGTGGGGCTGATAGTTGGGGTCAGCTGTTTGAAGAGACTGCGGATTTCTGGTGATCTTTGTAGCTAAATATTGAGCAGAACACCATACAGCTTGATGTTACAGCTTAGACTCATTCACTGGAATAGGTCTGAGCTGCAAAGAGGTCATATGATGGACAATGGACATGATGCCACTGGCATGTGAAGTAGGTGCAGTGGTCACCCGTTCAGATTAGATAAATGGTTGCAGTGTGAATATGACACCAAGGAAGAATCGTGGAGTAGGAGAACAAGTTATTAACAATAGTCAGGAAGCCAATTTACCTATCAGTAGATTTTTGGAATGTTAGGTAAACTGAACAACCCTAAAGAAACTAATGCAGACTTGGAGAACATAAATCCATGCATCAGAATCGAACCCAAGACGCCAGTACTGCTAACCACTGAGCCAGCATGGTAATAAGTAATGCCAAAACTCTCACAATCAGAAAGCTATTAGAGGATGTCTTTAAAAAAAAAAAAAAAAAAAAAAAAAAGGAACAGAATTTGCAAAGGGCTTCTTTTTATCTTCCGAAAATACTTCTCCATTTGCCAAATTTTTATATTCATTCATTTGACATGTGAATAGAAACCTTGGCAATACGTGTCACTTTCCACTGACAGATTAACTGGCCCTCTCCTTTATGGAGATTGTTACATTTATTCATAATTCTGTCCATAACCGTCAGAAATTACAATGTGTATAAGCGAGATAAAATCCCTATTACAATGACAAAGCTAGATTGCTTTGTTTTGACAAGTCTTGAAGAGAAATGGCTGCACTCAACATTAAAGGAGTTTTGACATCACTTAATAGTATTTACAGCTAATGCTCCGCTAACCTTCCTCAATGTTTTCTGACACATTTGCGCCTTAGAAATAAATTCATGCCCATTTAAACATTATCAATGACTTTCCCTAAAGCCAGGAGCATTGATAGCATGTCCTTCCTTGAGGATAAATCACGTCTCATTTTTTTATAGCTTAGAATATGGTGGGTGACTCGAGCCCTCCAAAAAATTATAAAAAAAAGGTAACAATTCTCTAAAACCAATCAAATACCAATTCTTTATCTACCCTGCTATTCATAGAGACTTACACAGAAGTAACAGTCACATCAGACCCTTTGTGCTTAAAGGGATTCTATCATTAGAATCCCATTTTAAGCTAAACCCACGTCGGAATAGCCTTAAGAAAGACTATTTCCCCCGACCTTTAGATGTCTTCCCCGTGCGGCCATTCCATTAGATATCCCAGTTTTCTTCTGATCATTTCGTCCTGTCTTCTCCAGTGCCGTCACCTTCTTGTTCGTCTCCTCCGCCTCTACTTCCTTGTCCTGTCACGTCTTCTTCAAAAAGCGTCGACTGCGCATGTCTGTCGCCATTTTCCTGTGGCTGAATGGGAGAGGCCATAGGAAAATGGCTAATGGACATGCGCAGGGGGCACAGTTGTCCATGTTCCTGTGGCCAAACAGGAAAGAAGAAGCGGAGGCGGTGAACAAGAAGAAGGCGACGCTGGATAGTTTTATTGCAGCACAGGGAACACCCCCGGTGCTGCAAGAAAACTAATTAGCATATGGACGAAAACCAGAATATCTAAGGAACGGCGGTGTGGAGAAAACATCTAAAGGTAGGGAAAGAATAGCCTTTCTTAAAGCTATTCCGTCATGGGTTTAGCTTAAAACGGGATTCAAATGATAGAATCCCTTTAAAGGGGGTGTCCAGTGAACATAACCATTTTTAAATTGGTAGACAGTAGATATGAGCGAGTAGTATTCAATCGAGTAGGTATTCAATTGAATACTATGGTATTCGAAATACTTGTACTCGATCGAGTACCACTCGCTATTTGAATGGAAAAGTTTGATGCACAACCAGCGTTGATTGGCCGAATGCTATACAGTCGGCCAATCAACGCTGTTTCTTCTCCTACCTTTAGAAGTCTTCTCCGTGCAGCTTCCCCGCGGTGTCTTCCGGCTCTGAATTCACTCTGCCAGGCATCGGGCCTGGGCAGAGCTGACTGCGCATGCCCATGCTACAAGAAAATGGCCGCTTTGACTGTAAGCGGCCATTTTCTTGTAGTGAGGGCATGCGGTCGGCTCTGCCCAGGCCCGATGCCTGGCAGAGTGAATTCAGAGCCGGAAAATGCCGTGGGGACGCTGCACGGAGAAGACTTCTCGGAGGATCCAGCCCGACCCTCACTCGTGGACTTGGTAAGTGTAATTTGATCGAACGTTGCCTACCCCTGAAACGAGCATTTTCCCCCCATAGACTATAATAGGGTTCGATATTCGATTCAAGTAGTCAAATATTGAGCGGCTACTCGAAACGAATATCGAATATCGAACATTTTACTCATCTCTAGTAGACAGTTAAACATTTATGCAAAAAAAACAAAAAACTTCCACTATTCATCTTAGTGGTGACATCTTTTGTCTTATAGGTCGCCAATAGATATGACCAGGAATGAGGAACTTTCTTCGGTCAGAAAAACAGCCAGGGTTTCCTTATTACGGCCGGGTTATCAAGGAAGGCGCACTTCATGCTCAGAAAAATAGAAACCCAATCAGGATCTATGAAATATGAAGACAAAGGATCGCTCACTATCTTTAACATTTCTATATTTGGAAGTCAAGTAAACCCATTATAAAGGTTTTGTGAAATAAAGTGGTATAAAGTCCTGGATATCGATTGGATACAGATGTAATGGATAAGAGATTACACCAGGTATGGTGAGGAGATCTGGTCAGTCAGTGACTAATATGCTAAGGGTAGAATATTAGATATTCACGTGTACAGATTTTATGTATTATATTGCATCTACTGTATTGAAGATACTATATTTTATGCAATATAGATTCTGACTGCTGTAGCTTTAATACCATATTTATTGTATACCTTTTTCCAAGACGTGTCCAATTTGTTACAGATTTTTACTGCAAATTCCAGAAATGGAAATCTGCAACAAATACTTTGTATGTGAAGCGTAAATGACTATAATGTGTTAATACTGTGCCGAAAAAAGTGCCAAAATGAACCCGTAACTAAGAAGCTTGTTCTCGGGGCATATCCCGTGGTGCACAGCAGCAGTGAGCTTGTGTCATTGACTGCTTGTGTGATCAGAGTTTAGCTTTACTTTCTGAAACTGCACTAAAAATAAGAGACATGGGATACGGGGAACACTGTAATTTCCACTGCAGGTATTGATACGTGAGATGCTATACAGATGTAACTGGTACAGAAGCAGTAGAACAAGTGTGAATGTCAAAGTAAACATTGCTATATCTGTATGTAGGGGATATTTCCCAATATATACTTCCAATATATGGCCCTGTATATAGTGGCATACTTTAGCCACAATGCAAAAAGTTGAATGAATAACAATGTGGACAGAATAGGTTTTTTGTATAAGAAATAAAAAAAAGGTGTGCTGGCACAAAAACACTCTAGCAAAGTTAAGAGGGGCCTTCTTTTTTTGACCACTTGGGGGAATGTTGAATGGGGCTCTATGGCCACAATGTCAGACTGTTGGACTGAGTTTCTTTGAGCCCACCAGATGAAAGGATTCTGGTGCCCATCCTCTAACAAATAGACCATAGCATCCTTCTGGGCCCACCGAACCTCCAGTACTCTAGTAGACCAGTCTGACCCTGTATGGCTACACTCAGCAAACGTATTGAGAGTAGAGATGGGAGAACCTCTCAGTATCCTTTTAGTCTCAGGTGGCTCAGGTCCAAGATTTATTTTGAAACACCCTAAGGGCTCCTGGGAACCAATCTACCAATTTGTAGCTCACTAATGCAAATACGGCAGAAAACGTAGCAAAGTGAATATGACATTATAATATCCTGGGGTCTCAACAGATCACAGAATATTTTGTACTCACCTACCATTACATCTTTTCATTCTCCTCTCAACAATCAGCACCCCATTTCTCTGTGCCCTCAATTACATCATGTGCCTGGGGTCACCACTGAGGATTGTGACTAGGGCTCGACAATAACATGGGCATGTCGAGCACATGACCTCATGACACCCGATGTGCCCATGTCACCACTGGTGACCCAATCACAGACTTTAGTGGTAACCCCAGAGGCATGATGTCACCAGGTTAATGCCATAATATTCGGCCTATCTCCAATTGACAGCTTTCGACCAAATGCAGAACATGTTAACATACAGGTTTACTTTTACTTTTGCATAGAAGCAGAAGCAGTGGCTATATTAAAGAATAATCATAATAATTCTAGATAGGATAGGAGGTAATGCACATGTACTCAGAAGTTGTGGTTACAGCACCCCAGAAACATCTAAAAAACAAGGGATCTGCAGTAAGAAAGGCAGCCTGGTGGGTTGGGAAGTCAATCTCAAGGGAAAAAGAGCTGAGGTTGACATTAAGTGTAGTTTCTACTGTATAAGTGCAATTTCTTTTACTGCAGCTGAACGGTGTAAAAGGGTTTAGTAAGATATGGCTCTGTAGGCTCCTCCATGGGCTGCTGTTGAGTTTTGATAACAGGGCTGTAGTGACAGTGACAACCTCCAGACTAATTATATTGTACTACTCCTGATTTGCCGGTGAACGTGTCATTGACTTTGCTAAGTGAAGAAAAGTGCCTGCTAAGCTATTCTGTACTGCACAGCAGAACTAGACTAGGATTTTCCAAAAGCTGATGTTTTAGCATATGTTAACATTTGTACATGCTTGTTCTGTTGCCTAATAAACAGTGCTATGTTTCTTGGTTGTCTTTCAACTGTGAAGGAGAGCAGCTGGCAAGAGGGAAAGATTGGCACGGGTGAAGGACATCACGCTTTGGCAAGAAGCTCACTTCTGAACTTGTTAAAAGGTGTGGGAAGAAATCAGACTTAATGAATAGAACCTTAGAATGGAATTGTTTGAGTGCTATTTCTTTGAAGTAGACAGTCTTAAACCTGATTTTGTGAAGTGTCTAATGCTGTTGGACAATCTGGCATACTTTTAGACTTTGTAGTATAGCTTTACACTGGAATTTTGGTGCAAAAATTTGGCACAATATTGATACAATTTCTGGCTCACAGTTTTGCACATCAACCCCCACCCCATTTCAACAAGCCACTTCCACCTGTTTTACAAGAAAAGGATAGCAAGTGTCTAAATACACATAGAAAATGAGGTGTACAATAGGTGGTACAAATTACACCAGAATTCTGGTTTATGTATATTAGTTGTGAAGAAGGTAAGTGGGTAACAGCATTCCTAACCAATCAGAGACAGGGACACAGAATCTGTAGCAAACAGGTTTGTTTAGAAAAGAAAGCAAAATAAATAAACATTTAGTTTAGTCAGAAAATGAGCAAAATAAAATACAGCCTTAACTTCAGGCAAAACAATGTCAAACAAAACCCTGCTCGTCTGAGCACTAACTAAAAAAACAAAGTAGTAACTGTATGTGTGGCTTACTACCAACCACACAAGTAAACAAAAATAGTGCAATACAGTCTCACCAGACTCTCAGTGTGTCAGGACAGACCCAGGCACCTCCTCTGGCTCCCAGGATCTGCCCTGAAGAGCAAGCTTTTATGCCTAGTAACAAGCCCAGGACCCACACCTAGGTGAGACGCATGGGGCTGATATATCAAGACCCCAGCACTCTGCTTCTCACTTTTTCACATAGTTTATCTGCCCAATGTTAGATAATAACAGAAAAACTTACTTATTTTATACCATCACTACTATATCTGGAAACACAGCTATGGCTGGCCATACATGTTACATAGGTCAGCTGACCCAGGCAATTTGCTTCATCTAATGTGATTCAAAGGCAGATGGAGTTAAGACTAAAGGCTTACCACTGTCCCTGCTGAAGATGTGCCTCTGCCAAAAAGTGTTAGCAGAATGAAAGATTGGTCCACAGCTATATTTTTTTCATTGGATATATCATAGGGCTCATATGGACTCCGCCCCCTTGTTGACCTTTTCACATTAGCCCTGGTAGTGCTGTTCATCTACATGTGTGTGGTCAGCTTTAGATAGGGTATATTTACTTGGATAGGACTGGATGGAGACACCCTACCTTGTATAATTATAGTAGGGTTTATTAGGCATTGGGAGACGGGGTGATTCCATTAAAGGGATTGTACAGTCTTTAGAATGATGTTAGCCTATGTCAGTCAAAACACACCCTTTAGCAGGTAGAGTATTTGCAAACAGAAGAGAGTGGAGAAGGTACGAGGACATGCAGAGAGTGAGAGCAGGCAGATGAATCATGGGAAATGTCGTTTGTTTAGAGATTCACTGCATGTAAATAACAGTGATACAAGGAGCAGCAAGTAAAATAAAGCCAGGCAAACAGAGTACAAGGGAATAGTGAGTATTTAGCACTGATGTGGATGTATTTGAAGATCATTTTTGGAAACTGGATGACCGTTTTAATGCTGTGGTTGGGTCCATGACAGGAATAAGAGCAGCCCTGATGACAGCCCTGGATATGTTCTGTACGGTATTACATTATGTTGTTATTTAGCATTATGCTAGCTCAGCTAGGTTAATGTAGTAAATTGCACAGAATGTCACCCGGATTATTACTTCTCTTTACTGTTTAATCCTATTATTAGAGCAGCTTATGTTTCTGTGATCGCTTACTAGGTAGAGGAGTCAGTTTGTCTCAATTTGAAGCTTGTGAATCTCATTGAATCAATTATTAAGGAGGAATTGTATTCATTATCACCCAATGTTAAGGAGCTTCACTTTCCAGTGGTGTCTGCTTCATTTCTTCAACTAGCACATTACAGCACCATATAACAGAAATGAAATACTGCTATATGCTAGGTTAGCAAAAACGTTCTGAAATGAAATTTGTACAGTGTGGGGCTATAATGTCACCTGGATATATGTCAGCGCTATGTGACTATGTACATCTTGTCTTACTTTGTGACATTTCAGCACTGCTGTGTCAGTTAAGTGGGGATCGCTAAGCCCCGCCCACAAAATCTCCTCTAAGCCCTGCCCAGGAAGCCTCACTAAGCCCCGCCCACCACTGCCAGGAGGAACAGCAGTACCAGTGCTGCTATGAAGATGGGAAGGTAAGTATGATATCTTCCCCCCCTCCCCTACACTACCTACAATCGGCAGTTATGCTGACGCTCCGCTAAGGAAGTGTCAGCATGACTGCCGGTTGAAATGGCATCCCCCGAAAATAAGACATGTCCTATATTTAGGGTGACAATTTAATATAAGACACTGTCTTATTTTCGGGGAAACATGGTATTACAGACAAATGCCTCTTTCTCCTCTTGTCAGGCTCCACTTTTCATCCTCCTGCACTGAATTCAATGGTATAATCCCAATACGAGATTCCATACAGTGAGAGATCAGGTTACAACTGCTGCCCATAGAAGTCTATGGAGAGAAAGGGAGGAGGAGGAGCTATCATTTTGTACCACAACCTCAGACATAACAGCAGTATAGAAGACACAATGTAGTAGTGAGGACTCAGAGCAGTTCATCCGATATACAACAACAGTGAGCTAGGAAACATACTAGAGCTTTTAACTCCATCTCTGTTTGCCTCTTTGTCACGACACTCCATCCTCCTCCCCTCCATAGATTTCTATAGGCTCTATAGGATTCTATAGGATTCCCAGGTTCACCTTAGTGGCCACTATAATAAAATTAATACTAGAATTAAGAATTAATGTCTTGTTGCACCCATAGTCAAAAGAAAGAAATATGAGCACTAGGTAAAGGTCACAAAAGCAGCTACGTGTGAGTTTGTGGCTGTTTCCCATTCACTTGCATAGATATTGAGCTTGTATGCATGAACACCTCTCACAAAGTTACGACTTGTTATTTTTGGGATCAGTGACATTTGTTAGACCCCGAAAGATGTAATTTTTACCTGATGTATTATGATAGCTATACCAAGGAGAAATCCCCTTTATGTTTCAATGTACCATAGCTGCTATTTCATACATGGATCAATCAGTGTATTACTGATAGATCTCTAGTACTTACATTATTTCTACAAAGCTGTAACCACTAAAAGCTTTTCAGTCTCTCCTGGCTCACCTTTGTTGATGGCTGACCCTTCCACTAGCCAATAGATGTCAAATATGCCACATGTCAATGGTCCCTTCAAGTCTATGTTTCATTCTTCATCTGATCTAATCTTGAAAACACCAATGAATTAAGTATGAAGAATAAAACCCAACATCCTAAGACTAAGCTTCAATTCATGAATGTAAGATAATCAATAGTGAATGAGATTAGGGACGTACACAAGCTACATGGAAATGGTATTCCCTGTCCACAGACTACTCCAAGCTCTAGTGTGAGGACTCTCATAGGAAGTCTATTATAGTCATTGGTGTGAAAAATGAGATCATGCTTTAAAGAAAGATGTATAATTGCAGATTCCCAAGGTTTCATCTCTGTGGACCATTGAGCTTGATGTTCCTAATGGATGCTCCTTCTAGAAAACAAATGAGTAAAGACGTAGCAACGCTAAAGTGAAACATATCTATGACGAACCACCAATGTTCTTCATGCAATAGTATTATCAAGCAATGTGCTAGACTTTATTTTTAATGTACAGAACACAACTACATTGAATGTAATGGATCTATTTGCAATACTTTTTTTTTTTTTTTTTTTTTTTTTTTTAACTGTCCACATGTCCGAAATATAGAGTATATTTGTCGGCTCGTTTTCAGAGATTCGCTTAATAGACCTCAAATCAATGAGGAATCTGTGAAAACGAGTTGCCTTTGAATGTACATCAGCCAATAAAAACGTACACAACCTGGTCATGTGAATAAGGCTGGGTTCACACCAGCGCTGGAACTCCATTCGGGAGTTTCGTGACCCTTTCTGCTTGAAAAATATGGAGAGATAAGTGTTGCAAGCAGTGCTTTTCTCTATGTATTTTTACCCATTTAGGTTGGAAACTCTGTAGACCCCATTCTAATCTATGGGGTCCTTGGGTTTCTGTGGGTTCCCAAAGTGAACACCTCGAACGGAACCTAGTGTAAGTTGTCACTATACTTTCATAGATTACTTATTTTATTGGAAACCTTGTTGAAACTTGCTCTCACTACATTACTAAGCATCAGTGGCATAACTAAACGCTTGTGGGCCCCGCTGCAATCTCTTGTTCAGGGCCCCCTACCTCATCCCTATATGCCGAATTCTTGATAGTGATTGTTACAGGTGTTATGGAGTATAATCCACCTTAGTGTGGTTAGGGGAATCTGTGGGTCTCCTTGGCTTATGCGACAGATGGAAGCTGCAATCTCAATACTAATGCCAGTGCGTTTGGGTCCCCCATGGCTCCTGGGCCCCAGTGCGAATGCAACCTTTGCAACCCCTCAGGTTATGCCCCTGCTTGGCATGAAGAATGTTTTTACAGTTAGTGGCCTATTATTAGGTCATCGGTGTAGGTGCTGCAACGTTGTCCCATTGATGTCTATGGGATAGTGCTGCAGTACCTACACTTGCCACTACAGTATGTCTCAGTACAGGTCATCAGCAATGGTGTCTGACCACACAGATCTAAAATTCATGCCCATAAATCATAATAACTGGATAACCCCTTTACCATTTCATAGCAAATGCTAACAATTATCAGCAAATAACATTGGCTATCTGATACAAATTCAGAGCTTTAGAATCAAAAAATATATAGATTTTATTTGGGTCTATTATATGTCCTTGATTTGAAAGTCATTCATTTACCTAATTCCATTATAACATACAACAAAACACCAATATCAGAAGTGAAAGTTCTGTTTGAAATGTCTGTTTTATTGAGCGTTAAAAGGCAATCTGCCCGTATCCTGAGGCAATTAGAAGCTATGAAAAGTATATGTACAGAGCCGTGCCTGGCAAAGTGAGAGGCTGGACTGTTAATCTGCCTTGTGTCTGCCTATTATTAAACTCTGTTTTACTGATTAAATGTATTTGCTTTCCAGCCTTAAATTTCCCCAGTGCATTATACAGAGATTCATTTAAGTTACAAGACACTGGCATCTCCTGGAATGAGTTTCATGGCATTCTTATTTGCTGTTTGTTTATCATAAAGTAGAAGACATCATTCCCCACCCCCACCGCCAGCTATCACTGTCCGCATCACTCTAGAAGTGTATCGGTCTACTGTAAGAGGATGGGCTATGTGCTATTTGTATATATTAGTTATACAGTTATTAGTCAGTGCCAGCAGAGTACAAGGGGTATTCCTATCTATACTGCTAGTTTATGTAAAGTCAAGAGTTTTCTTAAAATAAATTACTTTAATTTGTCTGCTATGTGAAATTATTCCTCCTATTGTTTACACATTGTTGTCAAGATAGCTGGCCTGTTATCTGATGTCAGGTCGGATAGCGTGACTCACTTTCTGCTCTGAATGCAATGCATTACCTTTATCCTCTGCTGTGCCTCAGGACAAACAGGTTAGCTACTTGTAGTTTGCTGATAAAGGTTTGGACAGTGTGTGTTATCTATATAAACAGAGTTTACTATCTGTCCTGTCCTGGAACGATGTTCGTGTTCTCCTAACCTGTTTAATGTAATATACATTCGCTGTGCAGTATTATAGATTACTAGTAATGATAAATAAGGCAATATCTATATATAATGAGATACTTCATAGTGTTCTGTCCATCAAATAGTAAAAATCAACCCTCCAGGAAATGAGAAGAAGAGAAAGAAGGCAAAGTGCAAAATCCTTTTAAGGAGAAGTATATGTTGAGATAAGGAATTGAATACTATGTACATTGTTTGCTCAGATGCCCCTCATATTTGTCCAGGCTAGGAATACTTTATATTATCAGCAGCACAGTGGCTCAGCAATGTCCTGGAGTCCAGTCTTGCAGCACTGAATACAACCAAGGGTTTTTTATGTTCTTCCTGTGTTTGCATGGGTTTCCTCCCACACTCCAAAGACATATTGATAGGTAGCAGAGCTATAAACACAAAAGGAACACATAGGTCAAATAATCCTAGCAGAAGCCCAAAGGTGACAAGTAGCAGAGGCAGGGCCGGCGTCAGCGCACGGCATAGTCGGGCAAGTGCCGGGGCCCACAGAGCCTCTGGGGGCCCCACGGCACTTACCTGTCACGATTTCAGCTCATCGGCGTCTGTCCGCCGATGAGCTGGAATACATACGCGATTAAAGCAGGAGCTGTGAGTTCAGCTCCTACTTTAAAGCTCCGGCCCGGCTTGCGTGTGTAGGCGCGATGACGTCATCATGCCTACACACGCAAGCCGGGCCTCAGCTAAGCAGTATGTGACTGGAGAGAGGAGCGTCGGGGGATCGATGGAAGGTGAGTGATACAAGGTGAGTGTGTTTGTTTTGTATTAAATATAAAGGTGGAACATAATGAAGAGGGCCCATGAACCTGGGGGGCAAATGAAGGGGAGGGGGGGAACGGCATGACACTGGAGAACATGAAGGTGGTGGGAAGAGAACGGCATGAAACTGGGGACAAAGATGGAGGGGGCCCAATGAAACTGGGGGGCAAATGAAGGGGAGGGGGAACGGCATGACACTGGGGCAGATGAAGGGGGTGGGGAGAGAACAGCATGACACTGGGGCAGAGACGGGGGACATGAAACTGTGGGCAGATGAAGGGGGAGAACGTGATGAAACTGGGGACAGAGATGGAGGGGGGGGACATGAAACTGGGGGCAAAGGAAGGGTGTATATGAAACTGGGGGAGAGATGGAGGGGGGGGCATATAATTTACGGGTGACTGTAGGAGGATTATATTGTGTGGGAGCACATGATAAATGAATGAGAATGGGTGGGATCAACAAAAGTGGGTGGAGCCAAATTTGCTGCGGCGCGCGGAGCACAGTGTCTCGACTCCCCCGCCTCCTTTACAAGGGGGCCCACTGAGGCTCTGTCGCCCAAGGGCCCATAAAAACCTGTAGCCGGCCCTGAGCAGAGGTATTAACACACCAGCATGAGGCAGAAACATATTTACATAGACAGGAGGATAGCAGGTATCCAAACAGCAGATCATGAAATAACTGAAAATTGCAAAACCAAGATGTGGGTAGAGAAGTAGACTTATGTACACACAGGCAGACAGGGATTGTCAGGTGAGTCTTAAAGAAACAGGCGCATGCACAGAGGTGCTGGGAACAGTAGCCCAACCATAGCTGGGAACAAGCACATGCCCAAATCCATGGGTTGCAGCTCTACTGAATGGAATGGGGTTGAGTTTCAATACTACACATATCCTGTGAACCAATGTGGGACTGTTTTTAGCCAGCCATGTTTCTTTAACCCTAGCCAAGCCATTTAGATTTTTTTTCCTAAAAAATGCCACTCTCAACCTTCAAGATGAAACTGCAGATCAGTACCATGTACCTGAACAGATAACTGAAGTGTGCCATAGCCTCTTCTATTTAGAGACTATAGAAGTGTCATCGCTTGGACCTGTATTGATCATGCAGTGATATTATATCCTAGCGATCTATGGGGGTCTAAGCTTGACTCAGCATCGCTACAGGTGATGGGGAAAAGTCCTTGTGGTTTAGACATAATGCATATTAAAATGGTGTGAAACCAGCCTATCAATGTGTTTGCATGCTTTACACTCACTTTCTATTCCCAGTTGGTCTCAAAGGAACAAGTCTATTTTCTACCAATGCCTCTATACACAAAACAGGATACAAGGAGAAAGATGAACAAGTCCTGGAATACGGCGCACAATCTATTTTCTGATATATATGGTAACCTTAAGTCTTGGGTACTAGTGGAAGAAAGTAATTGGAAAGGAATTGGATTTAGAGGCTCGGAAGCCAAGATATATTCCTTTACCGGCACAATTACGGAACGAGATCAATTTCTGAAGAAAATGCCTTGACTGTGCCAAAGATCTGAAAGCTCAAAAGCATCCATCGCTTCAAACCATTGCATTGAGCTGGCATCATATGGTCAAGCCATCCAATGTTACAGAACTGTACTATATTAAGCAGTCCAATCATGATAAATGCTGGACAAAGTGTTCATCCTACAAACATTAACAAGTCTACTTTTTTCAATCACTTCTGACATCACTTCTATCAATCACTTGATCCTTCTGCACCCAGTCCTATTCAAATGAGTGGGAATGAAAAGCTATACCAGGCTCAGCCACTATACTATATACGGTGCTGTGACTGGTATCCAGTGCTGATAGGATAGGAATCCAGTTCCCCCACCTAAGTCCTGGAATGCCCCTTTAATATCTCTAAAGTAGTTAAAATATCTCCTTAAGAAGTCTTTACCAATCTTCTTTATAGCACAGTTAAGACCAGGTATAACTTTGTCGATTTACAACAATTGAGACTTAGCCTATCCCTTATACAACATCTCAGAAGCATAATGTTCCATTATGTAACCATTATGGCTTTTACATAGCCCACACAGACTCGTATTATCAGCCCACATATGCCTTGTAAATTATACTCTTTCCATTAGGCATCACAATATCTTAAAGCTGATAAGTTGTACAAGACTTAGAACTAAACTACTTCACAATGTAATAAAAAGAAATGTACGGTAATTCACATCATTTTCCCAGGTGAAAACAAAAGAAAACTTTTTGTACCGTTTATATAGCACTTGCATAGTAATAGGAGTTACATAGACGACAGGTTACAGCCAGACCATGGCTATGAAATTATAACATGTTAATATGCTTAGAACACTGTTATTTATCTTAAACTGAACACACAGAATAAGGTACAGGTGGTAAGAAAAAAATCAGAATAAAAAAATACTACTGAGGCCAGCAAGAACTATCAAGAATACCAATTTCTTACAAGGAAAGATGTCATTTGCAGAGAAGCATTACTTTATATTGCATTTGGAAAAAGAAGATGGCATACAGACAAGTTCAGATGAGGTGCGATGGAAAAGTTTAACTTTGCAGAACAAATATATTGTATTACAATAAAAGGAAAATTCCATCTTATACATTAAGGTGCGGACAACACAGAGTCTTGTCGTAGAACAAAAAGAAGCACAGAGGATGCGCTACTGAAATAGTTCTGCAACTTGTCTGCGACATAGTATGGTTAATTTGGTTGAAAAACACAGTAAAGTGATTAATTTTACAGGCGATTCGTAGTCACATGCAACTTCCATTGAAGTCTATTGTAAAAGAAAAAAGTTGCATGCAACTGAGACCAAGATCAAACCAGTTCTGGATTTTCTGCAACTGTTGCATTGCATGATTTTGCATGTCACTGTGTAGCCCCATAGAAGTACATTAACATTTTTGTTGTGCAGCCTCAGTGAAGCTTTTATGTCACGCGACGCATTGCCTTGCAGCCAACACATCTTCCAATAATACATGCCACAAACATGCCATGTGTCCAGTTTAATTTTGTAGCTATGTGTTAACCCCTATCATCTGCCCCTCTACTTTCTGGAAGTTAATAATCAGAGGGGGTCAGGGGCAAACACAAGGGGGTAGTTTTATGGATAAAACTGCCCCCTTGCTAGTCCGGTTCAGCCACTGTTCTCCTGAATGCTGATGAAGTCCTGATGCTGGTGACTGCAGGCGCCTGTAGGAGATCAGCACGGTTGTTGCTACTAGACTGAGAATTCAATAAAATGGTTGCGTCTGATAATCCTTTTAATATGGTCCAGCTTGCCTACCGCTGTCATTTTGGAGCTAAATTAATCAATGTATTGATGATTGAATTCATGTATGGCTTGTAATGGTCAAAGAGGTTGTCCAGGCAAAAGAATAGGGTAGGTCAAGAAAAAAAAAATCATAGTCACCTTTTCCCGGTGTTCTCCCAGCGTGGTCCGGTCCTGCTGCTCCGGTGTCTTCCTGAAGTGAAATTTCCCTGGCAGTGATGGCCCGGATCCCTTCTGCTGAAGCAGATCGGCCTCAAGAAGGGATCCAGGACATCACAAATAGTGACGTCACTTCTCCTTTCCTGAGACTGCTGATTGGCCTCAACGTTCACATGCAGTGGGGGCAAAAATGGCGCTGCAGGACCAGACCATGCTGGGAGGCACCGGAGCACCGGGAAAAGGCGAACATGATTTTTTAAAAAGATTTTTCCCCTCCACTGACCTATTAAAAAAAATAACATTTTTGCCCTGACTACTAGGGTTGAGCGATCGGTATCGGAATTCCGACCTGATCTTTTCCAGTGGGATCGAGATCGGAGGTTATCTCAAGATCCGCTCAACCCAAAAGTGACTTTTCCCATAGAAAAGCAATGACTAGGGTTGAAGATCGGGATCGGAAAAGATCGGATTCCAATCGGCGATCGAGATCGGCTGGAAAATGATCAGAAATCAGATTTTAAAATCGATCTTGAAATCTCAAGATCGGCTCAACCCTACTGACTACACCTTTAATGGGAAAATTTTAAAGTTTAAAGTTTTTTTTCTTCTTTACATAAACCTCTTTAATACGTCCCATGAAACTTCATCTTAGATTCAATTTACTTCTTTGATTCTTAAATTTTTTCCATTAGATCAAGAACAGAAATAATGCAGCGCAGCACAAGGTGACCTTTGGTAACCGGGCAGATTATCTCAAACACTCTGTACATTCTGCATCAAATATGTCAACATTTTATCAAACAATTATCAGCCACAAGGATTAACTAGCTCTACTCAACAAACAATGTATTTATTTCTGCTTAAAATTAAATTGCTTTTCATACCGCCAAGTCCCGCGAAACGGCCTTACAGAAAAACCAGCAGACAGAATAATTGTATTTTATGGAGAAGAATTACTAACATATCTGGAAAGTAGCTTCAGCTTTGAGCTCAGCAACTTTGTAAATACATTTGGAGAAGATTTATCAAGACCAGAGTTATGGACGCCAAACCTGATGTGACCTGTGCCGCTGGGGGATTCGTCTAATTTATGGCGAGGCGTGTGCCTTGTAATAAATTAAGCGCATCCTCTGGCAGTCCAAGTGCCCAGATTGAAATTTACACCAGCCTGTAGCTGGCATCAACTCCAGTTATAATTTATACCACAATGATGATAAATCTGCTGAATCCAACGGTCTCATAGACATCCCCACCTAGGCCACGCGGCTTGCAACTTTTTATGCCAGGTTTCTGGTATAGGGTCATATTAAATCTATCCCATTGTTTTACCGTATTGATTCAAGGGTATAGATAGAATACCTAAAAAAAATAGTCCAGAGCTGCATTCACAAAGCTGAAGACTTCAAAGATTAGTAAATATCCCCCAAGTCTTTGTTGGCTCAACATGTTGTACGGAGTTTGGTCTAGATTCGTATAAAAGGTGTCAGGTCACCTCCTAGGTGCTCCAAAGCCACTTCCAAACCTGGTAGCAGCAATAAAGAAATTAAAGAGATGACCGACACTTCCATGGATGTTAATTCTCCAGTTTATTGATATATTTGATGGATTAAACGGAGCATAAGGGAATATATTCAGCGGCCTTTCCTTCTAATGCATTTCAGATCCATGACTATGACTGAAATGAGTCAGGTGGGAAAGACGCTGAACGTGTTCTGTCTTTTACTGAGATTTAGAGGGAGACGTGAAGCCCACCTGGGAATAAGTTAAAAAGGGAGCTTTCAGGATACTTCAATATGGTGCCCAATAAAATGAATTGGTGACTATTTATTGTATACTTGGAGGTGGCACCAGTGATGTATATACCCAGCCTCTGACATTTGGTGATGTGTGTTATGCATACCCATCTCCGAATTTCTCTTGCTTCCCGACACAGAGCCATAGCGGCCACCAGTAGGAGCCTAGCTATACAGTACTGAGAATGAGGACAGACAGAAGAATCATGGGAAATGTAGTTTGTTCACAGATTCATTGCATGTAAAAAAAAAACAGTGATACAAGGAGCAGCAAGTAAAATAAAGGCAGGAAAAGGCTGCACAAGGGAACGGTGAGGATTTAGCACCGCTGTGAACGTATTTGCAGATAAAACTGGATAAACCCTTGAAATAATAAGTTGTGTGTTGCACGGCGATGTTGGCCGCCATGTTCCTCACTCCCAACTAATGTAAATGAATATAGTCACTCTGCGACCTTGATTTTTCTGCGGCTGCAATATTTAGTCAGAAAAGATCAAGCACTGCTAGATTTCATTGCAACTAGAAGTCGCTGGACCCTCCGGGGTGCAATGCAGTTTATTCAATTACATTAGTGAAGCAATGACATCTTTGATCATACCAGAGGAGTTACGGGCAAATTTGCCATGTAACTCTAACCTAAAAGATAAACCCGCACAGATACAATAAAACTTCATTTTTAACATCTTTATAAGATGATGTGTATAGGAAAACCGCCAGACTTTGGAACTTATAATACGGTTACTGGTAAGGCGATACTCAGTCACTACTGCACCAAAATAATCTCATTTTAAGACTTCAGGGAAGTTTTCTATTGCGGAGTCAATTATGCCAGTTTTAGTAGTATTTATTAACCATGCCCTGCACAGCTCATTTCTCACCATGGCATTAATAGATAATTTCTTCTCCCCTCTACACCCACATCCAGTTTATGACTTTCTCTAGAGAAAAACAGTAGAACTGGCAGACAACTTGCTCACATATTTATGAGATGTTGGAGCACATATGAATATATGTATGGACTGTAAATATTTTAGGAGGAAATATTAAGAAACACAGTCATCTAGTGCACATGGCTTACACCGCAATTAGTACATAACCTTCAAGAATGCAAATAAGATGAGAATGTCACAAAGGAACAACAGCTCGAAAAATCAGACCGCTCCAAACCCCAACCCATTGACTTATCCAAATTGACTTAGCCAAAAGCAGGAATTATATTACAGAGTTCCAAGAAGATTCAAGGTATCCCTCTGATCTGAAATGTATGTAGGCTAGAAAAACTCTCAAGAAGTCTTGCTCAGCCATCCTCAGCCCCAGGAGTCCTCTGTTCTGGTCTTCAGTTCCAGCTCTCCAGCAATGACCTCAATCACTCCCCACTTGGCCGTTGCAGTCAGTCATTGGCCTCAGCAGTTATATGTGGTAGTTGAGTACATTATTGATGCAGAGGTTATTATGCTGCAGCAATGGAATTCCTGAATATCAGCCATAACCAATGAAGCAGGGACGTAACTACCGGGGTAGCAGATGCCACAGGGCCCGGGACATTAGGGGCCCAGCAACAGCCACTACCGCTGCATTTTTTTTCTTAATACACTGTTACCGGTTGGAGTTAGGGCTGGTAACAGGCCTTATTTACTTACTGATCCTGGCAAGGGCCGGGATCAGTAAGTGACGCCACAGGCCCCACAAACATTATTATTATACTCGGTGGTCTTTTCAGACCCTCAAGTATAATGATCAGAGGCACAGGAAAGGTAAGGGAACATAAAAAAACACTATTATTTACCTCTCTGGGCTGCAGATAGGCTTCGGGCCTACTTCTGTGACGTCTCTGATGTCACATGACCGGGCATGCGTCCCGGGTCATGTGACGTCCCGGACATCATTAAAGATGGTCGACACCACCAAGGAGTGCAACGGAGCCAGGGATAAGTAAGTAACTGTGTTTTTTATGTTGGTATTCCCCCTCAGTCTCGGATTATTATACATCTGGGGTCTGAAAAGGCTTCAGGGTATAATAATTGTTCATGGGTGTCCACAGTGGGGCATAATACTGTGTGTGGGGGTGTTAGGATTGTGCAGAAACTGCGGCCATGACATGGGCGTCGCCGCCTGTTCCTATGCACAGTCCAGGGTTGCAGGGGTTAACCTGCCTTGCAACAGCCGGGTGTGGTCGAGTCTTTGATGGACGTGTGTGTCGACCAATGGACACTCGGATTGGGCAGCTGGGCTATTTGCTGGTGACCAACCCTTGCCTATATAAGGGGGCTGGTCTGGACGCCCGGCGCTCTATGATCGCATTCCAAACCCGAGATGATGTGTGTGTGTATGTATGTATGTATGTATGTATGTTTGGGTTCCAGCCTGTAAACATTGCCCTAGTTAGCAAAAGACCCCTGAGATAGCAATGCCACTGTTTGTCAAGCAGCTTGCTGCCCTGGATGCGTGTGTTTGTGGTAAAACTCTGTAGGGTCAGCTAGCAGTAATTCCCAGACAGGGTGACTGGGAGTGGGCTTGGCAATAGTTGCCTGGGTGGTTGGGTGGAACTACCACACACCGGGTTACTTGGTCTCTGGCTAGTCCTGGAATTCAGGCTAGCCAGTTTATTTATTTGTGCGGCTGCTTTGACTGCACAGAGCTCTGTGAATATTAACAGAGCGCACCTGGTCATTTAATTTAGCTGGCAGTGACAGGAACTGTTAGTCTGTATTCACACCAGGTTGGTTGCAGTAATGGCCCAGAGGGCTCCGTAGGGTTTTCATTTAAGTTGTTTTTTTTAATAAACCCTGCTGACCATAACAGGGGGCCACTATGGGGCATAATAAAGCACACAGGAATGCAGGGGGGAGAGAGGGGTCAGTCAGGGTCTTTGGCATTGGTCAGGAGGGGAGGCCAAGTCAAAAGTTCACCACGAGGCCCCGCTATTCCTAGTTACGTGACTGCACTGAAGTCAGTGACTCTAATGGATTCTTGCACTAAGGTTACAAACCTCTTCAGGCCTGTGGCCGACAGGGTATGATGCCCACAACTAGGACATCTGCATGCCAGCAGGGGCAGGCACGATAAGATAATTTAATGGTGCCTCTTATGCTAGGAGGTGGATGTCATGTGACTATGGCACCTTGTACGTTGCAGCCTAAAGAGGTTTGCAGCCTGCAAGTAAGAAGGAGGATGCAAGGAAAGGCACAGCTCTGGTCTGACTCCAAGGTGAGGCAAGTATAGTTTGTTTGTTTGTTTTTTTAACACTTTAGGGGGACATTATTAATACCATAGTGAAAATGGGAGTAGAATGTTATTAGGACCATGATATAAAGGGTCATTATTAAATGATTGTGTGGGGTTTGGGGGAGTTTTCATTACAGGTCATTATTAAAAGGGTTGCATTTTTTTTATAACGTATCCTTAAGATCGGTCATAAATATTTGATTAGTATGGGGCCAACAGTTGGCCCCTGCATGGATCAGCCATTTGGGGGTACTTCTGGTCCCTGTACTATAGAGTGCATGGAGCCAGAAACAGATAGCTCTGTACACTGTATAGTGGACCAGCGGCATTACTGTATAATCGCTCCATTGACATCAACAGGAGCTATTGATGTCATGCACTGGCTCTGTGCACTGTATCCTACAGGGAGCGTGCAAGGGCCAAGTGCACTGAAGTCATCCAGATTTGACATTACGTATTTGACCGCATATAGAAGGTGACTTTATAGGTGGTCATGGGGGCACTATGGTATCTTTTACATCCCTAAAACTTGTGTTTTTTGGTGTTTATGCGACAACTACAGATCTGTATAAATTGACGTGTGCGTGTCTACGCCTACACTTTGACCTGGCCAAGCCTTAGGTGATGTAAGACCCTATGATGGACCCATTGGAGATCCCCACAATATATTGTATTGATTATCATTGATCATTTAGATTCTGGAAAGTAAAATGTGAATTCTGGACTATGGCCATGATAGGAGATCCTTTGGTAATCCACCATATTGTAAATAAGTAGTCACACATCATATAACCAGGGAAGCAGACAGTGCGCACACCATCGGAATGCAAAGTAGAAAGGGTTAAGGAGAAATTTGCCGATCCTGCAGTTCTCTATTGCTCTCTTGGAAGCTGTTGCTTAGCAACTAGAGAGGATGATCGTTGTACTTATACAGTTGTGTGCAAAACTTCACCGATATTGGCAACTTTCCCCCAATGCCGAACCGCATCAGCATTTTCATTATGATTTTCGGTAACGCATTCACGCTTCCCAGATTATTCTTTAAAAAACTGACTGCAAGAAAATAAAGATGAAATTTACCAACATGAAAACATCTCGCTGCAAATAATGTAATTACCGACTACAATGACGGTTCAATCCAAGTCCTGCAATATACATAACACGGCTTATTCTGATGCGATAAGAAAACTAATCAAGTCGCGTGACAAGGAACGCAAAATGATCATTTCAACGGAAAAATTCTCCATTCATCCTCTGCACGATGTCTGTATTTACCTACATCAGTCCGAGCGCTGCCTGGGAAATGTGCTCCAGGTTTGTAAAGAAAACTCTGAAAAGTTTCTTAAAACTGGTGGAATAAAAAGGTGAAGTAAAGCGTAAAGTGATGTGATCCTGGAAGGAAAACCTACCGTATAGGAAATAGATGCTGCAAAAAAGGAGCGTGATAATACATCCAGTGTTTTCCATATGTGTGACTTCTAGTCCATATGTTCCTGACTATGGGCAAAGGTGTCCAATGTATTGCCAAATATATCACAGAACGAATCTGAGTAATAACGGTCAGCGTCATGGAATCATCCTTATAGAATGAACTGTGTATATGTTGTATGTACTGTATATATTTACTTATTTATTTAGATAATTTGTAATCTATATATAAAATGTATAAATATATTTATATAATACAGTGCTTTCCAGAGGGGAGCATGTGACAGTCGTATTATTACATGCTGACTTTCTCACTACCACTGGAGGGAGTCAAACATTTCTTATAGTCTTGTGTAGTCTGGAGAAGCCTTTTATAAAACTAGCACAGAACTGTGTGTGGAATATCTATCTATCTATCTATCATCTATCTATCTGACTATCTAATTGTCTATCTAATTATCTATCTAATTATCTATATCTATCTATCTATCTATCTATCCATCCATCCATCCGACTATCTATCTATCTATCTATCTATCTATCTATCTATCTGTCTGTCTGTCTGTCTGTCTGTCTGTCTGTCTGTCTGTCTGTCTGTCTGTCTATCTATCATCTTTATTTCTATGGCTCTGTGTGGGCTGATACATGGTGAATGGTTAGGGCTCAAAAAATTGCTCAATTATTTGAAGATGCCGGGAAAGAACTTTTTTTTCTCGCTGACATGAGGGGAGATTGGATTTCTTCCTTGCAACTGTGAGAAGACTTCTCTTTGCTTGATGCTGTCTTTCTTTTTTCTGATCTATCTATCTATCTATCTATCTATCTATCTATCTATCTATCTATCTATCTATCTATCATAACCATGTGGGTCACATCTGTCTGTCTTGTACCTATATACCTATCCTCTATCTCCTTCTTTCCTTCCTTCCTCATATCTGGATCTATCTATCTATCTATCTATCTATCTATCTATCTATCTATCTATCTATCTATCTATCTATCTATCTATCTATCTATGGCTCTGTGTGGGCTGATACATGGTGAATGGTTAGGGCTCAAAAAAATTGCTCAATCATTTGAAGAGGTCGGCAAAGAACTTTTTTTTTCTTGCTGACTATACATATGAGGGGAGATTGGATTTCTTCCCTGTAACTTTGAGATGACTTCCCTTTGGTTGGTGCTGTCTTTCTTTTTTCTGATCTATCTATCTATAATAATTTGGAAGAGAATATGCAGGTTTATTGATCGATCCTAAAAACTGTATCTGGTGAAGCCTGGAAATCAATACTTTACTCTAACAGAGTCTCGATACAAATATTTATTTTCTTTGATATAGATTACAGAAATATATCTTGTAAAGCAAACTTCAGATTGCGATGAGGAAAGAAGACTCTGTAAAGGTTGCAGCCTTTGATATTGCCAGCGAATGCCTTATTACTCGCCACCACCTGTGGTCTGTATTACACAGTGTGTGGTTTCCATTTTGATGCACCACACTCTTGTTTAACAAGCTGTTTCCTGCCAGACACATCAATTTATCATCCTGGTGAGGTCCTGTGTAGCCCCTCACAGAACTCAAGGGTTTACGATTCCTGCTGCAAACACCTGCCCTCCCTATAATGCCTTCAATCACAGATCACAATGCAGAATCAGCCAGACCTGCGGGGTCACTACCGAGCTGTCAGGGAAATGCACAACCTTGAATTCATTACTAGTATTGTTATTAAGCACATTTTACCGCAGTATCTACAGACGTTGTTGTACATATGGTAAGTATATATACTAAGTACTCTTTCACATAAACCATTCTTTCATATTCTCCATTTCATATAGTAATAGCAGAAAAACTACCTAGCAGGATTCTAGTCTAGCTATTACTCATCTCTGTAGAAACATACCTGTCCTGGATCTCTGTGGATTCCACACACTTGCTTAAATTCAATTAGGCTGTGTTCACACATAAGAGCTTGGGAAAAGGAACTAAATCCACACAAGAAACTGCACAAAACCTCGTGTATATCATGTAAACTATGCACACGTAATAACTACTTCAAGAAAGTGTCATGGAATTGCAAATTCTTGTTACCTTTCTTTTTTCCTCCCTCTCTCTTTTTATCTATCTATCTAGCTGACTATATCTATCTACCCATGATCTTTATAATATATACCTAGTTATCTATCCATTAGCTTTGCAATTATGTGCCATCTAC
The DNA here is from genome assembly GCF_031893055.1 of Leptodactylus fuscus. Lineage (NCBI taxonomy): Eukaryota > Metazoa > Chordata > Amphibia > Anura > Leptodactylidae > Leptodactylus > Leptodactylus fuscus. The sequence goes on from NC_134274.1 coordinate 31,010,752, forward strand.
AAATGTAGCGAGTAGCAATCGCTACGTTGACACTTGACTAGTTAAATCCACAGCTGCAGCGAACTTCAGCTATTATTTAATAACTTAAAATTTGCTATCTACTCTTGTCTATCTGCTCTATCTATCTATCTATCTATCTATCTATCTATCTATCTATCTATCTATCTATCTATCTATCTATCTGCTCTATCTATATCTCATAACCATGTAGATCACGTCTGTCTGTCTTGTACCTATATATCTATCCTCTATCTCCTTCCTTCTTTCCTTCCTTCTATCAATCATCTTTCTCTCTATGGCTATGTGTGGGCTGATACATGGTGTATGGTTAGGGCTCAAAAAATTGCTCAATTATTTGAAGATGTCGGCAAAGAACTTTTTTTCTTGCTGACTATACACACAAGCGGAGATTGGATTTTTTCCTTGCAACTGTGAGAAGACTTCTCTTTGGTTGATGCGGTCTTTCTTTTTTCTGATCTATCTATTTATCTATCTATCTCATATCTATCTCTCATATCTATCTCTCATATCTATCTATCTATCTATCTATCTATCTATCTATCTATCTATCTCTCTAATGCAGCAAATGAACAGCACTCCAAAAAAATAAATAAAAAAAGGTGAGGATTTATTCTATAGCAACGTTTCGGTCCCAAAAGTGCAGGACCTTTCTCAAGCTCTTCTGGATCCGAAACATTGCTATGGAATAAATCCTCACCTTTTTTTGATTTATTTTTGGAGTGCTGTTCATTTGCTGTATTATATATATATATGTGGTCATATGCCTGTTCACTTGGAACTTGCACCCACTGACCGGGTCAGGTCTTTTTCTGGTGCTGCTCTATACAACTATTTTTGTATCTATCTATCTATCTATCTATCTATCTATCTATCTATCTATCTATCTATCTATCTATCCGTCCAATCTCCCATCTATCTCTATTTCTATCTATTAGAGATGAGCGAACACTAAAATGTTCGAGGTTCGAAATTCGATTCGAACAGCCGCTCACTGTTCGAGTGTTCGAATGGGTTTCGAACCCCATTATAGTCTATGGGGAACATAAACTCGTTAAGGGGGAAACCCAAATTCGTGTCTGGAGGGTCACCAAGTCCACTATGACACCCCAGGAAATGATACCAACACCCTGGAATGACACTGGGACAGCAGGGGAAGCATGTCTGGGGGCATAAAAGTCACTTTATTTCATGGAAATCCCTGTCAGTTTGCGATTTTCGCAAGCTAACTTTTCCCCATAGAAATGCATTGGCCAGTGCTGATTGGCCAGAGTACGGAACTCGACCAATCAGCGCTGGCTCTGCTGGAGGAGGCGGAGTCTAAGATAGCTCCACACCAGTCTCCATTCAGGTCCGACCTTAGACTCCGCCTCCTCCGGCAGAGCCAGCGCTGATTGGCCGAAGGCTGGCCAATGCATTCCTATGCGAATGCAGACTTAGCAGTGCTGAGTCAGTTTTGCTCAACTACACATCTGATGCACACTCGGCACTGCTACATCAGATGTAGCAATCTGATGTAGCAGAGCCGAGGGTGCACTAGAACCCCTGTGCAAACTCAGTTCACGCTAATAGAATGCATTGGCCAGCGCTGATTGGCCAATGCATTCTATTAGCCCGATGAAGTAGAGCTGAATGTGTGTGCTAAGCACACACATTCATCACTGCTTCATCACGCCAATACAATGCATTAGCCAGTGCTGATTGGCCAGAGTACGGAATTCGGCCAATCAGCGCTGGCTCTGCTGGAGGAGGCGGAGTCTAAGATCGCTCCACACCAGTCTCCATTCAGGTCCGACCTTAGACTCCGCCTCCTCCGGCAGAGCCAGCGCTGATTGGCCGAAGGCTGGCCAATGCATTCCTATGCGAATGCAGACTTAGCAGTGCTGAGTCAGTTTTGCTCAACTACACATCTGATGCACACTCGGCACTGCTACATCAGATGTAGCAATCTGATGTAGCAGAGCCGAGGGTGCACTAGAACCCCTGTGCAAACTCAGTTCACGCTAATAGAATGCATTGGCCAGCGCTGATTGGCCAATGCATTCTATTAGCCCGATGAAGTAGAGCTGAATGTGTGTGCTAAGCACACACATTCAGCACTGCTTCATCACGCCAATACAATGCATTAGCCAGTGCTGATTGGCCAGAGTACGGAATTCGGCCAATCAGCGCTGGCTCTGCTGGAGGAGGCGGAGTCTAAGGTCGGACCTGAATGGAGACTGGTGTGGAGCGATCTTAGACTCCGCCTCCTCCAGCAGAGCCAGCGCTGATTGGCCGAATTCCGTACTCTGGCCAATCAGCGCTGGCCAATGCATTCTATTAGCTTGATGAAGCAGAGTGTGCACAAGGGTTCAAGCGCACCCTCGGCTCTGATGTAGCAGAGCTGAGGCTGCACAAGGGTTCAAGCGCACCCTCGGCTCTGATGTAGGAGAGCCGAGGGTGCACTTGAACCCTTGTGCACCCTCAGCTCTGCTACATCAGAGCCGAGGGTGCGCTTGAACCCTTGTGCACACTCTGCTTCATCAAGCTAATAGAATGCATTGGCCAGCGCTGATTGGCCAATGTATTCTATTAGCCTGATGAAGTAGAGCTGAATGTGTGTGCTAAGCACACACATTCATCTCTACTTCATCGGGCTAATAGAATGCATTGGCCAGCGCTGATTGGCCAGAGTACGGAACTCGACCAATCAGCGCTGGCTCTGCTGGAGGAGGCGGAGTCTAAGATCGCTCCACACCAGTCTCCATTCAGGTCCGACATTAGACTCCGCCTCCTCCAGCAGAGCCAGCGCTGATTGGCCGAATTCCGTACTCTGGCCAATCAGCACTGGCTAATGCATTGTATTGGCGTGATGAAGCAGTGCTGAATGTGTGTGCTTAGCACACACATTCAGCTCTACTTCATCGGGCTAATAGAATGCATTGGCCAATCAGCGCTGGCCAATGCATTCTATTAGCGTGAACTGAGTTTGCACAGGGGTTCTAGTGCACCCTCGGCTCTGCTACATCAGATTGCTACATCTGATGTAGCAGTGCCGAGTGTGCATCAGATGTGTAGTTGAGCAAAACTGACTCAGCACTGCTAAGTCTGCATTCGCATAGGAATGCATTGGCCAGCCTTCGGCCAATCAGCGCTGGCTCTGCCGGAGGAGGCGGAGTCTAAGGTCGGACCTGAATGGAGACTGGTGTGGAGCGATCTTAGACTCCGCCTCCTCCAGCAGAGCCAGCGCTGATTGGTCGAGTTCCGTACTCTGGCCAATCAGCGCTGGCCAATGCATTCTATTAGCCCGATGAAGTAGAGCTGAATGTGTGTGCTTAGCACACACATTCAGCTCTACTTCATCAGGCTAATAGAATACATTGGCCAATCAGCGCTGGCCAATGCATTCTATTAGCTTGATGAAGCAGAGTGTGCACAAGGGTTCAAGCGCACCCTCGGCTCTGATGTAGCAGAGCTGAGGGTGCACAAGGGTTCAAGTGCACCCTCGGCTCTCCTACATCAGAGCCGAGGGTGCGCTTGAACCCTTGTGCAGCCTCGGCTCTGCTACATCAGAGCCGAGGGTGCGCTTGAACCCTTGTGCACACTCTGCTTCATCAAGCTAATAGAATGCATTGGCCAGCACTGATTGGCCAGAGTACGGAATTCGGCCAATCAGCGCTGGCCAATGCATCCCTATGGGAAAAAGTTTATCTCACAAAAATCACAATTACACACCCGATAGAGCCCCAAAAAGTTATTTTTAATAACATTCCCCCCTAAATAAAGGTTATCCCTAGCTATCCCTGCCTGTACAGCTATCCCTGTCTCATAGTCACAAAGTTCACATTCTCATATGACCCGGATTTGAAATCCACTATTCGTCTAAAATGGAGGTCACCTGATTTCGGCAGCCAATGACTTTTTCCAATTTTTTTCAATGCCCCCGGTGTCGTAGTTCCTGTCCCACCTCCCCTGCGCTGTTATTGGTGCAAAAAAGGCGCCAGGGAAGGTGGGAGGGGAATCGAATTTTGGCGCACTTTACCACGTGGTGTTCGATTCGATTCGAACATGGCGAACACCCTGATATCCGATCGAACATGTGTTCGATAGAACACTGTTCGCTCATCTCTACTATCTATGCATCTCTTTTTCATGAATATATATTATTATTATTATTATTATTATTATTATTATTATTATATAGCAGAATTCATGAAGACTATTCTGTCTTGTGCGGTAACTTATTAAACATTATGAAGTGTGGAGCTAATCTACAATGTTGCAGCCTTTGTAGCTAGAAACACTTGGCTTCTCTTGCAATGCTAATACATTATTGAAACGGTGAAGGGCAGGGACGCCAGTGCACATTACAAGCATTTAAATGCACAGACACAATTGCTCGGATCTTTCCAAATCCAAAAACTCACTTGGCAACCCTGAAACAATGAAATCTGTCATCGGCAGAACACGCTCAGCCCTTCATCATGAAATATTTAGTGTTTATTTTACTATTTACAATTGCGAGAAATCGCCGCCATCATTCTGGTAAATAAAATTCTATTGCGTTTAGGGAGTGCAGGTTTTTTACTTCTATCTCTTCAGAGTATTTAGATGACAAGAGATTAAGTGGATTTGGCATTGCTTTTCCCCATTGTTCAGGGAAATGCTCCGTGATCAACATGTATTTGGCATTGACATAAGCAAATAAGTCTTCAGTGGACAGTTAGCAAATGGCAGCTTGTGATCCGCTGGCACATCTGTGGTATTAGACTTCATTTCAGTTCTGCTTGGGTGAGTGGGTGGCTGTGCTCTGCGACTCATGGCAAAACAGCCTTCAAAAGCAAACTTCTTCAAGAGAACTTTGTGTGCGTGGACTAGAAAGTGAATGGAAGACAATAGAATAAGATGATTATAGAAATTAGCGCCGACCTCCCTGACTGCGGTATGACAGGAGTATCGGAAATTAATCGGGGATAATTGGGTTGGTTTTCTGACACTTAAGGAATTTTATTTCTCGTCTTTTATTTTGCCAGATAATTAATGGCCTTTAATCCTTGTATTTCAGAAACTGGTAAAAATAGATATCAGCTCTATAATATATAAAACATCATATTCACCTATGTAACACCACATACTGAAATTTTACTAATTTTTTTACATTAGATCCTAATACCAAGGCTAATGACAAAAAAAGTAATTCCTTGTGTCCTAGGGGGCTTCCAAAAACTGGACACTCAGGGGAATCTTGAGAAGAAGCCCCACTGCACTGGCCCACCAGGAACTTAAAGGGGTATTCCCAACTGGTTTGTTCAGTAACCTGCATGCTGTGTGCTCTCTTCACTTCCTGTTTTTTTTCGGTACATTGGTAGGCAGGGTTCCACTTGCTGTCTCCCAGGCAAGGCTCTGCTATCTCTCTTCATAGCAGTATGTTTGCAGTCAGTAATGAGGGATGGTTGTTCATAAATTAGCACAGTGTCACTAGAAGATGCACAATATGAAGCTGATGTAGCAGAGCTGGATTTTATGATAATCCCAAATTTACATGCTATACGAACAAGAGTCAGCTTGCAGCAAACTCCGTTTTAGGTCTGTGCTTACACACAGAGGTAACAGACTGCCTGTCTCTGCCTTTATCAGCAAAATTCAATTAACCGACTGATAACTGGAAGAGCAGGGGATAAAGGGTTAAGAAATGCAAGTTGCTCCAGAACACAGCTCCCCCTCCCCTATCTGAGGGCAGGGAGCTACGTCACTTCTCTGGGGCATAGAGATAAACAGCTCCAAAATACAAGCACGGAGCACTCAGCTCCCCCTCCCCTATCTGAGAGCAGGGAGCTATGTCACTTGTCAAATTGTTGGTGCTCAAACAGAAGGCGCTAGTGTAACAGAAAGTGCCGGAATGTTTGGCGTTTCAAGAGGTAATGTCTCAAAAGTAATGACTGCTTTTGAAAGAGAAAAATCCTCGGCCAAGCACAGGTCTGGTCAAAAGTTGAAGTTGTCTGAGAGAGACCGTCAGACTCTAAAGCAAATTGTAAGAGTGTATCGCAAGACCACAGCTCCTAAAATAATTGCAGAGCTCAATAGACACGTACAGAATAGAGATGAACGAGTACTATCCACGCACGCACCCATAGGAATGAATGGATGCAGCCGGCCGCTTCCATTCATTCTTATGGGTGCATGCTATTCGAAATGGCCGTTTTGAATAGTACTCACTCATCTCTAGTACAGAACCCAGTTTCCACAAAAACTGTTCGAAAGAAGCTTCACAAATCTGGATTCCACGGAAGAGCTGCAATTAGAAAACCTCTGCTCTCAAAGACAAATGTTTCAAAGCGTTTAGAGTGGTGTAGAAAGCACCAGAGATGGTCCCTCGAGCAGTGGCAAAATGTGATTTTCTCTGACGAAGCATCGTTTACCCTTTTTCCGACCTCTGGCCGTGTTTACATTTGGAGACAGCCAAAAGAATCATTTCATCCAGACTGCCTTCTCCCAACCGTCAAACATGGCGGGGGTTCAGTGATGATCTGGGGTGCTCTTTCTTGGAAATCTGCCGGGCCAATGATTTCCCTTCATGGAAGAATTAACAGCCATCACTATTTAGGAATTTGGCTGACCAAATTCATCCTATGGTTCAAGAACTGTTTCCGGAGGGGAATGCCATCTTTCAAGATTAAAATGTACCAATCCATAGAGCAAGAATTGTTAAAGAATGGCACAAGGAACATTCTAATGAAGTTCAGGATCTCATCTGGCCACCACAATCACCAGACCTCAACATTATTGAGCATTTATGGTTGATTTTAGAAATTCAAGTAATAAGTCGATTTCCACCACCATCGTCTCTAAAAGAGCTGGTGGGTACTTTAACTGAAGAATGGGCTAAAACTCCTTTGGAAACAATTCACAATTTGTATGAATCAATACCTCGGAGAATTGAGACTGTATTTGTATTTGCAAAAGGTGGACCAACACCATATTAAAAGATATTTTGATGATTTTTCAAGGTATTTCAATTTTTTTGTCCACCCCCTGTAGCACGGGAGATATGGGGCTCCCTAATGCTGGTGTTTTGGGGTCACATATGTGGGTATCTTCTCAAGTGACACAAAGGCTTTAGGGTTCTGTTGCTGCAAATTGTTCTTTAGCTGACTTCTTGGCTGGATGTCTCTAAATACGTATATGTATCCATGTATGACCACACAGTCTTTCAAGGCATTGTTAGCATGTCTTGATATTGTGTTCAATCGTTCTCAAGACAAATTGGAATCCTTAAAGGGGTTGTCCCATCACAAGGATCCTATCTATACTGCTTGTTAATGTGGATGTAAGACTTTTCCTAAATACACTGCTTCAGCAAAACTGCTTTGTTTGTCCACTATCTACTTTATTCAATTCATTGATGACACCGCCCTTGACTTATCTGCTCAAAAGTCAAGTGATGTAGCTGCCTGCTCTCAGGGGGGAGGGAGGAGGGGCTAAGTGCATGGGAGCGAGCCTGTGTTTCTAGCTATTCCTGTATCTACACCACGTGACCTAACTCCCTGCTCTGAGATAGAGCAGAGGAGCTGCTTTCATTTCTTCTGTTCTCCCAGTTATCAGGTTAGCTAACTCAATTGTGTTCTTTATGGCAGAGACAGGCAGTCTCTGTATGTAACACAGAATGGAGTTGCCGCTGCCTGTACTTCAGAGTCCAATATGGGTGGGTGGAGCTACACGCTAATTTGGGGGCAGAGCTAAACGGCAGGTTGCATGTGAAACCCCGCCCACCAAACGATGCAAGAAACCAGGAAGAACGAAGATTTTACAGCAGTGAAGACTGGTGAGTATGCGACGTGGGAATACCCCTTTAACCATATTGGAGACCAGGTAAGTGTGGAAACATCTATACCTCTGCACCTGCTATAACTATTCTAAAGTCATCAGCCTAGACCCTACTTTCTTCTACTGGTTTTGCAAGAAGCTTGAGACCATCTCCTCAACAAGTAGACATGAAATTAAGTAAATATGTAAATCTGAGGCAATCTAGAAGAACTATTCTAAATCACACTTGAGAAAGGGATCTGAATTCCCAAAACGCGTCATGGAATAAATTCTACTATATGGATATTCTAAATCTGTATCATTGTCGAGGCCATTGACAAGGTCTCGGTTTTTCTTCTGCCTTGATTTTCATATATGTCAGAGAATGCGTAAAAAAAAGAAAAAAACTGTTGGCAGAAACATAAAACCAGAAAGAGTCCTGAAGACTTTTGTGCAGAGAAAATATAGAGCGTCGCTGTGCGCACAGAGATAAGAGATTACTAGATTATGTCTTGTGCTCTATAGCTATGTGCTAAGCTGTATTTAGAGAATATATAGCTCTCAGTATTAAGGTCTTGTCCATATTATGTCTGACAGTTTGTCAGGAAAAGCTCCATTGTGGTCAAGGGTTAAAGAGCTTAATATGCAAAATATCTCCTTTGAAAACAAATCAGAAATCTGCGAGGAGAAAATCCCTTTTCACATTTATCTCCTTAATCCATTGCAGACTTTCGGGTCAGCATTTTTGAATCCTTAAGAATATGGAAGTGAAACGCAGATAAATATTGTATGTGTAAAAGCTGATGCTGGAATATTAATGTGTTGCTAAAACATATTCTCAACTCGGTCAACATCAATTTCGCGTAGGCAAAGGGACTTCTGGTGAACAGAATGGCCACAGTCAAGTTGTTTCTGGCAAAAGAGGGCATTTCGGGTGAACTTAAAGTCGTTCTTCTAGGTGTCTTATGTTACTGTACACTGAAGCCAGTATACCATACAAGTATAGCATAGTACGTATAGTATACACGCTTTTTATGGGTTAATTCAATATTTCCATGTAAAAAGATGTTTAAAAGTTGCCGGGACTCAGAGAGAAGGTATGTATGTCCTTTTTTTCCCACCTACACTCTGTGATGGACAGCGTAAAGCTGGGTTCACACCACTGCTCAGATTCAGTTTTGGGAAATCCATTCCTGAATCTACTTTAAAAATGCTGGTAGCATTTTCTGGGCGGGAATATGGTGGATCCCATTACAATCTATGGGGTCTGTTTCCACAGGTAACTGCTTAGTAAGCAGATTGGGTTTCCGTTTTTTGAGTGCCCAACAATGGAATCCCAATTGTAGGTATGAATCTAGAGTTAGATGTATAAGTATGTATACTAGGAAAACTATCAATAGCTTTGCATGGGTGGGGTTTGCTGGACCGTATTGACTATGATGGTTATGGTTATTTTTTATTTGACACATGTCCTGCTTTTAGCAATTGTTTTTCCAAATCCATGGCCACACATTACAAGATCATAATTCACAGTTAACGCATATCGTGAATTACAATAGCAGATTTTTTCACATACTGTGGAAAAAATACAGGCAAGTTTGGAACCCGTAGCAGGTCAAATATTGTTGTAATGCAAAGGTTAAAAAATGCTGCAACCATAGAGGTTAAACCGTAGATAACACCAGCTGCTTTTTCCGCAGGCGAGTCCATTGTAGAGTATCCTGTTGTGGATATTCCACATGTGGGCCACCCGGAGGATGCTACTTGCTTTAACCTGAACTTGGCACATAACCATATGTCTAAAGCTAAGTCACATCTGTGTTGTGGATTCCGTTCCCCATTTCTCTTGAAACCTGCGTAGAGAAAAGTCCTGGAAGCAGGACTTTCCTCTCCGCATTTTTCAGGTGGAAACCTGGAGGACCCCATTATAGTCACCAAGCGGACCCAGGGAATGGAAACCCAAGCGCAGGTGCGAACCTAGAGTAAGGATTGCACTTGAAAATACAATAAAAATAACATACCTTTTTAAAAACTCCATGTATTCGGTGTGCTTGATGAGCCCCGTCCGCATCATTATAGTCTGAAAACATTGTCGATCGATTGCCCATAGTTTCACATTTGTAAGTGCTGTAAAAAATGGAAAACAATGATTAACAACTATACTGTACATGTATGTGTCTAATCGACACACAATTAAATATGTTACGAACATACTGTCTCTTGTGTACAATCACATTTAAAGGGGGGCTCCTTTATTGTACAGTTCATATATTGTTAAATTTCCATGTTCCCTTGTAGTGATTTGATGCATAAATGCTTCGGACATTATTAACACATGTATGGATCCGGTATTGTTAATAATTGTAACATTACAAAATACAATTCCCACACAACAGATTCATTAGTCTTCATTGCATCAGTTGTTACTTTATACATTGTAACAACTGAAATCACCGATAACGTGAAGTCATGACTTGTGTTGAATGACAAATTGAGCTCTGCTACATCTGCATTTACAAGACACCAGTATACCGATCTTACCCAAGGACTACAAAGGGTATTAAGATCCGGTAGCTTTAAATCAGTTCATTTTACAAGAAATCGAAAAGCAATATCTGGATAAAAAACAGACACTTTCGGAATAAAGAATTACAGAAATGAGATTCATTTTGTCTTGGTTTCTGTTCTATAACATCTGGGTCCCAGATATATGAAATAAGAAACGTGAAGCCTTGAACGGCATTCTCTCTGCAATGGGCACAGAAGGGGTTTCATTTTCCGTCTGCTTCTCTCTCGTCAAGTATCCTTGAAGCCCATAAAAAGGTTGACTACCATCTTGTGACCGCAGTCATCTCGCCAGTGCGAGACGTATTTATAGGACCAAGTAATTTGTTTACAAGAGGGATGCGACAAAGCGAAGGTCAGATGAATATTTTATATTTGTGGTACTTATGTAAAAAATAACTAAGCAATGAAGTCACTATATAAACAAGGTAAGCAGTGGTGTAAGAGTCCTTGGCATAGAGGCAGCATTATTTATAACTAGGTAGGGAGTATTAGCTGCAACAAACTCTTTACATATATTCTATTAGGACCTATGGATGGAACCAGAGACCTGCAGCCATTGCCAGCTATTCATTTGACCTTTAGAGGATGGAGGGTAGTTTGAGCGTCAAGGTTCAGTTTTTTTCTTCCATATTTTCCATCTCTAATTTCCAATATTTTAACATTTTTATTAAATAAAACAGAAATAAACAATTTGCCCCCTCTGCTCCCGCAATAGATACAATCCTGACAGTTCCTAGGTAGAGATGAGTGAACAGTAAAATGTTCGAGGTTGGATATTCGTTTCGAGTAGCCCCTCAATATTCGACTACTTGAATCAAATATCGAACCCTATTATAGTCTATGGGGGGAAAATGCTCGTTTCAGGGGTAGGCAACGTTCGATCAAATTATACTTACCAAGTCCACAAGTGAGGGTCGGGCTGGATCCTCCAAGAAGTCTTCTCCGTGCAGCATCCCCGCTGCATCTTCCAGCTTTGAATTCACTCTGCCAGGTATCGGGCCTGGGCAGAGCCGACTGCGCATGTCCGCACTACAAGCGGACATGCGTAGTCGGCTCTGCCCAGGCCCGATGCCTGGCAGAGTGAATTCAGAGCCGGAAGACGCCGCGGGGAAGCTGCACGGAGAAGACTTCTAAAGGTAGGAGAAGAACCAGCGTAGATTGGCCGACTGATTCTGCATCAAACTTTTCCATTCGAATAGCGAGTGGTACTCGATCGAGTACGAGTATTTCAAATACCATAGTATTCAATCGAATACCTACTCGATCGAATACCACTCGCTCATCTCTATTCCTAGGCCATCTACAGCTCTGTGTTATATCATTATGGCACTGAGTTTTAACCATACATTCAGAGTAAAATAATAGTATAGAACAGAGTGTTAAGAGGGTAATAAGCTCACTGAACTCTACTAAGGATAGTGATTGCCAGACCAGCCACAAAAACATTTGCTCTAAGTGTTGCCTTATACAGAGGTGTCCTCCCTTACATACTCTTAGTTAAATATAGTTAAATGGTCACTAGCTTCTCAAGAAACTTTACATAAATCGATAGTATAACTGAATACAATAAACAAGGTAATATATGAGAGAAAAATACTTCTTTCTCCATTTAACCAGACTCCTTACTGGCTTTACTCAGAAATTTCTCTTAAATAGGGTGGAGTGATCCGGAAAGATGGGATCCCAATCGTCGATCGAGCAAATTTCACGATCGCAATTGACTGGAAAATGATCGGAAATCAGATTTTAAAATCGATCCTGAAATCTCAAGATCGGCTCAACCCTACTCTTGAATTTTTCTTGATCTCTGAACTGGACTGTCTAGTTATAAAGTATCATTTAAAGCATTGTTTTGAAAAGCTGGTCATCTTTTGACACATATAACTAGACATGTCCAGTCTAGGAGAGGTAAGAAGGGATATGTTTGTAGTTGGGGGTTATTACAGATTTTTTTTATTGAATGTCCAGAAGTTTGTGTGGGTTGTTTATTAGTTGTCTTATATAACCTGTGTTTACACCATGCACAGAATTATTAATTAATTGTAACGTGCACAAAACATACATAATCTATAGCTCTTGACAAGCAGCAAGACCTGTAGTGTAGCATTAAACACCACTCTGCCACGCTTGGTTTGCAAACTGCTTTCAAGGGTTTGACATTTAGGCAGCCAACTGCACAGCAGGTTAAATGAAGGAACATTAATATTGGCTGAAAGACATAAGGATCGTGAAATGAATGCACTCGCTTAATATGTTTAACTGCAGGCATTGTATGTACCACTGTGATCTCTCAGAGAGTGGCGCAAACAGAGCAAACGCCACAATTTGTAAGAATAATGAGAGACGGAGAGTACTGCTGCTACATAACAATTGCTAGAAGATAGGAAATAAAATATTATATAAGCAAAAAAAAAATCACACAAAAAGGTAAAAAGAAAATCTAAAAATAATATATAAATATTCAATAAATAAAAAAAATACAAATTCAAATTCTAAAAAGCAAAATTATACTTTGACACAAGAAACATGCTCACTATGCGCATAGCCACCCTTAAAACAGCATATAAGTGGTTTAGGAGACACTTTAGTAGTTGTAGACTCCCTTTAGCTACATTAAAGGGGTTGTCCCATCTCAAGAATTCTATCTATACTGGTAGCTTATGGAAATTGAAAACTTTTTCTAAATATATTGCCTTAGAAATTCTTCTTTGTTCTCCTGATATGGGACTTATTTCTCCAATTGTTTACACAGCATTGCTATAACCACGGACCTGTGAGATAGGACAAGTGACATCACTTACTCATTGCTCTTGCCGGCAGGAAAATCACTAAGCTAACTGCACTTTGCTGATAAAGCCTGGACTGCTATCTCTCTATGTAAACACACAGATAACTCTGAGCCTATTCTGTACAATCATCTGCATAATATCTTATCTGAATAAGTGTTCTGTGTCCCGTTCAGCAAGAGGGAAGAGGAGGGAGAAAAATTACAGGAAGTGAGAAGCAGAGACTGCAGGCAGAGCACTGAGACACTGAGATGGGAGAACCCCTTTAATAGTGCAGTCTATGGAAATGGGTAAAGATGTGAATGGGAAAAAAAAAAAATCTTATCTGACTGGCCAGAACCACAGTTTTACATTAAATCTACTGTATAGTACTGGTAGCCTCACATGAGGCACAAAAAGCATTGGAAACCCTTAGGCACCTGTTCCCATATATGACCACAACTTCTGACCCAATATAAATATATATACTTATGACCGTGAAATGTACACAGTAGGGCATATATATGAATAGAAGACAAATTACGAGACAGATATGGCACAGATTTTATTACACAAAGTATACCACAGATTATGTAAGATTTTTTTGGCTTGATAATAAACACTTACAAGTCAAAGCCATAGAATACCATAGCCATATGGGGCAACACGGTGGCTCAGTGGTTAGCACTGCAGCCTTGCTGCGCTGGAGTCCTGGTTTCGAATCCCGCCAGCACTGAATAAATTGTAAACGGTATTCTCTAGTGTGGGAAAGCATCAGTAGGCTTTAGGGTCTAGGTGCAAATGCAAACACCTTATAATTTTTCCGGAGACTGGAATTCTCTCAAATGCTCCAAATGTTCCAGACAGGTCACAGCACTGTATATGAATGCGATTATATAGATTACGCTAAGTTCATACTAGCCGTCATGTTTCTGTCCTTCAGCTCTTGAAAGAGGGAAACCCTGATCCTGCAGAACTGGTAGTCATAGCTGTTTTAACAGGACCGGCTGTGTCAGAAATTGCAGGATACATGCTATCTGATGGTGGAGATCCAACACAATGCCACACTGTCACCCATACAAAAACAACAAAAAATAAATGTCAAAAGTTGCTGAGACCTTCGTGTAAGCACCTGCTTAGAAATCCCCTAATGTTAATGACTGCCTTCAGCAATACTATGACTTACAAATTATTAGCTGACAACTTTGAGTCATAGTGAGTATATATTATCACCAGTCACTGACTTATGTTTGATTCTATGGAGATGAGAGATATGCTAATTATTACTGTCATCTCGGATACATGTCAGGAGATAGTATAATATAATCACCTTTATAGGAGAGTGTTCACTAAGAACATACTATATAAACTAGTCTCTCCTGCCTTCAGCTCTCATTACTAAAACCAGTGGCGCTTGTCAGTAAAATATTTTTTTCTGACAGGTTTTCAAGGACCACATTTCCACCTGTAATCATAGCCTAAATACAGGTTCCAAGTTCTAATACTGTACCCGAGCCGTTGTATGGATTCTATAATATGTGGAATGAAAACAGTTCTCAGTATAACATAATGCACAGAAGGCGTAAACAGTATAGGAGAGGAGGCGGAGCAGGAAGTCTCTAGGGTGATGATTCAGCCAATGGCTGCAGAACAGGAAGTGACATCACAGTACTGTTTTCTGGGTAGTCTGGTAACATCCAGTTGTTTAGTTATTGCTTGTGACGTGGAAACAGTCGTCCGACTACTCAAAGAAAGTTCTTCAGTAGCCTTCAAATGTTGGAACTTGTGTTGGGGACTGAGTGACAATGATAAACACTTGTAACACATTTTTCTAACCAAGGGAATGTTGTAGAGTAGGGGAGATAATTTCTGCCATACAGGCGCTCATTCCCAACACCCACAAGGGTCAGTTGTTTTACAGGAAGCCAATTTACTTATCGGTACATTTTTGGAATGGGGGAGGACATAGGGAGACCATAGGGCCCCAGCTCTGCAAAGCGACAGTGCAGTGCTAACCACTGAGCCACCCTGACTAAATCAAGGCCACACATACAAGTATATTAGTACATTTCATTAGTCTATATTTTACAACCACTTAAGAACTCTGTGTCATTAGATAACCCATTGAAGGACCTACATACAATACAATGTAAATATCAACTTGAGAATTCGCAGTTAAGAGAGCAGAGTTCTACAGTGCTATATGTCACATAAGCCTATTAGCTCCAATTTACTAATTATACAGAAATGTTACTGTAGTAAGTAAGATCTAATATTATCATACATCAATGATTCAGTAAAATATAAATAATCATAAGACAATTAAATATGTGTGAACATCTGGGTGCAATACGGCTTTATTCTGCCAACCACAGCCATTACGTTGAGGTCTTGTTCAGCATTCACACTGTATGCTAGAAACTTGACATTCCCAGATGGCCATAGAAGCACAGATTTAGTAATATTTCCCTAACTATCAAGTGTAAAATCTAGATGGAAATTTATATATATGACAGATGTTACTAAGGTAGAGGAGAAAGCAATGAGATGAAACAATGCAGAATATATGCTCACTATACTGTTTGGAATCAAGGGTGGGCCGGCCCCTGTTCTGGAGATAAGTAATAAATTTGTCTCTACGTCTCCTGTTGCCCCTCCCCTCTCCATAGACTTCATTGGTATGGAACCAAAATGACATAATATTTAATACTTAAAGGGATTCTACCATTAAAGCAACTTTTTCTCGAATTACCACGTCGGAATAGTCTTAAGAAAGGCTATTCATCTCCTACCTTTAGATGTGGTCTCCGTCGCGCCGTTCCTTAGAAATACCGGTACTTACCGGTATGCTAATGAGGTCTCGGCAGCAATGGGGGCGTCCTTCTTCTTCATCTGCCTCCTCCCCTTGTCTGTCGTCTTCTTTCTTTGTCATGTCTGACGCCTGCGCAGTCAACTCTGACAGTGAGACCGCTCCTCACGTCTTCGCCAAACAGAGTGTACTGCGCATGCTCAGTAAGGTCTGTACAGCCCTCCGACGCGCGAGTGAACTCATCCAGGCTTTGGAGGGCTGTACGGACCTTACTGAGCATGTGCAGTACACTCTGTTCGGCGAAGATGTGAGGAGAGTACTGCACATGCGCGCAATTACAGCCTTGGAAATATGGCCACCGGTCTGCATGCGCAGTCTGCTCTAACAGGGTCTCGCGGTCAGAGCCGACTGCACAGGCATCAGACATGACGAAGAAAGAAGACGACAGACAAGGGGAGAAGGCAGATGAAGAAGAAGGACGCCCGCATTGCTGCCGAGACCTCATTAGCATACCGGTAAGTATCGGTATTTCTAAGGAACGGCGCAACGGAGACCACATCTAAAGGTAGGAGACGAATAGCCTTTCTTAAGGCTATTCCGACGTGGTAATTAGAAAAAAAGTTGCTTTAATGGTAGAATCCCTTTAAAGACACAGGCGCTTTTCTTTAGTAAAGTATATTACAGCTTGCTCCATTCATCTGCACTATTTTTTTCTGAAAAAATAAGTACAATTGTATTTTCTCCTTAAATACGAAGAAAAAAGAACAGAAAAAAAAGTCCATAAAGTGCCGTCTTGTTTTGACCCAGCTCATGCAAACGACAGACCCCGAAGAATGCCTACATATTAGAATTGCTCTCAGTGATTTGCCTTAGTGCGCTGTCTACTTAGAACACTCCATTTACCAAATGTGAAGTGTGAACGTGTCCTGCCAAAACCTGGACAGCAGAGGACATTTGCATATTTGAACAACTGTCATGCTGTCTAATGACCATAAACATGGCTTGAGCATCAGCTTGAGTGAAGTATGATGGATTCCAAATCCCCAAGCTTATCAGCTATGAGTAATGTCTAATGTTCCTTGTGAATGCCAATGCTCTCACACAATATTTCCTCTTTGTTCATCTATATGGAAAAAACACTTTGTCCAAAGACCGAAAACACTGCGCTTTCTTGTATGTTGAAAGGTTTATACGCCATCTTCTTAACTGTACCTAGATAACCATGGTATTTAGCTAACATTATTAGTATTAGGAAGATAACATACACGTCTTTAAGATTACCCCCAAAGATACAACGAAATTGTATGTATGTTGGCACAAATCCTTTAGTAGTTCCTTCAGTAGTGTCTAAGGCCTGGTTCACATCTGTGTCCAGTAGGGAACCCCCACGAATGGAATACGGAACACATTAATAAGCGGTCAGCAATGAAAGCACACGGACCCCATAGACTATAATGGGGTCCATGTGTTTTCCACACGGTGTCCGCATGAATCATGCAGAGAGGAAAGTCATTCTTGCAGTACTTTTCATTTGGTATTACGTTTAGGGGGTCCCCTACTGGACTGCCCGAAAGGAATACCGAACACAGATGTGAACCGCGCCTAAGTTATGTCTTGCTTCATAATACGGATACTGGCAGAACCCCATTTATTATAGAAATCACACTTCCCATTGGATCAAGGTGGCTGTGCACACTGTAGGGGTTTTCTGGGAACTCATCTAACCTTAAGATAGGTCTGATGACCCCCCTCAGACCCCCTCGTATCAGCTGTTTGAAGAGTATGGGTGATGCCACATGATATCCATCCTCTTCATGTGAATGGAGCCGAGATGCACTACCAAGCATAGCCCCTACCTAATGTGTGGCGCTATGCATGGTATTCTCTTTAACTAGCTCTTGTTCTAGGTGTTGGACCCCCCCCCCCCCCCCCCCAATGAGATATTGATGACCTATCCTAAGAATAAATTATCAACAGTTCAGTCCTGAAAACACTCTTTAAATGGATTAACAAAGAATGCCAATTTCAGTGAGTTGTATCATTGAATGTATACGGAGGTCTTCTGTCTTTCATTTATGGTAGATGTGGGGGGGGGGCAGAATTGGCTGTCGATCTTTTTTTTCCTAGGAAAATCCACGTCTGGAGGTATCCGGCAGCACTTACTCCCCTTCCTCATTTAGAACTCACGTACAGGCTGAGTATACAAGTGTATGAAGGGTGAGGAGGAATCGCAGTCAGCCATACAAGCATTTCCCGGACTGCTATCTATTGTGTACAGTATGATCAGCTTTATCTGTTGAATGTGTCTTCATTGTAGTTGAAGCACTTTAGTTAAACCAAATCTATGAAACTTTCTGATATAAAGTTCTGATACGGTACATGAAATCACGACCAAGGTAGCAAGCAGAACAGCTGCTGAGGTACCCCGCAGTGCTGGCAGCCTAACTCTATTACAGCGTGATACAGCTAAGGGGTAGTGAACTCTACCTGGCAGATGGCAAATATGGGATAAGGTAGGGATACACTGAGCAATAACAAAACTACAATAAAGTACAAAGAGACTGAAAAGTGTCTTAAAAGAAAGTCCAGTATTGCATAAATGTTACTTACTATTACAACAGTCTTCTGAAAGTTGTGCCCAATATATGTGCTCCAGTTGTTGGGTGCCCAAGAAGAGCACCAACAAGTCTTGGTCAGTGTACCAAGATACAATACAAAGGGAGAATCTAGCTACAACTTTGCATTTAACTTCGATGGATGCAGGGACATGAATAATAATAATAATAATAATAATAATAATAAAGTATGGAATAGAGATTCTGTTTTGGGGTGTATTTTGTCTCTTTGTGTCATACACACCCATACAACTATATTATCACAGCTGTACTGATTATCGGGTCATGTTTTGGTAGTAGGAACTGAGCCTAAAGATAAGTGCTAGTCCTAACATAGTGTTTTGTCCAGAGTGTGTCTCTGGACAATGTGATGTGTCCACCACTCTAGGTGCTGGGGTAGACACACCTTTGTGTGGCCCAATATTTACTGGAGGGCTATATGATGATCTTTTACTGCTGGAGCCACTGGTTAACCCCTAAACTAGTCACATCAGCCACCTGGACCACATGCTCCTACCACCAAGGGGAAGGAAATACGCAAGGATAACTTAAAGGTAACCTGTCACAATAAGCTATCAGCAATATCTTATGGAGCGCCGGTTTAGTGTCCACAATATTCCAATATGAAGCCTGTCTGTGTAGGCGTTTTATTACATAAAAAATTGTATTTATATAGAGATAAGTCTCATGAGTCTGCTCAGATCACTAGTGCTCCTGGTACATGTGCAAAGAAACTGGGTGGGTAAACCTTGGCTTTACTGCGCATGTACCTGATGTTGGGCACATACAGAAGTATAATTTCCTAGATTCTTTGCAGAATTGTGCTGTTATGATAGTATCTCTGGAGCTACAAAACTCACACAGCACCGAGTGCTGATAGATATATCCCAGTGAAGCCAGATGGATATTTTCTAAAGTTATCACCACAAAAACTGGTAT
Organism: Leptodactylus fuscus; assembly: GCF_031893055.1. Taxonomy (NCBI): domain Eukaryota; kingdom Metazoa; phylum Chordata; class Amphibia; order Anura; family Leptodactylidae; genus Leptodactylus; species Leptodactylus fuscus. Next base: position 31,030,248 of record NC_134274.1, read on the forward strand.
AAGAAATAAATGCTACACAATCTGAAGTCTAACCAGAACCCACCATAAACTCACAAAGCAGATGAAAACCATGGGAATAAATCAGTAGAGTTAATGTGTCTAAACCAAAAGTCAATCCAAGAAGTAATATCAGAGCCAAAATCAAAAGACAAGGATTTCCGGTAAGAAGCCACAGGTCTAGGAGCCTCACCAAAGTACAACCAAATAGCAGGCACCTGGAGGAGAAGGAATAGGGATTAAATATCAATAATTGGATCAGCAAAGGAGAGCTTTGAAAACTGCAGAAGATTTACAGGTTGGCACAGTAACCTTAAAGCGACAAAGCTGAACTGAGATTCTTGACATGTGCATACTCCAGGGACAGTTGTCATTAGGTAAGTATAAGCATTTTTAGTCTATCTTCAAGACATTCACAGCTAAGGTTTCCTATAACTTGTATAATTTGAGTAATTTTATGCCTTTTCTTCACAAATCTTTCTGGAAATAATGTTCGCTTTGTACGTTAATTTCATTAGCTCACCCAGGATAACACTCATTAGCTTCAAACAACAAGGTTAATGCCATCTTGTTAATTTTCTAAGTTTTGTTTCATTCGGTTTCTTTACTTTTGGCCATTTTTCTGTACTTGTCAGCCCACAAATGAATCTCTTGCTAATTGTGAGCTTTTCTTCAGAAAATGGCTTTGGTATATAAAAACTATGGACTTGTATTATGTACAGTGAATGTGCTATCCTTTGATGTTGTAAGGAACATTAGTCATCTCCTCTTTAATTTGCACTTTCTATTAAGTAATAATGAGGGACACGTTTCCTTTAGTTAATAACAGTTTATTAAACAGACCCCGCTGATGCTAACAATGGTCTCATGCTTTGTCTTGAGTGCGTATAGAAGAAATGGTTCTGGCAGTGGCATAAACAGATGTTGTCACAAATCTTTTCAAAGTCAATGTAATTTTTCGCTATAATTTTCTTTATCACACTAGGCTACACAGGAGTGACGTGACCTCTACAATCACACATTCATACACATAGCTGCCACCACTCGCTATGTTAAGGTAGGCAAGACCCCAAACAACCCAGACAACTCGCAACAATAGGTAATAACAAAAAGGTAATAATTCTAAGTGATATTTACTCTCTTCAGACCCATGAGGATGCTCACAGCAGAGGACAACCTTGTTAAATTTTATATATTTAATATACACAAAAAGATGTAATAAAGTCATATACAGGCAAATAAAGTAAGAACAAATTTGGATAATAAAGAACAGACCTATTTGTAAGTGTCTCTGGGAACACAGCATGATGTAGTTTGATAGATTCTACAGGTGACCTGTACCTCCAAAATCATGTACCTCACCACTTTTTACGGACCCCAACCTACTTCCTAGAACCCCCCACCAGTGACAAGAATGTCATAATTTTCTATTTATTTAAAATATAGAGCTTTGATCAGCAATAGAGATGAGCGAACAGTGTTCTATCGAACTCATGTTCGATCGGATATTAGGCTGTTCGGCATGTTCGAATCGAATCGAACACCGCGTGGTAAAGTGCGCCATTACTCGATTCCCCTCCCACCTTCCCTGGCGCCTTTTTTGCTCCAATAACAGCGCAGGGTAGGTGGGACAGGAACTACGACACCGGTGACGTTGAAAAAAGTAGGCAAAACCCATTGGCTGCCGAAAACATGTGACCTCTAATTTAAAAGAACAGCGCCGCCCAGCTTCGCGTCATTCTGAGCTTGCAATTCACCGAGGACGGAGGTTTCCGTCCAGCTAGCTAGGGCTTAGATTCTGGGTAGGCAGGGACAGGCTAGGATAGGAAGGAGAAGACAACCAACAGCTCTTATAAGAGCTAAATTCCAGGGAGAAGCTTGTCAGTGTAACGTGGCACTGACGGGCTCAATCGCCGCAACCCAGCTTTCCCAGGATCCTGAATGGAATACACTGTCAGTGTATTCCCGTATACCCGATATATACCCCGATACCCGTTCCAACGGTGTGCCCCCCCACCTTCACCCCAGAAATACCCTGCAAGTCCCCTAGCAATAGAATTGGGGCTATATACACCCACAATTTTTACTACTGGTATACAGTGCCATTGTCTGACTGGGAATTCAAAGAATATATTGGGAATACAAATACCCTCATTTCTTGCTACTGCCATATAGTGCCAGTTTCTGACTGGTAATTCAAAGAATATATTGGGGTTACGTGCACCCACAATTTTTACTACTGGTATACAGTGCCATTGTCTGACTGGGAATTCAAAGAATATATTGGGAATACAAATACCCTCATTTCTTGCTACTGCCATATAGTGCCAGTGTCTGACTGGGAATTCAAAGAATATATTGGGGTTACGTGCACCCACAATTTTTACTACTGGTATACAGTGCCATTGTCTGACTGGGAATTCAAAGAGTATATTGGGAATACAAATACCCTCATTTCTTGCTACTGCCATATAGTGCCAGTTTCTGACTGGGAATTCAAAGAATATATTGGGGTTACGTGCACCCACAATTTTTACTACTGGTATACAGTGCCATTGTCTGACTGGGAATTCAAAGAATATATTGGGGTTATAAATACCCTCATTTCTTGCTACTGCCATATAGTGCCAGTTTCTGACTGGTAATTCAAAGAATATATTGGGGTTACGTGCACCCACAATTTTTACTACTGGTATACAGTGCCATTGTCTGACTGGGAATTCAAAGAGTATATTGGGAATACAAATACCCTCATTTCTTGCTACTGCCATATAGTGCCAGTTTCTGACTGGGAATTCAAAGAATATATTGGGGTTACGTGCACCCACAATTTTTACTACTGGTATACAGTGCCATTGTCTGACTGGAAATTCAAAGAATATATTGGGGTTATAAATACCCTCATTTCTTGCTACTGCCATATAGTGCCAGTTTCTGACTGGTAATTCAAAGAATATATTGGGGTTACGTGCACCCACAATTTTTACTACTGGTATACAGTGCCATTGTCTGACTGGGAATTCAAAGAGTATATTGGGAATACAAATACCCTCATTTCTTGCTACTGCCATATAGTGCCAGTTTCTGACTGGGAATTCAAAGAATATATTGGGGTTACGTGCACCCACAATTTTTACTACTGGTATACAGTGCCATTGTCTGACTGGGAATTCAAAGAATATATTGGGGTTATAAATACCCTCATTTCTTGCTACTGCCATATAGTGCCAGTTTCTGACTGGTAATTCAAAGAATATATTGGGGTTACGTGCACCCACAATTTTTACTACTGGTATACAGTGCCATTGTCTGACTGGGAATTCAAAGAGTATATTGGGAATACAAATACCCTCATTTCTTGCTACTGCCATATAGTGCCAGTTTCTGACTGGTAATTCAAAGAATATATTGGGATTACGTGCACCCACAATTTTTACTACTGGTATACAGTGCCATTGTCTGACTGGGAATTCAAAGAGTATATTGGGAATACAAATACCCTCATTTCTTGCTACTGCCATATAGTGCCAGTTTCTGACTGGTAATTCAAAGAATATATTGGGGTTACGTGCACCCACAATTTTTACTACTGGTATACAGTGCCATTGTCTGACTGGGAATTCAAAGAGTATATTGGGAATACAAATACCCTCATTTCTTGCTACTGCCATATAGTGCCAGTTTCTGACTGGGAATTCAAAGAATATATTGGGGTTACGTGCACCCACAATTTTTACTACTGGTATACAGTGCCATTGTCTGACTGGGAATTCAAAGAATATATTGGGAATACAAATACCCTCATTTCTTGCTACTGCCATATAGTGCCAGTGTCTGACTGGGAATTCAAAGAATATATTGGGGTTACGTGCACCCACAATTTTTACTACTGGTATACAGTGCCATTGTCTGACTGGGAATTCAAAGAGTATATTGGGAATACAAATACCCTCATTTCTTGCTACTGCCATATAGTGCCAGTTTCTGACTGGTAATTCAAAGAATATATTGGGGTTACGTGCACCCACAATTTTTACTACTGGTATACAGTGCCATTGTCTGACTGGGAATTCAAAGAGTATATTGGGAATACAAATACCCTCATTTCTTGCTACTGCCATATAGTGCCAGTTTCTGACTGGTAATTCAAAGAATATATTGGGGTTACGTGCACCCACAATTTTTACTACTGGTATACAGTGCCATTGTCTGACTGGGAATTCAAAGAGTATATTGGGAATACAAATACCCTCATTTCTTGCTACTGCCATATAGTGCCAGTTTCTGACTGGTAATTCAAAGAATATATTGGGGTTACGTGCACCCACAATTTTTACTACTGGTATACAGTGCCATTGTCTGACTGGGAATTCAAAGAGTATATTGGGAATACAAATACCCTCATTTCTTGCTACTGCCATATAGTGCCAGTTTCTGACTGGTAATTCAAAGAATATATTGGGGTTACGTGCACCCACAATTTTTACTACTGGTATACAGTGCCATTGTCTGACTGGGAATTCAAAGAGTATATTGGGAATACAAATACCCTCATTTCTTGCTACTGCCATATAGTGCCAGTTTCTGACTGGGAATTCAAAGAATATATTGGGGTTACGTGCACCCACAATTTTTACTACTGGTATACAGTGCCATTGTCTGACTGGGAATTCAAAGAATATATTGGGGTTATAAATACCCTCATTTCTTGCTACTGCCATATAGTGCCAGTTTCTGACTGGTAATTCAAAGAATATATTGGGGTTACGTGCACCCACAATTTTTACTACTGGTATACAGTGCCATTGTCTGACTGGGAATTCAAAGAGTATATTGGGAATACAAATACCCTCATTTCTTGCTACTGCCATATAGTGCCAGTTTCTGACTGGGAATTCAAAGAATATATTGGGGTTACGTGCACCCACAATTTTTACTACTGGTATACAGTGCCATTGTCTGACTGGGAATTCAAAGAATATATTGGGGTTATAAATACCCTCATTTCTTGCTACTGCCATATAGTGCCAGTTTCTGACTGGTAATTCAAAGAATATATTGGGGTTACGTGCACCCACAATTTTTACTACTGGTATACAGTGCCATTGTCTGACTGGGAATTCAAAGAGTATATTGGGAATACAAATACCCTCATTTCTTGCTACTGCCATATAGTGCCAGTTTCTGACTGGGAATTCAAAGAATATATTGGGGTTACGTGCACCCACAATTTTTACTACTGGTATACAGTGCCATTGTCTGACTGGGAATTCAAAGAATATATTGGGGTTACGTGCACCCACAATTTTTACTACTGGTATACAGTGCCAATTTCTAACTAGGAATTCAAAATGCGCAAGGCTCCCGGAAAGGGACGTGGACGAGGCCGTGGGCGAGGTCGGGGGAATGGTTCTGGGGAGCAAGGTAGCAGTGAAGCCACAGGGCGTCCCGTGCCTACTCCTGTGGGGCAGCAAGCATTGCGCCACTCCACAGTGCCAGGGTTGCTTGCCACATTAACTAAACTGCAGGGTACAAACCTTAGTAGGCCCGAGAACCAGGAACAGGTCTTGCAATGGCTGTCAGAGAACGCTTACAGCACATTGTCCAGCAGCCAGTCAGACTCTGCCTCCTCTCCTCCTATTACCCAACAGTCTTGTCTTCCTTCCTCCCAAAATTCCGAAGCTTTACAGAACAATAACCCAAACTGTCCCTGCTCCCCAGAGCTGTTCTCCGCTCCTTTCATTGTCCCTCAACCTGCCTCTCCACGTCACGATTCCACGAACCTAACAGAGGAGCATCTGTGTCCAGATGCTCAAACACTAGAGTCTCCTCCATCTCCGTTCGATTTGGTGGTGGATGACCAGCAACCCACCCTCATCGACGATGATGTGACGCAGTTGCCGTCAGGGCATCCAGTTGACCGGCGCATTGTGCGGGAGGAGGAGATGAGACAGGAGTTGGAAGAGGAAGTGGTGGATGATGAGGACACTGACCCGACCTGGACAGGGGGGATGTCAAGCGGGGAAAGTAGTGTGGATGTTGAGGCAGGTGCAGCACCAAAAAGGGTAGCTAGAGGCAGAGGCAGAGGTCAGCAGCTTAGGCGAAGCCAGGCCACACCCGGAATCTCCCAAGATGTTCCAGTTCGTACCCAGCCCCGAAAAACTCCCACCTCGAGGGCACGTTTCTCGAAGGTGTGGAGTTTTTTCAAGGAATGCGCCGAGGACAGATATAGTGTTGTCTGCACAATTTGCCTCTCGAAATTGATTAGGGGCTCTGAGAAGAGCAACCTGTCCACCACTTCAATGCGCCGTCATTTGGAATCCAAGCACTGGAATCAGTGGCAGGCAGCAACGGCAGGACAAAGGCCGCCTGCCGTTCACGCCACTGCCACTGCCTCTGCCTCTGCCACTGCCACTGCTGACTGTGCTGGCGATGCACTCCAGAGGACGAGCCAGGACACCACTTCATCTGCCTCCGCCACTTTGTTGACTTCTACCTCATCCTCCCCTGGTCCTGTCTTATCTCCTTCTCCTGCACCATCAAAGGCACCATCAGGCGTTTCTTTACAACAACCCACCATCTCTCAGACATTGGAGCGGCGGCAGAAATACACTGCTAACCACCCACACGCGCAAGCCTTGAACGCCAACATCGCTAAACTGCTGGCCCAGGAGATGTTGGCGTTCCGGCTTGTTGAAACTCCCGCCTTCCTGGACCTGATGGCAACTGCGGCACCTCGCTATGCCGTCCCTAGCCGTCACTACTTCTCCCGGTGTGCCGTCCCCGCCTTGCACCAGCACGTGTCACTCAACATCAGGCGGGCCCTTAGTTCCGCGCTTTGCACAAAGGTCCACTTGACCACCGACGCGTGGACAAGTGCATGCGGACAGGGACGCTACATTTCACTGACGGCACACTGGGTGAATGTAGTTGAGGCTGGGACTGCTTCCCAAACTGGCCCGGTGTACCTCGTCTCCCCGCCTAACATTCCTGGCAGGGACACGAGAAGAACACCCCCCTCCTCCTCCTCCTCTACCGCCTCCTCCTCCGCCACCGCCTCCTCCTCCGCCACCGCCTCCTCCTCCGCTGTTAGATTGACCCCAGCTACGAGTTGGAAACGTTGCAGCACTGGCGTTGGTAGACGTCAGCAGGCTGTGCTGAAGCTGATCAGCTTGGGGGACAGACAGCACACTGCCTCCGAGGTGAGGGATGCCCTCCTCGATGAGACGGCAATATGGTTTGAGCCGCTGCACCTGGGCCCAGGCATGGTCGTTTGTGATAACGGCCGGAACCTGGTAGCAGCTCTGGAGCTTGCCGGACTCCAACATGTTCCATGCCTGGCCCACGTCTTCAACCTAGTGGTGCAACGTTTCCTAAAGAGCTACCCCAATGTTCCAGAGCTACTGGTGAAAGTGCGGCGCATGTGCGCCCACTTTCGCAAGTCGACAGTAGCCGCTGCTAGCTTAAAATCTCTCCAGCAACGCCTGCATGTGCCACAACACCGGCTTTTGTGCGACGTCCCCACACGCTGGAACTCAACGTTTCAGATGTTGAATAGAGTGGTTGAGCAGCAGAGACCTTTGATGGAATACCAGCTACAAAACCCTAGGGTGCCACAAAGTCAGCTGCCTCAGTTTCACATCCATGAGTGGCCATGGATGAGAGACCTTTGTGACATCCTACGGGTCTTTGAGGAGTCCACAAGGAGGGTGAGCTCTGAGGATGCGATGGTGAGCCTTACAATCCCGCTCTTGTGTGTTCTGAGAGAATCCCTGATTGACATCAGGGATAACTCAGATCACACAGAGGAGTTAGGGATAGCATCCGATCCGTCACAGCTGGAGAGTAGGTCCACACATCTGTCCGCTTCACTGCGTTTAATGGAGGAGGAGGAGGAGGAGGAGGAGGAAGAAGAGTTGTCCGATGATGTGATGGTGATACAGGAGGCTTCCGGGCAACTTCGAATCGTCCCATTGTTGCAGCGCGGATGGGTAGACATGGAGGATGAGGAGGAAATGGAGATTGAACTTTCCGGTGGGGCCAGAGGAGTCATGCCAACTAACACTGTGGCAGACATGGCTGAGTTCATGTTGGGGTGCTTTACAACCGACAAGCGTATTGTCAAAATCATGGAGGACAACCAGTACTGGATCTTTGCTATCCTTGACCCCCGGTATAAAAACAACATCTCGTCTTTTATTCCGGTAGAGGGGAGGGCCAATCGCATCAATGCTTGCCACAGGCAATTGGTGCAGAATATGATGGAGATGTTTCCAGCATGTGACGTTGGCGGCAGGGAGGGCAGTTCCTCCAGTAGGCAACCAAGTTCTCACCGGTCCACACAAACGAGGGGCACACTGTCTAAGGTCTGGGACACCTTGATGGCACCCCCTCGCCAAAGTGCCGCCACGGAGGGTCCTAGTGTCACCAGGCGTGAGAAGTATAGGCGCATGTTGCGGGAATACCTTTCCGACCACAGCCCTGTCCTCTCCGACCCCTCTGCGCCCTACACGTATTGGGTGTCGAAGTTGGACCTGTGGCTTGAACTTGCCCTATATGCCTTGGAGGTGCTGTCCTGTCCTGCCGCCAGCGTCCTATCTGAGAGGGTGTTCAGTGCAGCCGGTGGCATCATCACTGACAAGCGCACCCGTCTGTCAGCTGAGAGTGCCGACCGGCTCACTTTGATAAAAATGAACCACCACTGGATAGAGCCTTCATTTTTGTGCCCACCTGTGTAAAGCACCCCAACATGAAACTCCATGTCTGTACTCAACCTCTCCAATTCCTCCGCATCCTCATACTCATCCACCATAAGCGTTGCACAATTCTGCTAATACTAGGCTCCCTCCAACATGATTTCCCCCAACTCTGCTGGTTAGAGGCTCCCTCCACCCTGATTTCCACCAACTCTGCTGGTTAGAGGCTCCCTCCACCCTGCTTTCCCACAACTCTGCTGGTTAGAGGCTCCTTCCACCATGAATTTGCCCAAACTGGGCTGTTTAGAGGCTCCCTCCACCATGAATTGGTCCAAACTGGGTTTTTTAGAGGCTCCCTCCACCATGAATTGGTCCAAACTGGGCTGGTTAGAGGCTCCCTCCACCATGAATTGGTCCAAACTGGGCTGGTTAGAGGCTCCCTCCACCATGAATTGGTCCAAACTGGGGTGGTTAGAGGCTCCCTCCACCATTAATTGGTCCAAACTGGGCAGGTTAGAGGCTCCCTCCACCATTAATTGGTCCAAACTGGGCTGGTTAGAGGCTCCCTCCACCATTAATTGGTCCAAACTGGGCTGGTTAGAGGCTCCCTCCACCATGAATTTGCCCAAACTGGGCTGTTTAGAGGCTCCCTCCACCATGAATTTGCCCAAACTGGGCTGGTTAGAGGCTCCCTCCACCATGAATTGGTCCAAACTGGGGTTTTTAGAGGCTCTCTCCACCATGAATTGGTCCAAACTTGGCTGTTTAGAGGCTCCCTCCACCATGAATTGGTCCAAACTGGGGTGGTTAGAGGCTCCCTCCACCATTAATTGGTCCAAACTGGGCTGGTTAGAGGCTCCCTCCACAATTAATTGGTCCAAACTGGGCTAATTAGAGGCTCCCTCCACCATGAATTGGTCCAAACTGGGTTTTTTAGAGGCTCCCTCCACCATGAATTTGCCCAAACTGGGCTGTTTAGAGGCTCCCTCCACCATGAATTGGTCCAAACTGGGCTGGTTAGAGGCTCCCTCCACCATGAATTTCCCAAAACTTGGCTGTTTAGAGGCTCCCTCCACCATTAATTGGTCCAAACTGGGCTGGTTAGAGGCTCCCTCCACCATGAATTTGCCCAAACTGGGGTGGTTAGAGGCTCCCTCCACCATTAATTGGTCCAAACTGGGCTGGTTAGAGGCTCCCTCCACAATTAATTGGTCCAAACTGGGCTAATTAGAGGCTCCCTCCACCATGAATTGGTCCAAACTGGGTTTTTTAGAGGCTCCCTCCACCATGAATTTGCCCAAACTGGGCTGTTTAGAGGCTCCCTCCACCATGAATTGGTCCAAACTGGGCTGGTTAGAGGCTCCCTCCACCATGAATTGGTCCAAACTGGGCTGGTTAGAGGCTCCCTCCACCATGAATTTCCCAAAACTTGGCTGTTTAGAGGCTCCCTCCACCATTAATTGGTCCAAACTGGGCTGGTTAGAGGCTCCCTCCACCATGAATTTGCCCAAACTGGGCTGTTTAGAGGCTCCCTCCACCATGAATTTGCCCAAACTGGGCTGGTTAGAGGCTCCCTCCACCATGAATTTCCCAAAACTTGGCTGTTTAGAGGCTCCCTCCACCATTAATTGGTCCAAACTGGGCTGGTTAGAGGCTCCCTCCACCATGAATTTGCCCAAACTGGGCTGTTTAGAGGCTCCCTCCACCATGAATTTGCCCAAACTGGGCTGGTTAGAGGCTCCCTCCACCATGAATTGGTCCAAACTGGGCTGGTTAGAGGCTCCCTCCACCATGAATTTGCCCAAACTGGGCTGTTTAGAGGCTCCCTCCACCATGAATTGGTCCAAACGGGTTTTTAGAGGCTCCCTTCACCATGAATTGGTCCAAACTTGGCTGTTTAGAGGCTCCCTCCACCATGAATTGGTCCAAACTGGGGTGGTTAGAGGCTCCCTCCACCATGAATTTGCCCAAACTGGGCTGTTTAGAGGCTCCCTCCACCATGAATTGGTCCAAACTGGGTTTTTTAGAGGCTCCCTCCACCATGAATTGGTCCAAACTGGGCTGGTTAGAGGCTCCCTCCACCATGAATTGGTCCAAACTGGGCTGGTTAGAGGCTCCCTCCACCATGAATTGGTCCAAACTGGGCTGGTTAGAGGCTCCCTCCACCATGAATTGGTCCAAACTGGGCTGGTTAGAGGCTCCCTCCACCATGAATTTCCCAAAACTTGGCTGTTTAGAGGCTCCCTCCACCATGAATTTGCCCAAACTGGGCTGGTTAGAGGCTCCCTCCACCATGAATTGGTCCAAACTGGGGTTTTTAGAGGCTCCCTCCACCATGAATTGGTCCAAACTTGGCTGTTTAGAGGCTCCCTCCACCATGAATTGGTCCAAACTGGGGTGGTTAGAGGCTCCCTCCACCATTAATTGGTCCAAACTGGGCTGGTTAGAGGCTCCCTCCACCATGAATTGGTCCAAACTGGGTTTTTTAGAGGCTCCCTCCACCATGAATTTGCCCAAACTGGGGTGGTTAGAGGCTCCCTCCACCATGAATTGGTCCAAACTGGGCTGGTTAGAGGCTCCCTCCACCATGAATTTCCCAAAACTTGGCTGTTTAGAGGCTCCCTCCACCATTAATTGGTCCAAACTGGGCTGGTTAGAGGCTCCCTCCACCATGAATTTGCCCAAACTGGGGTGGTTAGAGGCTCCCTCCACCATTAATTGGTCCAAACTGGGCTGGTTAGAGGCTCCCTCCACAATTAATTGGTCCAAACTGGGCTAATTAGAGGCTCCCTCCACCATGAATTGGTCCAAACTGGGTTTTTTAGAGGCTCCCTCCACCATGAATTTGCCCAAACTGGGCTGTTTAGAGGCTCCCTCCACCATGAATTGGTCCAAACTGGGCTGGTTAGAGGCTCCCTCCACCATGAATTGGTCCAAACTGGGCTGGTTAGAGGCTCCCTCCACCATGAATTTCCCAAAACTTGGCTGTTTAGAGGCTCCCTCCACCATTAATTGGTCCAAACTGGGCTGGTTAGAGGCTCCCTCCACCATGAATTTGCCCAAACTGGGCTGTTTAGAGGCTCCCTCCACCATGAATTGGTCCAAACTGGGCTGGTTAGAGGCTCCCTCCACCATGAATTGGTCCAAACTGGGCTGGTTAGAGGCTCCCTCCACCATGAATTTCCCAAAACTTGGCTGTTTAGAGGCTCCCTCCACCATTAATTGGTCCAAACTGGGCTGGTTAGAGGCTCCCTCCACCATGAATTTGCCCAAACTGGGCTGTTTAGAGGCTCCCTCCACCATGAATTTGCCCAAACTGGGCTGGTTAGAGGCTCCCTCCACCATGAATTGGTCCAATTTGGGGTTTTTAGAGGCTCCCTCCACCATGAATTGGTCCAAACTTGGCTGTTTAGAGGCTCCCTCCACCATGAATTGGTCCAAACTGGGGTGGTTAGAGGCTCCCTCCACCATTAATTGGTCCAAACTGGGCTGGTTAGAGGCTCCCTCCACCATGAATTTCCCAAAACTTGGCTGTTTAGAGGCTCCCTCCACCATTAATTGGTCCAAACTGGGCTGGTTAGAGGCTCCCTCCACCATGAATTTGCCCAAACTGGGCTGGTTAGAGGCTCCCTCCACCATGAATTTGCCCAAACTGGGCTGGTTAGAGGCTCCCTCCACCATGAATTGGTCCAAACGGGTTTTTAGAGGCTCCCTTCACCATGAATTGGTCCAAACTTGGCTGTTTAGAGGCTCCCTCCACCATGAATTGGTCCAAACTGGGGTGGTTAGAGGCTCCCTCCACCATGAATTTGCCCAAACTGGGCTGTTTAGAGGCTCCCTCCACCATGAATTGGTCCAAACTGGGTTTTTTAGAGGCTCCCTCCACCATGAATTGGTCCAAACTGGGCTGGTTAGAGGCTCCCTCCACCATGAATTGGTCCAAACTGGGGTGGTTAGAGGCTCCCTCCACCATTAATTGGTCCAAACTGGGCTGGTTAGAGGCTCCCTCCACCATTAATTGGTCCAAACTGGGCTGGTTAGAGGCTCCCTCCACCATGAATTTGCCCAAACTGGGCTGGTTAGAGGCTCCCTCCACCATGAATTGGTCCAAACTGGGGTTTTTAGAGGCTCCCTCCACCATGAATTGGTCCAAATTGGGGTTTTTAGAGTCTCCCTCCACCATGAATTGGTCCAAACTGGGGTTTTTAGAGGCTCCCTCCACCATGAATTTGCCCAAACTCTGCTGGTTAGAGGCTCAATCCACCCTGATTTTCAAAACAAATGTTGGTGCCAACCTCAACTTACTACAAGGGCCAAATTCACTGCTGGTGACAAGCTCTCCTCACTGCAAGTGCCAAATACACATGTTTCAAGGTGTTTTCCTACTGTCAGAGAGGTGGTATTGAGTGTGTAAAGTGTGTAGTTGTTAGGCTGTGATGTTGGGGTAATAGAGGGTCTTTGGTGTGTTAGATGCCCCCAGACATGCTTCCCCTGCTGTCCCAGTGTCATTCCAGAGGTGTTGGCATCATTTCCTGGGGTGTCATAGTGGACTTGGTGACCCTCCAGACACGGATTTGGGTTTCCCCCTTAACGAGTATCTGTTCCCCATAGACTATAATGGGGTTCGAAACCCGTTCGAACACACGAACATTGAGCGGCTGTTCGAATCGAATTTCGAACCTCGAACATTTTAGTGTTCGCTCATCTCTAATCAGCAATACTTTCAGAGGACCAGAGTGGTGACATCTGGGGGCCGACCGGCACAAAAGACTTGCTAAACTGAATCCACATCCTGGGTCATAGTCAACTATTAGAGATGAGCGAGTACTGTTCGGATCACGCTCCATAGAAATGAATGGATGCATCTGGTACTTCCGCTTTGACATCGGCCGGCCACTTAACCCCCCGCGTGCCGTCTACATCCATTCATTTCTATGCGAGCGTGCTGTTCGGATCGGCTGATCCAAACAGTACTCGCTCATCTCTATCAACTATCTGTATCCTGGCTTGAGACTGGATTGTTCACGCCCCATACAGTTTTACGATAACGCAAGACAGAATATTTTCGTGAATATTACCACAAACCTATATGAGCCCCTAGCTAGCATATATTTCATCCATGCGCAAGAATGACTTAGTAGCCAGAGTCTTTTAGTATCTCTAGTTCATCATGCGTCTGGCGGGGAATGAATTATGACTGACATAGGATCCATATCTATTGGTTAGGACTTATTTTGTGGATATGCTGTAAATGTCTAATATTGTACCCCATAGTCGAAAATTCATTCTATATATCACTGTTATTAAATATAAGGAAAATGTTTGTTTTTGTACCATATTAGCCAGTAGGTATGAAATATATATATATATTAAAAAAAAAAAAAAAAAAAATTGCAAGTCTTCAGTAGGTGATACCTTTTTTAATGGCTAACTCATAATGATGACAGAATATAACGTTTCGAAGCTCTTTGGCTTCTTCTTCAGATATATCTAAAAACACTTTATGAAGGCTGCATATTTATGTACAATTGGACACATAGGGATAGGATTTCAGGAGGGAGGGGGGGAGAGGCTTATTACTATATACATATAAAAACAAATAAGTCACAGTTCCCAGGTTCTTTATCTTTATGGCTGTCTTAGTTCAGTGATTTGTATAGAATGACATGACCCCATGTGATGCATTAATTCCATTATCCAGAGTGTTAAGTAGGGTCATGCACTGAACTAAGACAGCCATAAAGATAAAGAACCTGGGAACTGTGACTTATTTGTTTTTATATGTATATAGTAATAAGCCTCTTCCCCCCCCTCCTGAAATCCTATCCTTATGTGTCCAGTTGTACATAAATATGCAGCCTTCAGAAAGTGTTTTTAGATATATCTGAAGAAGAAGCCAAAGAGCTTCGAAACATTATATTCTGTCATCATTATGAGTTAGCCATTAAAAAAGGTATCACCTACTGAAGACTTGCAAGTTTTTTGTTTTTTTTATATGTTATTAAATACTAAATTTGTTGATTTTTTTGCATTTTTTTTTTGTCCGAACTTAGATTTATTATTGCTATTTTTTTTTTTTTAAATCAAGAACAGCCAGTACCTCTCAGATTCTTCTAGGTATTTGTGCCAGATATTTTAACATATCTATTTTAGAAATGAAATGAACGGTGTAAACAAATTAAATAGGGATGTTAGCATAAAAATAGAACAGCACAACTGTTGGTGCGCACCTTTCAGGCAGGAATGAATCTGTTGTATTTTGTTGGATCCAGACAGAATAAAGGGATGTGCTATTCTGATCATGGAGAGACTCAGCAGGAAATTCTTTATTCAGAAGTTCTACCCTGTATTTTGTATTGCAACCTATTCAGAGAGTTAGAAGTATCTCTATGCAGGTAACAATCACACGGTCTGTTATATTACAGAACTGGTAATGCGCTTTCTCTTTGTGTCGGGAGGCCTAGGAGGGAATTAAATAGTGAAGATGTGTAGTGAAGAAGACAATAACCAGTTCTAAAATTTTCATCAAGTGTCTGAAAACTGATGAATAACAATAAGAAGGATTTAGGATTGGAGTTACTCAGTGACAGGCAAGTGGCACTACAATGATCTACACCGCTATGCAGCCAATACTAATGCTGACTGCTATACTGTGAGACTCCAATATGGAGTTACCCATGAAGAAACAGACTTTCACATGCAGTCGCTCATTGCAAATTAGTTTTCTTACGGTTTAACATTACAGCACATTGTTAGCTGGAGAACACTTTCAGCCAACCCCACATTGAAAATGCAATCCTAACTACTAGCAGCACTTTTTAAAGGGGTTGTCTGGGATAAATAGAAATCCCTACTAATCCCTAAATTACACAATTTAAACAAATGTATAGTTACCCATTTTCTGATTATCCCGTAATAAAACGGAACATCCCTACTACTCCCTTCCTCCATCCCATCATACGTACCTCTATTCCTCCCAGACTTCGTCCTGTGGTGAACAGTTCCTCCTCCTTCTGTGCCATCTGCCCGCACATGCGCAAAAGAGCTGGAGACCCGACTTTGTGCTGTACCCAACACTCCATCTCTATTGCGCAAGCGTGGGAGCACGAATGAGCCACCCGCGCATGCGCAATAGAGGTGGAGTGAAGGCTACAACATAGTGCCGGGACTGCTGCACAGGTTCTGGCAGAATCAAAGAAGGGGAGGAGCCGTTCCACGCAGAGGAAGTCTAAACAGGAAGAAGATAGGTAAGTATAATGGGGAGGTGGTGTGCTTAGGGAGTTGGGTAGGGCCAGTGGTAGGCAAGATAGCTAGGGAGACAACAAACAAAAAAAATAATATAAAATAGGGAACTAAAAACAAGAATAATGGGATGTCAGTAAAAATCTAGTCTATTACGTAGAAAAAAATGCCAGGAAAATTAATTTAACACAATGCCGGAAATATTTCTAGCAGTGCTGTAACTGCAATTCAGTTGCATTTGTGAAATACCGTTCTCCGTCTGGCCCACAAGCCCTCAGTGACGACTAAATGGATACGGCAGAGCTGCTTATAAAGCTTTGCTAGTCGAGGATGTATTATAACTTCCAGAAGAGGTTAATAAGATATGTAACACTGGTACATACAATAAAGAGCCTGCACTACTGACACCACCGTTATAGTATGAAGATGTATATACCGATATCACATTCAGCAGTATATAGCGTAATTATATATACTATGTTACTATAATTGGAGCAGCCGCACAGTCACTTCCCTCATATGTATGCATGTTGGATAACCAATGTATATTCGGTTGCATTAGCCTCCATGGCAAGGACACTAAAGCACAAAATATTAATTATACATCTAATTAGAACGGAGTACAATTTGCTGTAGGTCAGTAGCCCGCACCTCGGGGAAAACAGTTTGAGGTGAAGAATTTGTAACATAATTATTAAATGACTCATTTTACAAAATGGGAAAATGTAATGAAAAATGGAAAAAAATTGTCAAATTTGTAATATACGTTACACAACTGGATAGGGTTTACTCTTCATAGTATATACAGATTCATATTCAGCAGAGACATACTGTATCCAGGAGATACTTGGCCCCCATGCAAAACATGTAAAGTGCTCCCCATATAGTGTTGACCATCAGGCACCGGGGATAAGGGGCAACTGCGAGCAGGGCTGTGGAGTTGGAGTCGCGGAGTCACACTCCATACCTTAGGCTCTTTATATTTACATTTAGAGTTTACGTGTTTTATGACTAGCCGAATAAGATCATAAATGGTTAATGTTTCTGCGTCTTGTTATTACAGATGAATTTCCTCTATGCTTGAGGAATAGGTCCATTGCCTTGTAGTATATGCTCAATATGTAAAATGTCTGGTTTGCTTATACATAATTGAACAGATCCTGTTTTTCATTCGGCAGATATAAGAATCAAGCAGAGAAGTTCACAGGGACTTGGGAGAAACCTTATCTTCAGATTATCAACATCATAACATCTTCTACATGGAAAACATTTCTGTCTGGGCTGCTTACAATAAATAGCATCCAGTGTTCCTGTTTAATTGGTTATGTATATATATTGTAGGGAAGGTAGCTCGGTAGCAGGAGTGGTGCAGACCCAACCAGTCGGAGACAGGGACATGATGTCTGCTGCAAACAGGTTTGTTTGGAAATACAGTAAAAATCAATAAACATTCACGTCAGGCGCAGAATAAGCAAAATAAAATACAGCCTTAAAGGCATTCTACCATTAAAATAGGTTTTTTTCTAGTTAACACGTTGGAATAGCCTTAAGAAAGGCTATTAGTCTCCTACCTTTATCAGCCGCCTCCGGCCCGCTGTTCGGTAGAAATACCGTTTTTTACCGGTATGCAAATGAGTTCTCTCGCAGCACTGGGGGTGGGCCCCAGCGCTCAAACAGCACTGGGGGCATCCCCAATGCTGCCAGAGAACTCTCTCCAGTGACGCCTCCATCTTCTTCTGCAACTGCCTCTTCTGCCGTCTTCTTCCAGCTGGGGTCACACTCCGGCCCCTGCGCAGTCGGCTCTGCTATCGGGATGCAGGCAAGAGCTGAGTGCACAGGCCGGCTGGTGGCCATTTTTTGAAGGCCGGTTAAGCACGCATGCGCAGTACGTTCCTGTTCTCCATAGATCGTCCAGATGGAAGAGCCGACTGCACAGGCACCGGAGTGTGACTCCAGCCGGAAGAAGACGGCAGAAGAGGCGGTTGCAAAAAAAGAGGAAAGCGTCGCTGGAGAGAGTTCTCTGGCAGCATTGGCTATGCCCCCAGTGCTGTTTGAGTGATGGGGCCCGCCCCCAGTGCTGCGAGAGAACTCATTTCCATACCAGTAAAAAACGGTATTTCTACTGAACATCGGGCCGGAAGCGACTGATAAAGGTAGGAGACGAATAGCCTTTCTTAAGGCTATTCCGACGTGTTAACTAGAAAAAAACGTATTTTAATGGTAGAATCCCTTTAACTTCAGGCAAAATCTCAAACAAAACCCTGCTAGTCCGAGCTCTAACTAAACAGTTACTACAGCTTACTATCAACCACACAAATAAAGCAAAGTATCACAGTATTGTCTCACCAGAGACTCAGTGTTTCAGGACAGACCCAGGCACCTCCTCTCGCTCCCAGGATCTTCCCTGAAGTGCAGTCATTTATGGCCCAGTAATGAGCCCAAAGCTGACTGTAAAAATAAAACACCTTCATAGAGACAAGCATTGATAAACAGTCACCTACGTCACCAGCCATCCTGTCTTAGAACTGGACTAAACCTTTATTTACAGCTGCAGAATTCACTGGCCTCATTGTTGGCTACAGGCCATGATGTGAACATCATTGGTGCAGTAAGCAAAGTTTACTGGTACTTCATGGATTAAGGAGGTGAGTAGTGATAGATAGATAGATAGATAGATAGATAGATAGATAGATAGATAGATATTTTTATTGTTTTATTTTGCTGTACTCCCTTTTCTCTCTAGGCATACCAATAGCTAAACATTGCAAACACTTTGATATTTTTACTGATTTATGTATCTTGGCAAATTCAGTAAACTATGCTGGGAGAATATTATGGTGAATGTTGACCACAGATGTGGTGTGATCCTACCCTATGGTCTTATTCCCACATCCATATTTTCATGTAAGTATGCTGTCCACATAGGTGACTTACATGTCCATTATTTCAATGTCAAAGTAAAACAATGGTTTACAAAACTTTTTTTTGAATTTTGTCTGCAATATTTTAGCTTTGTGGCAAGTTAACTCTTATTTGCTCACAACCTGACTTATAACTTTAGCAACTCACTTACTTATTGTCTCTTCTCCGATGGACACAAAGAACTGAACTATCAAATCACCTGTAGAGGCAAGTTCTATAGACATCAATCCTCAATGCCAGACCAGTGTATGTGTTTTTTGTACTTCTTTGTGCCTGCACATACCAGGCTGGATCCATTTAACACTGCATGCTCTTTTCTATGCTTAGTATTTCTATAGTAGTTAGTGTGTTTTAGTTTTGTGCCTCGTACAATGATCTGTCTGAAGACTGGTACACACATTTCATATAACACTTTCATCCGCTACTGAGTATAACAAAACATCCGGGGCAGCGTGTTACCTTAAGAAAGGCTATTTACACCGCCAGATATTGACTTTTGAATATGCATGACTGCAGGAGACCTTCATTAATGTATAACAAGAACCTACCAGGGTGTACATTATCCTGGCAGCCAAAATTTCATATTATGTGCAAAACCTTTCCCAACTAATAGGACAAGAAAGAAAGAAAAAAGGGATTTTGGAAACATTGAAACAAATTAAGTTAAAAGTATCTGTTACATGGCTACACAAAAACTACAGAAAAAGCTGACGCTTTAATGAGTTCTGGAAGGGAACCGTGCGAGCAACGGGCACATTATGTTCTTGTTAATGGTACTAGGCTTCGCATAAGCATTACTATTTCTATTAGCTTGGTATAAACAGGTGCAGCACTTTATGGCTTAGCGATGCCCATTACTGGATGGCAGGACACGATATTATAGTGCCCAGGGGTGAAAGCCACAATAAAATCCTGATAACTCGTCTAGCCAAGGTGCCGCCTGCCAATCTTAAAGTTACTGAGAAACTGTTAAACCTATACATAACCAAGACCTTGTATTATATGTAGCCCTCAGCTGACTCATGTATTGTAGGTGACAATCTCTCTTCATGGCTGCAGCTAATAGGTTGTGGTTTTATTGTTGTTTACTAATGTAATGCACAATATATGGCCAATTTTCTTAAGATGTGCCGTATTCTACATATTCTTATCAGTTACAGACAATCCCTTTAAACAAGTATCACATGAGGTGGTCACATTGCTATATATCATATTATCTATGAAAACTCAACATTAGTGCTAGGTGAACCTTGCACATTTTTTCTTTGAATATGAATGAAGTTCACCTTGCAGATTTGGAGTCTGAATTGTATCTATTATTGAACCCGGGAGTCTCTTCAGAGTATAATAGAGTATACAGTATAATAATATAATATAGAGTAGATAATATAATAGAGTATAATATAACAGAGTAGATAATATAATAGAGTAAAATATAACAGAGTAGATAATATAATAGAGTAAAATATAACAGAGTAGATAATATAATAGAGTATAATATAACATAGAGAAGCTTAGAGGAGGTGAGTAAATGTAACATACATTGTTACTCACCTCATTTGGGCTCCAGTGTGGGTCTCTGTCTTTTTCATATATCCTCTCACCTCCTGATGATATCAGTGGCCCAGAGGAGTGTTATTAGACCGCATGTTGGGCACATTGATTTCAGGATACAGAGCCCAGGAGAGGTGAGTAACACTGTTTGTTTTGTTCACACACCGCTACTGGGCCTGAACCAACCAATTCACTCATTCAATGGTGTTTCCCTCAAAGCCACCACTACAAAAAACATCTGAAATGGTGTGATTTTTGCACAGGGTAAGCCCACAATATGCCTTATATTAAATTGACATGCTGCAGGTCGCTTTCCACTGCTGGTTTTTGTTTCGGCAAGTGGATGAGATTTGGCTAAACCTCAACCACTATGTTACTACTGTATATTGCTATCCTGCTGAACGTTTGTCCTGTGTGAGGTATAGAATAGCTTCTCAAATTAGAGTCAACCTCCGGCACCCCGACCAGCTGATTGAAGAGATCTCAGAGATCGCCTCTTTATTTCTTACCAAGCATTGTATATTGTATAGCTTGGTCTTGCAGCTCAGTGACCCATGAACATGATATCACATGGACTGTGAAGCAGAAGCCCCTGCCACTATGAGTTGCTGATCTGTAGAGGTGCCCACTGTTGGACCGTCGCAGATCTCATATCTTTAGAACAGACCCCTTTAAATCTTTGCACTCTGTAGCAAAACAACTTTTTCCACTCCTATAAACAAGTCCCAATATTTTTCTGACAAACAGAATTATGGATGTAGAAGGCTTTTATGTTCGTTTATTTTTTTATGTTTCCCAGTAACTTGATAACCAAGGAATAAAAGTCTTGTGTTCTGTGCAGATCATTTCCCTTTAGAAATCAAGTAGCATTACAAAAAAGCGATGTAGGATTATACAGCATTTCTGCACATAAATGCCGCTCTCTAGCACTCGACCAAAACTGATTTCATTTGATGACTATTGCACAACTTGAAAACAAAATTATCTCTGCAGTATATTAGATTAAATCAGCGGTGTAAAGATTGCCCTGCCAACTAGTCTAATACTCTGCTGCACCGGGGAACAAGTTTGTGCTTGGAAGTGCAGGATGGTGTTCAGGTAGCGATATGGGTCACACTTGAGATTTTCAACATCTTCACCAAAATTTGCAATTATTATTATTTTTTATAGCAGAAGCCTTGCATGTATTGTGATGGAGACCTGTCATCTAATGTGTATGGAGGTCTCCGGACTCTCTCTCAATGGTAGACATTGGGGTGAGGTATGAGAATTTGGATTTTAACATGCCCAATTCTTTTGCTTTAAGGGTGGTATTACATGGGAAGCTTTTACTCAACAATCAATGATCGGCTATAATACGTGCCAATACATGCTTGCTCTGCAATGGCTGAATTACACAACCTGATGCAAAGAGGGGGAACGATCACTACTTTTAATGTCTGCAGGTGGCACAATCCCTATAAGATAGGGCGATGTGCTGCTGATGGTGAAATCAACCAATCCCCTGATGAACGAGCACAGGGTGTTTGTTGGCTCTATTAGATAGCCAATTGTTGGGAATAAGCACTTGTATGAGGGTTCATTCCCAACAATTGACTTCTAAATCTCCCTGTCTAAAAGGGACTTAAGAGAGATAAGCTGATGCTAATGGTGTCTTCCCCATTTAGAACATATGCATGCTCGGCCAAGCAGAATGTAAAAATTTGGGGGCATCAGATATTTAATGACCATGGTCAGCCTTAGTATGTGCTGATAATCCAGTAGTCCCAGAATGGTACAATGAATACAACAAAGTTTTATGCATAGACTAGAGATGAGCGAACACTAAAATGTCCGAGGTTCGAAATCCGATTTGAACAGCCGCACACTGTTCGACTGTTCGAACGGATTTTGAACCCCATTATAGTCTACGGGGGAAATGCTCATTTCAGAGGTACGCAAAATTCGATAAAATTATACTTACCAAGTCCACGAGTGACGGTCGGGCTGGATTCTCCTTGAAGTCTTCTCCCGGCGCAGCGCCCCCGCGGCGTCTTCCGGCCGGAATTCACTCTGCCTAGGCATCGGGGCCTAAGCAGAGCCAACTGCGCATGCGTGGGCATGCCCGCGCATGCCCAGTCGGCTCTGCCTAGGCCGGATGCCTAGGCAGAGTGAATTCCAGCCAGAAGACGCCGCGGGGGCGCTGCACGGAAAAGACTTCTAAAGGTAAGAGAAGAACCAACGTTGATTGGCAGAATGTATAGCATTCTGCCAATCAACGCTGGTTCTGCATCGAACCTTAAACTTCGAACAGCTAGTAGTGTTCGATCGAGTACGAGTATTTAGAATACCGTAGTATTTGATCGAACACCTACTTGATCGAACACTACTCGCTCATCTCTAGCATAGACCCTTTCAGTGGCAGACTACCTCTATGTCAGAAGCTGGACCCCTATTGATCTAATACTGATGCCTGCCTCCTATGATAGCAACAGAGATATTGCCTCCTTTGACCCTAACTCATGAACACACTACTTTGAGTATTCTGCAATGTGAATTGTGTGGGTCCAGCAGAAGCTTAAAAGGGGTTGTCCAGTTTCAACAAATAAATGTTCTTGCTTGTATAATAAAAAGTTCTACAATTTTCCAATATACTTTCTGTATCAATTCCCCCCAGTTTTCTAGAAACTGGACATCTCCTTTAATTGTACTTATTTCGCCCAACTCCTGAGATTCTGGCGTGTTCCCTATTTGCTTTGTCTTTTATAAATATCAGAATGTTCTCCGAGAATTTATCAGTAAAAACTGGTTTGCTTTAAAGTTTAAGTGAAAAGCTTCTATACGAGAAGAAATCCCGGACACTTTTTGTTATCATTCCTGTTTCTTAGCGTTTGTTTTTTTTACATTAATAAGGATATAAATGGAAGATGTTGACATTTGTTTTATGTGCGGCACCAAATGCCTGGCAGGAGAAACAAAGCAAATAAAATAGACATTTCCTTATCTTCCACACAGGATTGAGCAGAACAAGCCGAGGCTCCCTGAGTTTTCTTGTTCTATTCTTCCAATTAAGTAATAACAGGAATGCGATTTCTTCAATTTTATTTGCAATTATCTTGTCATTTATGTAATTGTCTTTTATGTAAATTCACTAGAAGTATTTCCTTGCCATCTGACTGGACATCTGTGAGATCCACAATATCACAATGGAGGATTAAATGTTTGTTGTCAGCTGAGAGAGTGATGTTATGAAGCTCACGTTCACCAACAATTCCCATACGGCGTTCCTGTACAGAGAATCTAGATCTAGTTTGCATGACATGACTGCATACATGACTTCTCCATGTGCACGGTATGGACATGCAATAAGCAACTGTGAATAAATCAGCTATGCCAAGACCTCCAGAAATCCCGTCTTCCATTATGGAACTCCTGTTTCTTATACTTAAGGATAGGACGCTTGTTGTGCCCAGGTCACCGCTGAGGCCTAGTCACAGGCCTCAGAGATAAACATGGACTAATGACCTCACAGATAGGGTAACGGAAGGTATGGACATGCAATAAAGAACTGTGAATACATCAGCTATGCCAAGACCTCCAGAAATCCCCCTCTCTTCTACTAGGGACTCCCATTCCAATATTTTGGGATGGGACGCTTTGTATGCCAATATTTTGGGATGGGACGCTTTGTATGCACAGGTCAATCATAGGTCTCAGTGATGATCTCACAGAAGATCGCCATAAATCCCCAGGAGAGTGCTGGACACCACAAGGAGGCCCACGCAGATTTTACTCCAGATTTTGCTGTGGATTCACTCCAGATTTCACTCCTATACAATAGGTCGGTAAAATCAGTTGTGAAAATAAACTGCAGTTCTGCGACCAAATCCAGAGCATGAAGATTTTTCTACACAACATGTGGATAGCATTTTCCAAGCCCCATCCACACGTATTATACTGTAATTTGCTGAATATTTGCAGTACAGAATCTGCCTAATGTCAAGGTCTTATGCTAGGTTCATATTAGCATTCGGGTTTACGTCCTCCGGGTCGCTTAAGGGAACCCTATCTGCTTACGCTTAGACTTTAATGGAGTCTGCCAGGTCTCTGCCTGGTTTTTGCCTATTTTCTAAGAAAACAGTGGAGAAAAAAACGTCCTCCTTGCAGGAGTTTTATCTCTGCCGGTTTCATACGGATTTAGCAGTGGAGTGCTCAAAAGCTAATGCGAACCTTGCACTACTGGGTATTAGTAAGTATTTTATTATGCGTGGAGCAAAGCAGCAGCAACAGTGGAAACACCATCTTCCATGTGTCCCTTTACACCAATGCTGGGATCTCTGGCATAGTTACATAATCATGACTAAAGATGAGTGAACTGGCTCAGATTGAAGTTTCCAACAGTTTTGGGCTATATAAAACGACTATTATACTCTGGGGTCTCAAGAGGGTATAGTAAGTAGAGTTGTGGAAATATAGTATATAGTTATATGCTCCTTCTTGCACCTCTCCTGGGAGCCTCCACCATTCCCTTGCAGGCCTCTACTGCAATCCTGGTTGATGTCAGATGCTCCAAGGGTTCCAACATACATGTTGAGAAGAACTAGTTTCAGCTAAAAAATCAACCTTATGTGGGATGGCCAGCGTGCGTCTATATGCCATTGGTGATACTTCATCAAAGTTGAGTTTGGACCCCTTTTCCAGGTCCTCTTCATCATATCAGCAATGCTGCATGATCTGCTCTGAACTTCTCAATGCACCAGTGAAGCAGACGTAAGTATATTTGCTTTGATATACTTGCAGCTTCTCCTTTACCCATTTGTCAGAAACATCAGGCTGGCAGGGAAGCGAAGTGAATTTACTGGCGGTGTAAACTTTAATCATTATTTAGCTTTGCTAGAGATGCCAATCTACGCCACCCATGACAGACGGCACTAACACAATCCATAACGCTACACATTTGTATATAGATGTAGCTAAGCTTAACATGACATTAACAAGTTAACTTTGTTCCATTGCTTTCGATAAGTTGTGTTGAATTATCACGGTGCAGCGAGTTAGCAGATTCAAGTTGGCTGTAATTTTGATCACGAAATCTACTTAAATGTGTATGGGCACTTATATGATGATTGGATTCATTATACACTGAAAAATTTTGGAAATTTTTGGAAAAATTACTAAAAACAATAGAGGGCAGATTGTTGCTCCACTACAAACCACACCGAAGGTAATATGAGACATTGTGCATTGGGACTGTCCCTGCCACCATATGCCGACCAGGACAGTATTACAAGCCCTAAGCGACTCACAAAGTTTCCAACCTGCTTTTTTTGACAAGCTAGACAGTATACCTGACGTCCTCCTGGACTGCACATTGTTCATGTCCGACGGTCACTGTAGATCCAGAACAGAATCTATATCCAAGCTTCCAGAACTAGACCTGCATGACAATTCTTCGCCTCTCTTGTTCTCTCCTCTGCTTGAATGAGGTCAAATATTTGGGTTCATTTTGTTTATTCGGAGTAAAATCCTTCCCGAAATACACGTATCCTGGTCCAGTATTGATTGTACGCCTAAATGTGTAAGCGGGTGTGACAAATTGTGTATAACTAGGACACATTTTTTAAGAAGTGGAATTTAAATAATGTCTGGGAGGCAGGCAAACCAAGTCAATTGGATTAGGGAGTGCGGCTTACTATTGCAAATGTGATAAGAATTCCAGGCAGAGGCGCAATGAGACTCCAGCTTTGTTTGGAGAGAATTCCACATCAGCGCTTATAATAACAGCATTTCACAGATAAGATCACGCTTAACTACAATAGGTCACTGGAGGACTCCAGGAGATGAAATGTTACTGTTTTTATTTCGTGCAGGTCAATGAAGATTGTGATTGCAATGATATACCTGGCGATTTCATATATTACTGGTAATGATGGAGTGCAGGCTCTTGGGGGGCAGGGGGGGGTTAATATTTTCTATTCAACTCGGAAGTTAATTAGTGATATAGTAATACATCTATTACAATTGTCAAAGTCTATGGTGGCTGTAGACCTTGCGATGTCACAGTAGGCATTCATTTATGTTAATGCTTTAAGGCACTACATAATGAAAATTGCTGTATTTTCTATTAAACTTCTCCATTTGCTATCCATGAATGTGAACACTATTGTTCACATCCATAAAACCTGATACTCATGGCTTGCAAAATCTATTGCTCATGATTTTCTGGAATTTAAAGAAGACCTTTCACCACCTCCGTCAACCAATTGCATTCTTCAATTGGTCCCGATCCAGTGATTCTGGTATAGTTAGAATTTATTCTCCAGTCCCCACCAGTATTCACAATCGTGCTCTACTGTCATATGGGTGGTCCTTAGCAGGAGCAGATGGATAGGAACCAACTTCTTGATGGCAGACAACACAACTATGGTGAACCTGACAGAAATAATTGCTCAAGAATGGGGAAGTGTCGAGAAAAAGATTCCATTTGTACCAGAATCAGTGGAGCAGCACCTATTGAAAGATGTAAAGAGATGGTGATGGTGGAGATGAAAGAACCTCTTCAAGATTTAGAATGGCGTCAGTACAAAATAAGTAGTACTCACCTCAACAATTCCCTTCCATGTCCATTCCATTGCTTCCTGGATCCTAACTGGTTTCCACTTCCTGTTCTTTTGATGCAGGAAGTGACCACTCAGCCAATCACAGACAAGAATGGTGACCTACCTTAGCCAGTGATTGGTTAAGCAGTCATTTCCTTTGTGTTGATAGAGACCAAGAAGCAAATGCCAGCTAGGACCAAGAAGCCTCAGAAACCCCCTTTCTGAGGCTTCCTGATCAAAGCCCCCCCATCTTGAAGCACATGCATCAATTGAATTGTCTATTTCAGCGTAAGACCACATGGTCCACATGGCTTATCTTCAAATATGTGCCACCACTGGTGGATGCATTTCAGCCATATGCAGCACTGGACAATATAGTTGTGACCTTACTAGCCCTGATATATACTTGAGAAAGGGTGTTTAGCCCAAAACGCGTTGTGTGTTAAATAAAGGATATACATTTTGACCAGCACGCCTCCGACCTTCTTATAGACAGCATAAAATTGCTGTCTATAATGATAAAATGTACTCAGCTGCAAATTTATCTCTTACCAGTTACATTTTCTTAAGCTGTTCATGTAAATTAAATAAAATTTCCAACAAGGTCAATTTGGACTCGGTTATCCAGTGACAAGTCAAAGGAAACACAAGATGCCTCAAAAAGTCGGTAGGAGATAAAATAGACAGATTATCTATACTGAAGGCAAAGGATGATCCCCTCCCCCTTAAATACTGTAGATTCTAGAGACTGTCACCACACAGGCAGCATAATTTAGGGCACGTTGACCCCTCATTGCACTGTGTCTTCTGATATATATCGAAAACTACAGGATGTGTGTCAAGTTAACGCAAATGTATTCAACTGCAACCTAATTCCTTTCGCTCTATGGGAATAAAGGCAATCTCAATCCTGGGTCTTCTGCCATGTCCTCGGCTACACATACACAAAAGAGAATCCTAAAGCAGATGGAATTACCACTCACTGCCTGGACTAGATTGTATTTGTTTCATTCCACATGTGGCATTAAGGGATTGTGATGTGTCTCTTCCAGCAGTGTCAAATGTGTGCCTGCAAAGAAACGCTTGCATAGTTTGACAAAATGCTAGGATTAAATCTGTCTACCAAGCTTACAGACTGATTTGTGTCTAAACCGAAGGCATTCATGTTCACAAAATAAAAGTGAACTTGCATTTGGCACAATTTTAATGGATGGCATAGATTTCAGTTCTTTAGCAAATCGCAACGGAATATGCCTGCAGAGGATTAGGATGGTTTTGGAGATCAGAAAAAGTATATAGATATACAGGTAGACATTTAAATTTATACAATTTCAAGGAAATGAAGAAATTGGCTGAAAGGAATGAAGGAACTTTTTGCTGAATTTGCTAGGAAAAAAGTTACCGTAATCATGATTTGCTCCTATTGGTGAATTATATTACAAGTATATAGCCAAAGGCAGTATGACCTTGTACAGCAGGTTGTACCCTTAGTGCAAAACCCAAAAGTCAGGGTCGGGGCAGCTTAAAATACAGGCAAGATACAAGTAGTAGTTGGTCATTATTGGCTATAGTGCATTGCACCAAGCCTCCAGCACTTTTCAGAGCTGGCACAGTGTGGAAAACGGTTGTAGTAGCCTGTAGCAGGAACATAACTATCAGGGTAGCAGTGGTAGTGACTGCCACAGGGCCCGGGACATTAGGGGGCCCGGTGCAGCCGATACCACTGCTGATTTATTTATTTATTTTTTTAATAGGATGTTACCTACTGGAGTAACTCTTGGGCCCTATTTAGTTAACAATCTTGGTTCCTGCTCATGGTGCTTACCCTTCTACGGAGGCGGCTGTGAGCAGGAGTCAGGATCGGTAAGTGAATCCGCGGGCCCGCAAACCCCACAAACATTATTATACCTGGGGGGTGTCTTTTCAGACCTTTGAGTATAATGATTTCAGGCCCAGGGGAGGTGAGGGAACATAAAAAAAAAAAACACTGCTATCTACCTCTCCTGGCTCCGGAAGGCTTCGGACCTACTTGTGTGACATCATGTGAGCTGAGCTTGCTTCCTTATTCATTGCAATGCAATCCTCAGCTCAAGTGACATCTCTTCCATCATTGAAGATGGCTCAAATCAGTGGGGAGTGTGCTGGATCCCGGAAGAGGTAAGTAACAGTGTTTTTTTTTGTTTATATCCTCCCCTGGGTCTCCGATTATTATACTCTGGTTTCTGAAAAGACCTCAGAGTATAGCAATTGTTCATGCATGGTCCACTATGGGGCATCATACTGTGTGGAGGGACCACTATGGGGGATAATACTGTGTGCAGGGGCCACTATGGGGGATAATACTGTGTGCAGGGGCCACTATGGGGGATAATACTGTGTGCAGGGGCCACTATGGGGCATCATACTGTGTGGAAGAGCCACTATGGGGAATAATGCTGTGTGCAGGGGACACTATGGGGCATTATATGGTGTTCAGGGGCAACTATGGGGCATCATACTGTGTGCAGGGGCCACTATGGGGAATAATACTGTGTACCCATGTCAAAAGTTAGCTATAGGGTCTCACCATTCCTAGTTACACCACTGCCCTTTAGTAAGCCTTCCTGAGTGAGGAGAATCACTTTACTCAAACAAGATTGTTTCTGAGTAATGAGCAGATTCTCCTCTTCTCACTGTGTGTAGTGTATGGCAGATAGTTTCCACCTCACAGCTCAGATAGAAATGCAAACTATAGCTATAGAAAAAAAAGGAAAATATAAGGAATACAATGACCAGAAATACTCCTCATGTACAGACGCATCAAAGCTTATCCAAAAACAACAGGAAGCAAAGTTAAGTAAGCAGTTGTAGCAAACCTTACTGGACTGTTTCAATTACCTCTTGTTTTGTAAGTTTTCAGGTTCAGGTTAAACTTTGACATATATAAAATAAGAAAGCATACCACTTAGTCTCTGTTCTAATCTATATTCTCCATACGTACAGCTTTGTTATCAAATACGTCCCATGGTTCAGCGTTCTGCCGGTCCCAGGGCAATAACCCTGTAATAAAATATAACTACCATACTCTGGATTGGATTCTACTGCCTCATCTATGTCAGTATAACCTATACTGAATTGACCCGTTCCCCTTTTTCTGTAACACTAGCGGTCTATTACACCAACTATATGAATGTAAAATTACAACAGAAGTAGGCATTAAATATAAATCAATCATAAAAACCGCTCCCTCATCCAAGTCTCTGTAGCATTAGCGATAGCCTGACAAATAAAACCAGTAAGGGCTGCATGTAATAGTACATATTAGACCCGCGGACAGCCATGATAAACCTGCAACAATTCTCAACATAGTATTGATTTTTTTTCTTGGAAGCCCTAAACAGACTAACAACCGTATTGGTTCATACGCTGTATAGTCCACAAGCATAACTAACGGATGAAAAAAATTCATCTGACCTCTAATGGAGCACCTATTTTAAGGAAGAAAAATATAGGCAATCTGTTACTTACAGATTACCCCATCTGAACAGACTCGAGAGCCACTTTCATCCTCATTCCAAAAGCATTTATAAAGGGCTGAGTGCTGAGCAGATGGCAGTAGAGTAAAGCACTGGAGCAGACATCAGTCGATTCAGAGCCCGTTCCCCAAAGGATACAATGCCAGTCACACCATTTAGTAGGCACTTTGATCGAGATGACATATAGGCACAACATAAAAAGAAAACATATATGTAGGTCGTCCATTGCCGCTTGTGCATACTCTATT
This sequence comes from Leptodactylus fuscus, assembly GCF_031893055.1. Taxonomy (NCBI): domain Eukaryota; kingdom Metazoa; phylum Chordata; class Amphibia; order Anura; family Leptodactylidae; genus Leptodactylus; species Leptodactylus fuscus. The sequence goes on from NC_134274.1 coordinate 31,061,000, forward strand.
AACGTCATACTTCAGTTTCCACATCTAGTAGTCAATTCTCCCTAGGAGTCAAGGGCAGGTTAAGGTTATAGAGACAAGTACAATTGTGATTATTAATGTACTTTACAAATTATTATAAAAAATGAAAAATAAATATTTCTAGCCGAGCCCATTTTCCTGCTCCTCTTCCAGGTCACTAGCCTATGATGATTGGGATTATTTTTCCGCACAATTAAAAAATGACCTTGAAGTTTGTGTCTCTGGGTTGTTGTCTTGTAGAAAGTCTTTAAAGGATCGATTTGTCTGTCTCCAAGTTATCTTTGTTCCATAAATGAGCAACAGATGCTGGGTGGCAACTACTAATGGCAACCATCACAATGCCATATGGGCTGATATTCATGAAAGACTTATAAATCAGCAACATTAGGCTCGGTGACATCACTCTCCTATTGTAATCCTGGAGAAAGTATTAAAGTCTCATAATGCCTACGTTCTTGCTGGTTTCTACGTCCCTGTCTGGCCTGTCTTGACACACAAGAAATTCCCACTTTGACTGTAGTAGTGACCTACTCCAGTAATTTCCTGCCAATTCTCTGGGTCAAGACAGGACCTGCAAGCCCAAAGAATGATGGGGGATCCAATAGTCAAACTCAATCTAAAAATGCAACGAGATTGTCCATGTTCTCAAAAAAAATTAGACAGGTGCAGGGACTATTGTAAGGATATGGATAAGGACATTGATACCCGTCCTCCCTGCTATGGGTTCCAGCACAACCTTCTGGTCCTTAGCTGCAAAAAAGTTATGTCATATGACATGGTAGATGAACAATGGACCATTAGTAATATGTGAACAAAACTAGGCACGAGGATAGATCGCAGCCATGTAATCCGATTCTGGCATGAAAGACCATTGGGCAAATGTGGAGTGGTGGTCGGAAACGGCATTGGACTTTACTAGAGATGAGCGAACACTAAAATGTTCGAGGTTCGAAATTCGATTCGAACAGCCGCTCACTGTTCGAGTGTTCGAATGGGTTTCGAACCCCATTATAGTCTATGGGGAACATAAACTCGTTAAGGGGGAAACCCAAATTCGTGTCTGGAGGGTCACCAAGTCCACTATGACACCCCAGGAAATGATACCAACACCCTGGAATGACACTGGGACAGCAGGGGAAGCATGTCTGGGGGCATAAAAGTCACTTTATTTCATGGAAATCCCTGTCAGTTTGCGATTTTCGCAAGCTAACTTTTCCCCATAGAAATGCATTGGCCAGTGCTGATTGGCCAGAGTACGGAACTCGACCAATCAGCGCTGGCTCTGCTGGAGGAGGCGGAGTCTAAGATCGCTCCACACCAGTCTCCATTCAGGTCCGACCTTAGACTCCGCCTCCTCCGGCAGAGCCAGCGCTGATTGGCCGAAGGCTGGCCAATGCATTCCTATGCGAATGCAGAGACTTAGCAGTGCTGAGTCAGTTTTGCTCAACTACACATCTGATGCACACTCGGCACTGCTACATCAGATGTAGCAATCTGATGTAGCAGAGCCGAGGGTGCACTAGAACCCCTGTGCAAACTCAGTTCACGCTAATAGAATGCATTGGCCAGCGCTGATTGGCCAATGCATTCTATTAGCCCGATGAAGTAGAGCTGAATGTGTGTGCTAAGCACACTCATTCAGCACTGCTTCATCACGCCAATACAATGCATTAGCCAGTGCTGATTGGCCAGAGTACGGAATTCGGCCAATCAGCGCTGGCTCTGCTGGAGGAGGCGGAGTCTAAGGTCGGACCTGAATGGAGACTGGTGTGGAGCGATCTTAGACTCCGCCTCCTCCAGCAGAGCCAGCGCTGATTGGCCGAATTCCGTACTCTGGCCAATCAGCGCTGGCCAATGCATTCTATTAGCCCGATGAAGTAGAGCTGAATGTGTGTGCTAAGCACACACATTCAGCACTGCTTCATCACGCCAATACAATGCATTAGCCAGTGCTGATTGGCCAGAGTACGGAATTCGGCCAATCAGCGCTGGCCAATGCATTCTATTAGCCCGATGAAGTAGAGCTGAATGTGTGTGCTAAGCATACACATTCAGCACTGCTTCATCACGCCAATACAATGCATTAGCCAGTGCTGATTGGCCAGAGTACGGAATTCGGCCAATCAGCGCTGGCTCTGCTGGAGGAGGCGGAGTCTAAGGTCAGACCTGAATGGAGACTGGTGTGGAGCGATCTTAGACTCCGCCTCCTCCAGCAGAGCCAGCGCTGATTGGCCGAATTCCGTACTCTGGCCAATCAGCGCTGGCCAATGCATTCTATTAGCCCGATGAAGTAGAGCTGAATGTGTGTGCTAAGCACACACATTCAGCACTGCTTCATCACGCCAATACAATGCATTAGCCAGTGCTGATTGGCCAGAGTACGGAATTCGGCCAATCAGCGCTGGCCAATGCATTCTATTAGCCCGATGAAGCAGAGCTGAATGTGTGTGCTAAGCACACACATTCAGCACTGCTTCATCACGCCAATACAATGCATTAGCCAGTGCTGATTGGCCAGAGTACGGAATTCGGCCAATCAGCGCTGGCCAATGCATTCTATTAGCCCGATGAAGTAGAGCTGAATGTGTGTGCTAAGCACACACATTCAGCACTGCTTCATCACGCCAATACAATGCATTAGCCAGTGCTGATTGGCCAGAGTACGGAATTCGGCCAATCAGCGCTGGCTCTGCTGGAGGAGGCGGAGTCTAAGATCGCTCCACACCAGTCTCCATTCAGGTCCGACCTTAGACTCCGCCTCCTCCAGCAGAGCCAGCGCTGATTGGCCGAATTCCGTACTCTGGCCAATCAGCACTGGCTAATGCATTGTATTGGCGTGATGAAGCAGTGCTGAATGTGTGTGCTTAGCACACACATTCAGCTCTACTTCATCGGGCTAATAGAATGCATTGGCCAGCGCTGATTGGCCGAATTCCGTACTCTGGCCAATCAGCACTGGCTAATGCATTGTATTGGCGTGATGAAGCAGTGCTGAATGTGTGTGCTTAGCACACACATTCAGCTCTACTTCATCGGGCTAATAGAATGCATTGGCCAGCGCTGATTGGCCGAATTCCGTACTCTGACCAATCAGCACTGGCTAATGCATTGTATTGGCGTGATGAAGCAGTGCTGAATGAGTGTGCTTAGCACACACATTCAGCTCTACTTCATCGGGCTAATAGAATGCATTGGCCAGCGCTGATTGGCCGAATTCCGTACTCTGGCCAATCAGCACTGGCTAATGCATTGTATTGGCGTGATGAAGCAGTGCTGAATGTGTGTGCTTAGCACACACATTCAGCTCTACTTCATCGGGCTAATAGAATGCATTGGCCAGCGCTGATTGGCCGAATTCCGTACTCTGACCAATCAGCACTGGCTAATGCATTGTATTGGCGTGATGAAGCAGTGCTGAATGAGTGTGCTTAGCACACACATTCAGCTCTACTTCATCGGGCTAATAGAATGCATTGGCCAATCAGCGCTGGCCAATGCATTCTATTAGCGTGAACTGAGTTTGCACAGGGGTTCTAGTGCACCCTCGGCTCTGCTACATCAGATTGCTACATCTGATGTAGCAGTGCCGAGTGTGCATCAGATGTGTAGTTGAGCAAAACTGACTCAGCACTGCTAAGTCTCTGCATTCGCATAGGAATGCATTGGCCAGCCTTCGGCCAATCAGCGCTGGCTCTGCCGGAGGAGGCGGAGTCTAAGGTCGGACCTGAATGGAGACTGGTGTGGAGCGATCTTAGACTCCGCCTCCTCCAGCAGAGCCAGCGCTGATTGGTCGAGTTCCGTACTCTGGCCAATCAGCGCTGGCCAATGCATTCTATTAGCCCGATGAAGTAGAGCTGAATGTGTGTGCTTAGCACACACATTCAGCTCTACTTCATCAGGCTAATAGAATACATTGGCCAATCAGCGCTGGCCAATGCATTCTATTAGCTTGATGAAGCAGAGTGTGCACAAGGGTTCAAGCGCACCCTCGGCTCTGATGTAGCAGAGCTGAGGGTGCACAAGGGTTCAAGTGCACCCTCGGCTCTCCTACATCAGAGCCGAGGGTGCGCTTGAACCCTTGTGCAGCCTCAGCTCTGCTACATCAGAGCCGAGGGTGCGCTTGAACCCTTGTGCACACTCTGCTTCATCAAGCTAATAGAATGCATTGGCCAGCACTGATTGGCCAGAGTACGGAATTCGGCCAATCAGCGCTGGCCAATGCATCCCTATGGGAAAAAGTTTATCTCACAAAAATCACAATTACACACCCGATAGAGCCCCATAAAGTTATTTTTAATAACATTCCCCCCTAAATAAAGGTTATCCCTAGCTATCCCTGCCTGTACAGCTATCCCTGTCTCATAGTCACAAAGTTCACATTCTCATATGACCCGGATTTGAAATCCACTATTCGTCTAAAATGGAGGTCACCTGATTTCGGCAGCCAATGACTTTTTCCAATTTTTTTCAATGCCCCCGGTGTCGTAGTTCCTGTCCCACCTCCCCTGCGCTGTTATTGGTGCAAAAAAGGCGCCAGGGAAGGTGGGAGGGGAATCGAATTTTGGCGCACTTTACCACGCGGTGTTCGATTCGATTCGAACATGGCGAACACCCTGATATCCGATCGAACATGTGTTCGATAGAACACTGTTCGCTCATCTCTAGACTTTACCTGTCTCTGGTGGTCCTATAGAAATGAATAGTCGGGGCTTCCCTAACCACTGCTCCATTCAGGCTGGGGAGAAAAATACCCCTGTTATTTTGATCAATGGGAAGTCTTTGTCCACCACTGATCTGCAACTCATCCGCTTTCCTGCACATGAGGAATTATTTGCTGAAGAGGGGAAATATTAGAAATGTGGTGCAACCATTGTAGTGAATTCCTCACCAAGATGTTTTAGAATGATACTTAAAATGACTCTATAAATATAAGAGGATTCATTTGTTTTCTCTTACACTAAGGGCATCTATATTACTGAAATCTGTATGCAAACTTTACATAACAAAAGATACCCCGAGATTGCATTCAACCGCGACGTACCCCCAATGGATCGCCCCTGGCCATTCTTATAGCTTTTTATTTAACTACATGTCTCCCATATAAGTGGATGTCTTTCCGACCCGGCTGTGAATCCCTGCTCCTGAATAATACATAGCGATGATGTTATAAATATGTCTACTTTAGAAAGATAGAAAGTTGCTTTACAGAACATGTCCATTTGGCCTAATTGTATTCTTTCTTATCTGGCTCCACAAAAGTAATTGAAGAAAATTGACATAAATTATGTATGCATGATTCCTCCATGACTCCAATTTTCTTTTATATTTTTGGATGTATGAGATGTTTATGGGCAGTGATAAATATATATAGCCAACTGTGGCATCAGGGTCGGAAGGTCAGAGGAGAATCCTCTTATGGATCCATAACTTTAGGTCAGGGCAGGAGTATGCGGTATGTAATCGCAGATCAGCTGCTGAAGGGTCAGTACACGTGGCCTTCACTTATTATGCTATAATAACTATATAGCATGGTTTTATGTATTGTTATTAGATTATTCTATGTATGGAGCTATTATTTGTTACGTATTAGAGATGAGCGAGTAGTGTTCGATCGAGTAGGTGTTCGATCAAATACTACGGTATTCTAAATACTCGTACTCGATCGAACACTACTAGCTGTTCGAAGTTTAAGGTTCGATGCAGAACCAGCATTGATTGGCAGAATGCTATACATTCTGCCAATCAACGCTGGTTCTTCTCTTAACTTTAGAAGTCTTCCCCATGCAGCGTCCCCGCGGCGTCTTCCGGCTGGAATTCACTCTGCCTAGGCATCCGGCCTAGGCAGAGCCGACTGCGCATGCGCGGGCATGGCCACGCATGCGCAGTCGGCTCTGCTCAGGCGTCGGGCCGGGGAGAGCCGACCGCGCATGCGCAGTCGGCTCTGCCTAGGCCCCGATGCCTAGGCAGAGTGAATTCCAGCTGGAAGACGCCACGGGGGCGCTGCGCCGGGAGAAGACTTCAAGGAGAATCCAGCCCGACCATCACTCGTGGACTTGGTGAGTATAATTTTATCGAATTTTGCAAACCCCTGAAACGAGCATTTCCCCCCCATAGACTATAATGGGGTTCGAAATCCGTTCGAACAGTCGAATAGTGTGCGGCTGTTCGAATCGGATTTCAAACCTCAGACATTTTAGTGTTCGCTCATCTCTAGTAAGTATATGTTGGTATTATTTCAGCACTGTATTTCAGGTGTAAACAATATAACAATATAGCAATAGTGCAAACGAAGGGAACAAATTTTGTTAAAAAAAAAAAGATACTTTTTATTTACTTCTGTAAATACTTTATATCTTTCTCTGTTCCTACACTATACACAAACAGATCAGTTTACAATGAAGTCTATGGAGAGGGAAAAGAGAAATACAATGAAATCCATCAGTCAGGAGGAGACTGGAGACTGGTGTTGTGAAATATAAATGTCTCTCTATAATACAGATGTTTTTGTGATGTTTCTGTACTGTGAACAGTCCCCACCCCTCCCCTTACTCCATAGACTTCTTTTTTTTAACTGTAATTTTTATTAAGATTTTCAAACAGTGAACAGAAAATCATGTGCAAATCAACTGCCAGGATAACAAAAGTCAGGGAAACCATACAACTCCATAGACTTCTATTGTTCAGGTGTGATCAGTGGAGGCAAATCAGACCTACTTCTTTAATAAAAGTTCAAAGTGTGTTATATGTATCTGTCCTATGGATTTATTAAAAAATAAAGGTTTAGGGATACTTTATTATTTAGTCAATGCACGGCACTAATAAATGGAGCTTATAATAAGTTATTATATGGTATAGTTATTTGTACACCATACGGGGGTGTAAATAAAAAGTAACGTATAAGAAAATATCTAATGCAAATGATATTATCAGCTAAGATTTCCTAAAATTTTGCAAGTAATTAAAATCAGAAGTTCTTTTGTTCTATAGCGTCGTATAGAGAAAGCCTCGGATACATTTTCACTTCTGGTGCTGAGGTGCCCCAGCCCGACGCCCAGGGGGATGAATAATTAAATCTGGCAATTGATAATGACCTGTAGATGAGAGCAGGGCGACCCAATGTCTGCTACACAGCAAATTATAGCGTAACCTTGTGCGTAGCGATGAAGATACAGTCAGCGAGGAGACAGACCTTACTTCTGTATCACCTTGTCAGGTCACAGCAACGGGACGCAACCATCTAGAGATGAGATTTCTCAACTTGCTACATTGGTAAAGGCAGGAATTGTGTGTGATTGCGCTGTTCAGCCAGCAGGAACACTCCAGATCATTGTTAAGATGTTCAGCCAGCAGTAACAAGCCAAATTGCCTTTGTTAAATCTGTTTTCACCTATTGATTCATTGTATGCATTACTGTGTGTTGTGAACGGAGGAGAAAAATACTGAGATCTGTGTCAAAATGTGTATTTGTGCTGTGAATGCACCGATGGTAGCATATCAGTATTAACTGTCAGGGATGATACACTACATGAACGGCACAACAGAGAGAACCGCTTCTACAAAAGAAATAAGTCTTGAGCTTTTCTAGTGAAAATTTGTGATTTGCAGTATTTTTGTCATTATTGTTTGTGCGATTTAAAGAGGACCTTTCACCACCTGGGGCACATGCGGTTTAATACACTGCTAGATAGCCAAAAGTGCGTGGAATTCAGCACACTATCGGATTTCACGTTCTGTGCCCCCGGTGAAGTGCTATCGGTGCTGGTATTGTAGCTCTTCACTGTCAGAAGGGCGTTTCTGACAGTCAGTCAGGAACGCCCTTCCTCACAGTAGTGTCTATAGCGTTGTACTGTGAGACTGGTGAGGAATGCCCCTTCCAGTCCTGATAGTACTCGTCCATAGACAAGCACTGGGGGGGGGGGGGGAAGGCGTTCTTCACCGCTACGCATCATGGCTGGGCGGTAAGGAACGTCCCCTCTCACAGCACAGCGCAATAGACGCTACTGTGAGGAAGGGCTGACAGTGAAGCGCTACGATAGCGGCAGACAGTGCACTGAATTCAGCACACTGTCGGCTTTCTAGCAGTATATTACATCGCATGTGCCCCAGATGGTGAAAGGTCCTCTTGAAATTTAAAGTGACCTCCAACTATGAACACAATGGAATTTTTCACCCTTAAATCCCCCAAATTTTGATTATAGTTAAAATACATATTTGCACGCAATAGTGTCCAACTGGCCCACCAGAGGATCCTCCAATGGGTCCAGATGGATGATCCAATGGTTTTGTAGAAGAATCATATTTGAAAGGTACTATGGCCTTTTTCATACGAATTGTTGGTGGGCTCCAGAGAGTCACTTTAACTGGGTATCCTTCCTCCCCTCAACCATCGTCCAACCATCCAACCAGTGGATTTTGTTTTTTTTGACTATCATTCACGATTGTGACCACATTCACTTACTTGCAATTAAGACATTGTGATATTTGGCAGCACAATATGTCTCAAAGCACATTTTCGATGTAGCCCTAGCCCAAAAGGGGTTTTTCATACTGTATATACATAAAGTTAAAATCATATGTTTTAACTATTTGCTTAGGCCCGGTTCACCCCCGAATGGAAACATAATCCGCATAAAAAAGTGGTTAGCTAAGGAAACCCATGGATCCCATTGACTATAATGGGGTCCGTGTGGTTTCCGCATGAAAAATGCTATTTGTTCTCTATGGGATTTCTACAAGATTGCTTATTTCAGAATACTGATCATCTCCTCTTCACTTCTACTATAGGTTTCATTCTGGTATCCTTTATATACAGTAAAAAAGAAGAGAGCTCTCATTCAGTCTACTGAAAATAAAATAGAGACCTTATTACAAGTGGTTTTTTAGTATGGCCAGTGGCTGGAAGTAAATTGACTAAATATATAAAGCAATCTATAATGGGATATCTGGAAATACAGTCCATGAAGACAAGCTCAGTGAGCTATAGTCTGATGTATAGCTGCTCCCTTCTGTGACTGACGTATGGTATTATATCCCCGCCGGCAACTGTTTTGCAGTGCCATGAAGGCCTCTGCATAGTGACAGACCGGTTTCCATTTCTATGGATATAAAACTTCTTCAATTAATAGGATTTATAGTTCAATTTTGTGATCGATAAAAAAAAAAAAAAAAAAATTATAATATATCTCAAACCTACATGCCCGTCATAGCCGACCATACTGTAAACTGAAAGTTCAGTACAGTATATTCTTAATATATTCTATTACAAGTCAGGCTTGGTTTGTTTGTCACAGCACTCCAAATGCCCTATTGCCCAATAGTAGCTTTGTGTCCTCAGGAACTGATGTGAGCGAGTAAAGTTTCCATTGAGACAAAAATTTCTCTAGTGGAAAATTTAGAAAAGCTTTATGAAAGGAAGGTGTGAAAAGAGATTATCAAAGTCAATTTTAGTAAAGTGATTAAAATATTAAAAAAGCCCAATATCTCTTCTGGAGAGATATCAAATACATTGTATGGCACGTGCAGAGTGGATGTTTTTGACTATAAACTGCATCTCCCATCACAGAATGGTGTTGTATTGTTATCTTACACTTTGCAGTATCACGTTCATTACTAGAGATGAGCGAGTAGTGTTCGATCGAGTAGGTGTTCGATCGAATACTACGGTATTCGAAATACATGTACTCGATCGAACACTACTAGCTGTTCGAAGTTTAAGGTTCGATGCAGAACTAGCGTTGATTTGCAGAATGCTATACATTCTGCCAATCAACGCTGGTTCTTCTCTTACCTTTAGAAGTCTTCTCTGTGCAGCGCCCCCGCGGCGTCTTCCGGCTGGAATTCACTCTGCCTAGGCATCTGGCCTAGGCAGAGCCGACTGCGCATGCGTGGGCATGCCCTCACATGCGCAGTCGGCTCTGCTCAGGCGTCGGGCCGGGCAGAGCTGACCGCGCATGCGCAGTCGGCTCTGCCTAGGCCCCGATGCCTAGGCAGAGTGAATTCCAGCCAGAAGACGCCGCGGGGGCGCTGCACCGGGAGAAGACTTCAAGGAGAATCCAGCCCGACCGTCACTCGTGGACTTGGTAAGTATAATTTTATCGAATTTTGCGTAATCGTGAAACGAGCATTTCCCCCCCATAGACTATAATGGGGTTCGAAATCCGTTCAAACAGTCGAACAGTATGCGGCTGTTCGAATCGGATTTCGAACCTCGGACATTTTAGTGTTCGCTCATCTCTATTCATTACTAATTCCTGCCAAGGATGATGGCTTCTTTATATTTTGCATTCTTATAATCCCAGTACACATTAACAGCATACTTGTCACCTTCGGACAATGTGCGTGTCTTGTTTGGGGTAAGGAATTGGCTGAGGATTCATGAAAATGGGAACAAACCCCCCTATCTAGTAGTAATACAACCCCATAATGTGCTACATTAATCTTTGCACCCAATCTTTTCTGTACACCATGTTATACACATTACATGTGATCTGCTTTGTGACTAGAGATGGACAATGCTCTCAGAATTTGTATTGTTTCGGGGATAGGTGGCTTGCTTCCAAGATTTGGTTTGGGTCAAATAAATTTGAAATGATCCACACCTTAAAACATAGCGCAGGATACTCTCTGAGCTACTAGAAACTTACCTATCCAATGTCTAGCTATCTTAGGCTAAGGCCCCACGTTGCGGAAATGCAAAGCCAAGAGTGGATTGTGCAAAAGGTAGAAGTATAAGAACTTCCTATATATTTCCATTCCTCTTCTAGCCATTCTTGGCTTTGGCTCAAAAAACTGCAACAAAAAAAAGCTGTTTCCGCAACGTGGGGCCTCAGCCTAAGGCAAACACAACCAAAGGTTTGTCAAAGTGAATGTGACATTATTATACTCTGGGATCTCTTCAGACCTCAGAGTATAATAGATGAAGTCCCAGGGGAAGTATTAAAAATAAAAACCATTCATTCACAACTTCCTTTACCTCTTTAGGACCTCTTTTGAGGTCATGTCTCTCCACTCCCCATGTGGCCACTAGTCACAATCTAATATAGTCTGGGGTCGGAAGAGACCTCAGAGTATACTACAGATGCCATTTTAGTTCACACAAGACCAATCTCCATTTGGTTTAGTAAAAAATTAACAATTTGGAATATTCAGCTGGGTATGAGTCAGTTCGCCCATCTCTATTTGTGACTCATGTACCATACAGTATCACTTTAAAATGACCTGTGTGGAAGGACCTCCTGGGACATTTTCTCACGGCCGCCAGGGCAGTCATACCGAGACATTGGCGCAGCTCTACCCCACCTTCCATGCTCGGATTCCTCCAGGACTTTCTTCTTATCCGGAGGATGGAGGCTCTAGTTGCGGAGGACTCCCCCGATTCCTCCAAGTTTGAGCACCTCTGGCGGCCTTGGGTTCTGTTCAAGGAGTCTTCGACTTCTCTGCTTCCTTCTCTTAAGTCTTGACCTTAAGCGATGACATCACAACATGTATATGTGACTGCTACGGCCAATCACTGGCTGCAGTGGCGACCTGTCAACTCCACTGAGGTCTCTGCTTGGGTGCAAAGATCACATGTCCTTGTTGGGATGTAATTAACGGAAGTCTGGATATAGCGAAGGACCAGGAGGAATCAGAAAGGGAGCGATGAAGAATTAGTATGGTGGGTATGTTTTTTTTCTTTTTTTTACTGTTTTATAAAATTCTAAGTGGCTTTAAAACAAATAGAAATGAGTGGACAACCCCTTTAATTTTCTAAATTGTGCAGGAAAATGAAATTGGCTGCTACGCACAACACTACTACTTCATGTCCGAACCAGTTTTGTTCCCAATTTTTTCTTTTTTTTTTTGAGTGACCCTTCATGATAGTTTATAAAATTACATTTTTCTTGCATGTGATCAAAACCAAGTTATTTTTACAAGCGACTGCACACATCCTGCCTGCCTGCCTCCAGTCTTCAGCGCCTGTCTGTAGCTCGTCTCTCCCGCCTTCCTTGACTGTCACAGCGTCTTACCAAAGTCAAAGCTGGTTTATGTTTGATAATCTTCAAATAAAGTTATAAGAGAAATCATTTCCCGTATTGTTTTAGCTTAAAAGGAAGAGCTCGGAGAACAGACCCAACAGAAATTATTTTTTCCAACTTTCTAAAGCATAGCATAGTGGAAATTTCACTCAAAAACAAGAAGAAAAAAAAAAAAAAAAGGCAGAAAGTTGAGCAAATTTCCCCAGTGAGTATAAAAATCAGAATAGCGTGAAATCAGAATATGGGAACAAAATGGGCGATTTATCCTTCAATTTTTGGTACGGCCTAATAGAAGAAGATGGAAGGTACTACATGTAGAATACAAAATTAGGGATTTTGGATTGAAGCGAGTGATTTATGGCAATCATTTCAATCTTGGGATTACATAAATACTCAAGATTTCTTTAATACTTTAAAGGTGAATTTACATGAAGAGATTATAGGTAAGATGACCGCACAATAGATCAGTCGTGTAAATATTACAACGTGAATAAAATGGCTGTTTCTTTGTGAAACTAATACCACTCCAAAATTGTAGACAGCGGTCCTTGATCCAAGAACGTATGCAATTTAGCAGCTAATCTGTCTAGAAAGTAACCTCTTGGGCTATGTAAGTATCTGAAGATACAGTTTAGTATGTTAACTTGCAATATATTCTATCAATATTACATAATCTACTATTTATATTAAAGTTATTTTAAAGGGTTATCGCTGTCTCAGCAAATCTCTGCCAAGATGGAAATAACAGCTTCCAAGTTCTGGCTCCTAAGGTGGCACATATGGGAACAGCTGAGCAGTAAGGACTGTGAATCTGTGGAATAGCCTACCCTGGTCAAAGCAGCAACAGCTGACAGATTAAAAAACAGCTTAGATACCTTTACATAGCAAAGTACTATCGATGTTTATTTCTTTTATTCAACCATTTAGTCATGCCTTTTCCATTCCTTGGTTGAACTTGATAGACATATGTCTTTTTTTCAATCGAGCAACTATGTAACGATGCAAAGGAAAATGAAAGTTATGGAAATTGCCTAACTACGCTTTTTCCATAACTGTGACACCATGGAAACAGAGTAGGTCAGCTGTGCTACACTGTTTCCATAGCGCCTATTCTCCTCTATGGGAGATACAGTAACAACTTAGAACTGCACTGGGGGCAGCGCGGTGGCTCAGTGGTTAGCACAGCAGCCTTACAGCGCTGGAGTCCTGGGTTCAAATCCCCCCAGGAACAACACCTGCAAGGAGTTTGTATGTTCTCCCCGTGTTTGCATGGATTTCCTCCCATTCTACAAAGACATACTGAAAGGAAAAAAAAAATTACATTGTTACCCCTATATGGGGCTCACAATCTACATAAAATAAATAAATAAAAAAATAAAAACTTAGAACCGCACTGGTTGGCTTCTCTCGCACCTTCCATCCATGGGGGTCTGGAGTGGATTGGGAGTTCTTACTGCATACAAAACACAGTTTTAATTATATTCAATCTCAGCTATATAAACGAGGATGAAGCAAGTTCCCTTGAGTAGAACAGTTTTTTAAAAAAAAAAAAAAAAAAAAACTTTGAATTTCATGTAAATCTCAGAAATACGTGAAGGGCCGCTCCACTTTGGACAATCTCTACTTTTTAAAAGGAGTCCTTCACAATAGGTTGATTTCGAAGAGTCCCATTGCTGGGACCTTCAGTGAACAGTCTTAATCTGTGGGGATTATCAGGCAGTAAGTGTTCAATTTCCCCATATCGCCACCAGTGGTAAAATGAGGCATTACACAGTGCCTATTAAAATCAATTAAATACCTGTGTTATTCAGGAAAGGGAAGGGCCTTCAAATTTAGAAATGATCTTTCTATGAAGCTGCTCTCCACTCTAGCAAAGAGATGAAGGTCCTGAACAAGGGACCCCTTTGTTTAGCTTACACTGGGTTCACACTAGTGTTTGGGTCCACATAGATGAGACCATCTGCTAAAAAACTATTACCCATGGACAACCGTAGACCCCATAGATTATGATGAGGTCTGCCTCCATGCAGGACTTTTATTTATATTAAACATTTGCGACACACAACCTATCACTGTCAGAAATGGGAAAATTAACCCTTTTATTTCCAATAGTAGCAGGCGAGGAGAGGCTTTGTGGAAGGAGGCTGGGACACAATTACTGTGTATGAGGGCACTGTCAGGGGCTGGAAATAATGGGAAGCTTTTGTGTCAATGCATGTAGTGAACAAGTCTTCATGCATGTGTGGGTGGATGGGGGGGGCAACATGGTGGCTCAGTGGTTAGCACTGCAGCCTTGCAACACTTGGGTCCTGGGCTCAAATCCCACCAGGAAGAACATCTGCAAGGAGCTTGTATGTTCTCCCCATGCGTGTGCGGATTTCCTCCCATTCTACAAAGACATACTGCTAGGGAAAAAAATGTACATTGTGATCCCTATTTGGGGCTCACAATCTACATTTAAAAAATGGATGTATGGGGAAGAGGTAACGGTCATGAGTCCATGTAGGTGGACACCCCAAGCTTAATCTTTGTACACACCCAATCCTAAAATTTGCTAATACATAAAAAAAAAAAAAAAAAAAAAATCAGACAATGGTTCAGGTCCTTAGTATTTGATATAGTTCTACAATTTACTCTATGGTTATATTACAAACTTTTCTCTCAAATAATCCAAAACTAAAGAATTTTCCCTGTCTATAGATGACATATGTCATGATTTATTTTCTATCTACAGAGGCCTTTAAAAATTAACTTCAAGTTTCACATTTCTGCATAATGGGATTACTAATTAATATTTATATCAAAACCTGGGTATCTCACTTTGAAGCCGATACTGTGATATCAAAGATTACTCTCTTGAGTATTACTGGTTTAAGATGTTAGAACAAATTAACCTTTATGAAACTTCTCCAAAACTATTCATCCATATTAAGAGAACTTAAAGATAAATAAGACGATTTGCGTAGAATACCAAGTGAAGAGTAGAAAGGACGATTGTAAGATTTAGGCGCGCGCTTGCCTTCAAGTCCCTGTTCAGTTATTAGAGATTCAGCGCATTCATTGACTTCGACCTCATCCTTAACTTACCTATATGAAGCATATTTTAATATTTGACGTGATGTCATTGGATGGAGCATTTGACTCATCTCGTAATGTTATTTTTTAATTACAAATTAATTGTTATTCTAGAGCTAGGCTTCACCCTCTACTAGTTAGCACATAGTTCTATTAGCGGTGCCATTCAACTGGAAGGTTGAGATTAGCCATAAAGCTGTTTATACCAATTAGCATGAAGCACATGACCTCATTTTTGGGAATTCATGCCTGGGTCTCAAGGCGGTTTGGATCATTTGGAACGTAAATGCTTATGCAAATAATAGGGAAATTAGTAAAAGAATTAGCTTGTTGTTTTGGAAAGAAAAATGAATGACTAGCTATCGGTTTTATACTTCAGGTCTATAGAGCAGATTTCTCCTTTTTCTTATGTCAGTGGCCTCAGGTATACAGGTGATGGCTAGGAATATGAAATGTATTCCTTCATGTTAGTTACAACACCACAATTTCTTAAATGTCAAAGCATAACTCTTATGAATCAACTTTTCATAAGTCAATAATAGAGATGAGCGAGTAGTATTTGATCGAGTAGGTATTCGATCGAATACTACGGTATTCGATCGAATACTACGGTATTCGAAATACTCGTACTCGATCGAGTACCACTCACTATTCAAATGTAAAAGTTTGATGCAGAACCAGCATTGATTGGCCGAATGCTATACAGTCGGCCAATCAACGCTGGTTCTTCTCCTACCTTTAGAAGTCTTCTCCGTGCAGCTTCCCCGCGGCGTCTTCCGGCTCTTCATTCACTCTGTCAGGCATCGGGCCTGGGCAGAGCCGACTGCGCATGCCTGCTTGTAGTGCGGGCATGCGCAGTCGGCTCTGCCCAGGCCCGATGCCTGGCAGAGTGAATGAAGAGCCGGAAGATGCCGCGGGGACGCTGCACGGAGAAGACTGCACGGAGGATCCAGCCCGACCCTCACTCGTGGACTTGGTAATTATAATTTAATCGAATGTTGCCTACCCCTGAAACGAGCATTTTCCCCCCATAGACTATAATAGGGTTCGATATTCGATTCGAGTAGTCGAATATTGAGGGGCTACTCGAAACGAATATCGAACCTCGAACATTTTACTGTTTGCTCATCTCTAGTCAATAACACAGTTGAATATAAGAAACTAGGTCATATATCTTATTAAGAAAATCTGTTTCCTTCGCCACTTACTAGACTGCTCTTCTCTTTATCTTCACTCAGACTATTTGTTTACATAGAGTTTGAACCTGTTTCCAGCTTACAGGCAGAACTCTAAAGAGAAGGGAGGGGGGAGAAGGAGGCTGATAATTGAGAGTCGTAGAGTCTTATCCTAAAACCTAGCAGCATCAGACTCAGAGAGTAACAGAGTATAGTAGCTGCAGTTATTTTGTGTGTTTTTTTCCCACCTCAAAGTAACTCAAAAAGTAAGTTAGCTTAATAAGTTGAGAAGGAAACATTTTTATTTCATGTATCAAGCAGTACAAAGTTTTTTTATGTTCACTTGTACTATTCAGTTATGAAAAATTGAATCATATACCATTTTGTCACTTCTGTATGTTCTTTTATTTAAAAAAAAAAAAAGGTAAATAAATATAGATTTAAAAAAATTATAATCATTGGATAACCAGACTAGACAACCCTGGTCAATAGGACTCTTAGGGCTCATAACCAAGCTGCATCGGCTTCTCCCCATCACACTGTCACAGCCGCTATCTGCAGCCTCCACTTTGCACAGCACGCTACCTAAGCAATTACCAAGTTCAATACTAGCTGATTAAAAAGGTTGTTCAGCCACGTAATTTATTTAAGTCAATCCCCTATGGCTTATATTTGGTTGCTAGCCTCTAGCTGCATTATTCACCTCCAGTAATGACATGTCAACATGGACTTGTGAATTGGGTGTAAAGGTTAGGTGTCACTTCCATTAGCATTCAATGCTGCTAGTGTCTGGCTGCAGTGGTCACATGTGCATGTCGATAAACCATTGCTGGAGGTCAGTATTCAGAAATCAATGGGGTCTAGACCTCTTTGAGCCAGAGTGGGGATTAATAAAGTGAATATTATTTTTTTTTTAATGATAGCAAAGAATTCCATGTACAACAGTTATTTTAATTTCTTATTAAATTCATAAGACATTGGCTCCACTTAGTGAATATAATGAGAATTATACATTTTTAGAGAAACGTGGCTCCTCCTTGCAGATATTTTGTGAACTCACTGCCAAGACGGGCATATATAGTGAGAAGGTGAAAGGCAAAGTGCCGGACTCGTGCTATATCAGCCTCAGATTCCTGACTTATGTATGGTCCAGTGCCGGTCCAGAATAGGTTTCAGCCCCAGGTGTGGGTCATAGGCTCATTACTGGTCCATAAAAGGTTGCAGAGCCTGCACTTCAGAGCAGAACCTGGGAGGAGAGGATTTCCTGGGTTTGTC
The DNA here is from genome assembly GCF_031893055.1 of Leptodactylus fuscus. Taxonomy (NCBI): domain Eukaryota; kingdom Metazoa; phylum Chordata; class Amphibia; order Anura; family Leptodactylidae; genus Leptodactylus; species Leptodactylus fuscus. The sequence goes on from NC_134274.1 coordinate 31,078,560, forward strand.
CTGACACTGAGAGCCTTGTGTACAGTATGGTGTTTTTATTTGTTGTTGATTCGTGTGGCTGGTAGTAAGCCTCATGTACAGTTAGTATTCTCTTTTTAGTTGGTGCTCAGACGAGCAGGATTTTGTTTGACTTTACTTTGCCTGAAGTTAAGGCTGTATTTTATTTTCCTCACTTTTGGTGCCTGAAGTAAAGGTTAATTTTAGCAGTTTTTCCTAAATAAACCGCTTTGCTGCAAGACTTGTATACCTGCCTCTGACGGGTTGGGTCTGCACCACTGCTTCTACCGAGCTACCTTCCCCACAATATACATATACATATATATATATATGAAAAATTTTGCAGCGTAAACAATATAAAATTGAATTTTTGAGGACAGTATCCTTTTACGAAGGGATATAGCTAATTATAACTAGTAATGAAAACATGATGCCCTCTGTTCAAACAAAATTACCTAAAGCCATTTAGAATATTACATATTACCTTCGAACGCCTCTTATAAAGACCTGAACAATAAAGACCTTAACGGCAATGGAATAATTGGTTGGTAAATGTTATGTGTTCTTCTATCTTTTTCAGCCTGTGGAAACAATAATGGACCTGATATACAACTGGTCTCCTTGATTTAGGAAAAGACGAAGCAAAGAAGGTAGTAATTGCTTTTAATCTCATATAATAGAAAATTAGCCAGCTATTACCACCCTGATGAATTTCTTCAGGCTTTTTATTAACATAGAAAAGCATGTAATTCAATCACTGTACATAATGTAGAAAGCTCAATTATGTCAACCCAAACTATTTACTAGGTGCTATTCATCCTCCATATCAAAACACAAAGACGAAGTTGCTGCAAAATATGTTCGTACAAAGCCAAACTCTCATATTAACAAAAGGAGATGCACAAGGCTTACTTATGAAAGCTGCTTGCTTAATGAATCGGTAGAGAACAAGCAAATCTCTGATGACTATTTGTTGGACAAGACCTCTGGGTTAGACTCATTGTCTGCTTATTTAAAGGGATTCAATCATTAGAATCCCGCTTTTAGCTAAACCCACATCGGAATCGCCTAAAGAAAGACTATTCTTCCCCTACCTTTAGAGGTCTTCTCCACTCCACTGTTCCTTAGATCCTTCGGAGAAAACTCTCCAGCACCACCTTTTTCTTGTTCACCACCTTCACCTCTTCTTCCTTGTCCCGTCTTCCTCAAAAAATAACGACTGCGCATGTCTGTTGCCATTTCCTTGTGGCTGAACTTGAGAGGACACAGGAAAATGGCCGACAGATGTTGGCCATTTTCCTATGGCAGAACAGGAAAGAGGCGGCGAACAGAAGAAGGCAGCACTGGAGAGTCTTCTTGTAGCACTTGGGATGCCCCCAGTGCTGTTTGAGTGCCGGGACCGCCCCCCAGTGTTGGAAGAAAGCTAATTAGCATATGGACGAAAACCAAGATATCTAAGGAAGGGCAACACAGAGAAGACATCTAAAGGTGGGGAAGAATAGCCTTTCTTAAGGCTATTCTAACGTGGTTTTAGCTAAAAATGGGATTTTAATAATTGAATCCCTTTAAGGGAAGTAATGCAAACTTTTTTCCCTTTTGGTTAGCCAACACAAAAATATTCCAGGGTTAGCCTATACATTTTGTTTTTCTTTACGTTTTCATTTCAAATACAGAAAAAAACACCAATTTCTCCTGTATTGACAAAGCCGTGTATTTTACGAATGTGCAATAAATATTATATAAGGGTTTGCCTGACACATTTTCGAACACCTCTGTTTAATTTTGTTTCCAATTTCGATATGCTGAAAGAATATAAGTGTATGTCCTTGTAAGGGATAACTTTCCAATCTATATTAATAACTATAGTATCAACACACACATCTATTTTATAGGAATAAAGACCTGCCAAGGTTAAGAATTACTATTGCAAATTAAATTACCTCCAAAAAAATTTCTGGGGAACATTATTCTTTATAACTAGCAAATGATTAAAGGAATTGTCAAGCCCGTCAAATGTAATGACAAACTTTACCAGTTCCTTGAGATTTCGGTGCTACCACTTCCCAGATCCCTTCTCTGTATCCTTGTCTCCAATGATGTCTTTTCGACACAGTTTTGTGACATCACTGAGGTTACTTATAACTGCGAGGAAGGATGCACTTCTCGACGGAACTACAAATAAGAATCCTAGTGGACCCCGTTCTTTCCTCCAGATCTTGGAGTATCCACTCTTCTCTAAGGAGGAGTGAGGAGTAGAGATGAGTGAACAGTGAAATGTTTGAAGTTCAAAATTCGATTCGAGTAGCCACTCAATACTCGACTATTCGATCGAATATCAAACCCCATTATAGTCTATGGGGAATAAATACTCGTTTAGGGGGAAACCACTATTCACTCAGGAGGGTCACCAAGTCCACTATGACACTCCAGGAAATGATACCAACACCCTGGAATGCAACTGGGACAGCAGCGGAAGCATACCTGGGGGCATCTAACATGCTTAAGTCACTGTATTACATCAGGATCCCTGTCAACTTGCAATATGCGGTAGCTGACTTTTTCCCATAGGAATGCATTGAGCAGCGTTGATTGGCCGAATGCGATACAGAGTACAGCATTCGGCCAATCAACACTGGTTCTGCCGGAGGTTCGTCTGTGAGGAGGCCGAGTCTGAGATCAGACCAGAATGGAGACTGCTGTGGACCGATCTTAGACTCCGCCTCTTCCAGCAGAACCAGCGTTGATTGACTGAATGCTGTACTCTATATGGCATTCGGCCAATCAACGCTGGTCAATGCATTCCTATGCCGAAATGTAGCAGTGCTGGCCGTGCACTCTGCTCGGTTACACCGGAGATGCAGCCTAGCCAAGAGCACAGCAAGCACTGCTACACCGGAGATGTGAACCCTGCTGCTCACTCAGCTCTGCTGCATCAGAGATGTAGCAGAGCTGAGTGTGTGCTGAACCCTGCTGCACACTCAGCTCTGCTGCATAAGAGATGCGCTGAACCTTGCTGCACACTCAGCTCTGCTGCATCAGAGTTGTAGCAGAGCTGAGTGTGCGCTGAACCCTGCTGCACACTCACCTCTGCTGCATCTCAGCAGAGCTGAGTGTGCAGCAGGGTTCAGCGCACACTCAGCTCTGCTACAACTCTGATGCAGCAGAGCTGAGTGAGCAGCAGGGTTCAGCGCATCTCTTATGCAGCAGAGCTGAGTGTGCGCTGAGCTCAGCTGCATCTCTGGTGTAGCCAAGCTGAGCGCACGGCCAGCACCGCTACATCTCGGCATAGGAATGCATTGACCAGCGTTGATTGGCCGAATGCCATACAGAGTACAGCATTCGGCCAATCAACGCTGGTTCTGACGGAGAAGGCGAAGTCTAAAATCAGTCCACAGCAGTCTCCATTCTGGTCCGATCTTAGACTCCGCCTCCTCCCAGACGAGCCTCTGGCAGAACCAGCGTTGATTGGTCAAATGCTGTACCCTGTATGGCATTCAGCCAATCATTGCTGGTCAATACATTCCTATGGGAAAAAGTCAGCTCCCGCATATAGCAAGCTGACAAGGATCCCTACCAGATAGAGCCCCAAAGAGCTGGGTGAGTGACATTCCCCCCTAAATAAAGGTAGTCCCTAGCTAACCCTGCCTGTACATCTGTCCCTGTCCCACAATCACATAGTTCACAGTCTCATATGAACCGGATATTAAATCCACTATTCGTATAAATTGGAGGTCACCCGATTTAGCCAGCCAATTACTTTTTCCAATTTTTTTTCGATGCCTCCGTTGCTGTAGTTCCTGTCCCACCTCCCCTGCGCAGTTATTGGTGCAAAAAAAGTGCCAGGGAAGGTGGGAAGGGAATCAAATTTTTAGTGAGTTTGCCAGGTGGTGTTCGACTGGAATCGAACATCTCGAACAGCCTGATATCCGATTGAGTATGTACTCGATCGAACGCTGTTCGCTCATCTCTAGTGAGGAGGATTATTTCAATGTGCCGGATCAGGGTCACCAACACCAGGACAACCGTCTGTCAGGGAAGACCAAGCCATAGGTAATACACAAAGTAGAATCTGAAGAATTACACAAAAAACAGGGTGCGCACTCTTTGCAAATATAGACTGGAACCATGCGGAAAAAGTTCAAATATTATTACATTAAGCGTTTTGGGGTGTTAAAAGTGCTCAAAAAATGCAACCCCATCATCAGATCTATTCCAATGAAGGTAAAGAACATACCATATTGAAGATAAACTTTTAAAAAATGTTGGGTTTGAACCTGAACTTTTAGCAGGTCAAGTCACAGAAACTTGTTAAAATGGTGGGCGTCATGTGGAACCATGGAGAAAACAGAGACAATTTCAAAAACACATTGCTGGTATCAAAAATAATGTGAAATATTTTTCTGTCAATAATTTACTAAAAAGCCTCTGGAGTATAGTCATTACTGTCAAGATTACAAGGATTGAAATTTCCTGTGGCAGAAAAATGTTTATTGAAGTCAACTTGCAATTTAGTCCATCTATCACAGTAAGACAATTGTGGGTTTTAGTCTTCCTTCTTGGATTCTGAAACATATGCTGCAGAAAATAGCTTTCATTTTTCCATAATCTATTTCAAAAAGTATTTGACTGAACAATTACACCTTGTCCTGGACAGCTAATGCAATATTTAACTTATAAAATGATCGAAATAAAGCTAATATATGGCACGAGCAAATAGAAATTATAGTTGGTTTAATAATAGCGTTTCAAATACTATTATCATATCATATACAGTATATATCATATCTAATATCTATCTATAATGAGAAGGTGACAGGCAGGTTTATGACGTGTGTGGTCAAGTGCGGGTCTTGAGTAGGCCTCAGGCTCAGGTGTGGGTCCTGGGCTCGTTACTGGACCATAGAAGGCTGCAAAGCCTGCACTTCAGAGCAGTTCCTGGGAGTGAGAGGAGGCGCCTGGGTCTGTCCTGAAATACTGAGTCTGGTGAGACCATACTGTGCTATTTTATTTGTTTGTGTGGTTGGTAGTAAGTCACACGTATAGTTTGCTTTATACCATTTAGTTAGTGCTCAGACAAGCAGGGTTTTGTTTGACGTTTTTGCCTGAAGTTAAGGCTGTTTTTGCTTATTTTGTACCTGAAGTGAAGGTTTATTTATTTTGCTGTTTTTCCAAATAAACCTGTTTGACCAGACATTGTGGGGTCTGCATTGCTGCTACCGAGCTACCTTCCCGAAAATGTAAAGAAAAGAGCAGTCCAGTCCGTCAGGAACCATACAAAGCATAACAGGAATCTAGTTTAGGTGACACTTGATAAAGACCCCTATGTGGGTTGATACGTGTGTGGGATGCTCTTGTTTGAATAAAATACATTTTTATTATGTTTTATATGGTTGCTGATGGACTGGACTGAATTTCTGCTCTTTAAGTAACCCTAAATAGGAGATGGATTCCATCATGCCACTAAGGGGGCGGTTTTATCCCTATTATCTTGAATGCTGTCACACTTTTTTCATTTATGAATTTTTTACATATATAGGTTTAAAATTTTAAATAATTCATAATTAGAGATGAGGGAGCACTATTCGAAACTCCTGTTTCGAATAGCACACACCCATAGGAATCAATGGACGCAGCCGGACACAGGATGTTAAGAGGCTGGCCGCCGGCAAAGTCTGCGTGCTGGCCTCTTCCATTCATTCCTATGGGTGCGTGTTTTGACCTGTTTTATAACTTTATCACATATGGGAATTCAGACGGCACAAAGAGCAATAATTAGAAGATTAAGATCTTCTAACCAGCAGGATTGATGGGATTATTTTAGATTATTTAAATCTACTCTGAAACTCGGCTCTAATGGGCGCTAAATCAAACAAGTGCGATGGTATATTTAACGTCAGTACATCTGAGCAGTAATAAACCACATTAAGAACTAACATCATAGTGACTACATAATGCCTACTTACCAATTGGTAATGGAATTTTATGTCATTTTCTATCACTGGCATCACTGAACAAATATTGCTTCAGTAATAAACAGGCAAATGCTCTTGAATAAAAGATAAACCGCATTAAACCAAACAATGAGTGACCGCAGTGGCAGATAAGAACACAAATCATATTCATTAGTCGCCGCGTATTTTCCTCCAGCAACTCGCAAGACAAAATGTTATAAACGGCCTTTATAAACAGATTCAGATTACAATTTGTAGAATATACTTTGTGATTTTTTTGTGTGTGTGTTCTGTCCTTCTTTTATGGTAATTGAACATAAAATTGGTTCAGTAGGAACCTTCGGAAGACACAAATTATTACATTATTTAACATAAAATTACCCACAATTTTTTCTATTCTGTATGTCCCATGGCAACAGGAAGCCTGGGTCATTTATCATATGGTTCATCGTTGCCATAAAACTCTTAATTTTCAGGGAAAGCAAATACTTACAGTAAATAATATTAGGGAGATTAATTCTTGTAAAATTTATAGATATAATGTTCCATTTGACTGGGAGGCTTACATATTTAAAGTTATCTTGTATGAACGCTTGAACGCACAATTTTCTTGAGTAATTTTAGATGTTCCAGGTAAAAGAGCAAAATTTTATATTTATGAAAACTAAGGTCAGTGTTAGCTGTAAATATATTTATTTTTTTTAAATTGAATTTATCAATTTTCCAATAAAACATAAATATATAGTACAACAGTCATAGAACATTAGTGCAAGGAGAAACAATAGCTAAGGTGGCGAGTTCCTTTTTCAGAATTAATCACTTCAGAGAATTATATGAAGGTCCCTTCTTCACTGCGGGTCAATGGAGCAATTCAACATGTACAGAAATAATATTGACGTCAATAGGGCCAAAGTATCATGGCAAACCTCTCTAAGCGTATACAGAAGATATCGGCTAAGGTCTCAAAGTTAAACTATTGCTTGATCTAATATAACATTCATCCAAAATAAGAGAAAAAGAAAGGAGAAAACTGGAGCAAGATAGGCAGGGGTGTGGTTAAAGTAAGAGGAGAGGGTATCATGGGGTGTGGTTAATGGGAGATGGGAGGGTGTCATGGGGTAGGTTTAAGGGGAGATGGGAGGGTGTCATGGGGTAGGGTTAAGGGGAGATGGGAGGGTGTCATGGGGTGTGGTTAAGGGGATATGGGAGGGTGTCATGGGGTAGGGTTAAGGGGAGATGGGAGGGTGTCATGGGGTGTGGTTAAGGGGATATGGGAGGGTGTCATGGGGTAGGTTTAAGGGAAAGTTCATCTCATGTTAAAGGGGTTATGGGGATAAGAAAACTTTTCAAAGTGAATCCACTACGCTGGAAAAACATCCTTACTCACATAGATAAGGGTCTTCTGTCAAAATGGACTCCTGTTGGAGCAGAGGAACAAGATAGCTGGCCTCCCCAACTTCAAATCTAATAATCGGAAAACCGGGAGACCCTTGGGAACCTGGGAGGACTTCTCTCCCCACATAAGCTCTTTACTGTGCATAACCCACATTACAACAAACCTGTGTGTCAGAATTCTGATGTATTTTACTAATCTACCACCAGTGGCCGCTGTTTCTCTCACTCTGAACTATTGTATTGCACTTCCATTCCTCACCACTGGAGGCTGCTGTGTTTCTTAGGAATTGCCTTTAACAAAGATGACCGATCTGTACCAATGTGAAGCCATCTTGTTTTCTGTTTGGGCCTATTCATACCCATGAGGCAGTTCAGCCCTGGCTTGAGTACCCTGTTACAATACTGGTATACACGGCTGGAATCTGTTGGCCAGATGGAATAAGCCAGGAGCAGTTAGGTTGTGAAGACTAGTAGTCCGGTGTGCAGCTTAAAGTGTAAATGGATAGTGTAATATAGCAAGGAGTAGAAACAGTCTGTGGAGCAGGAGACTAGAACAAGTTACAATACTCAAGTAAGGGCTGAACTGTCTGATGGGTATAAATAGGCCCAAACAATAAACAAGAAGGCTTCACATTGGTACAGATCGGTCATCTTTGTTAAAGGCAATTTCTAAGATGAACACAGCAGCCTCCAGTGGTGAGGAGTGGAAATGCTACACAATAGTTCAGGGTGAGAAACAGCGGCCACTGGTGGTAAATTAGCACAATACACCAGGTTTCTGACACTTTGTATTTTCAGCAGTTTTAGAACAATGCCTATGTATCTTCTACATTTTGATAATCTCAATAATGACCTAACTTTTTTCCAATTTTGTTCATTTGTACCTAAACTAAAGCCATGTCTGTAGTACAAAAAAATCTATATAATAGGATATAACAGATACAAGACCAATTAAACTACAGGAAGGCAAGAAAACAATCACAGCATTGTTACCTAAACCTGATACATTTGGAGTAGAAATAAATGCTATGCCCACTGGGGTAGTGCACCATAATGGGCATATAGATTTCTACTCTGTGTATACCTATTAGACTAGTAGTAAATGAATGGAATCCAAGCAGATACTATTAACTGTTTCCTTCCCTCCATATGCGCTATACATTCCCAAGTGCTTATTATGTTGCAAAGTGAAGGTTCACAGTAACTTGAACTATACAAGGATATCAGGGGATGATAAATATCTACAGCAGAGCTAACAATTGCCTGTTATTTAGTAGTTGGCTAATGTAGCCTTAAAATGGGTTAAACCCAATGGCCCGGAATGGCTTCTGAAAACATGGACAGACAGCTATGATGATGATGATAAGACAAGTACAATGTGCTTTAATGACCCTTTGAGTACAATGTTATTATATTTCCATATTACTGTAATATTCATTTTGTGTAACAAAAGTCACTACGGTGTCCTACAAAGATACAATTAATGTCAACAATGTATTGATGAAAGTATAGCAGATCAAAGCATACATAATAGAATTCACATTTACAATAAAGACATCGATGTCAGAGGAGCCAATGAACTTTATAGCAGATACTTGAAAATACTATAACATGAAAGACACAACTTGAATAAGTATTGTCAGAAAGAATAAGGACTCCAGAGGAAATAACAAACGGGGACTTTGATGTTTACTGTGAATGATCGTGAAATAGGCTGTTAACTAATTCTGCAAACAGAATCCCTCATCTATTCATATAGGTCTGTAACCTTAGCTTGTCACTTGTACATGGAACTACAGCATCTGCTAGAACACCTGTGATACTGTATATACGCATATAGCATCGTGCAAGAAAAGGATCATTAAGGGATGCAGCTCAGAAGGACAATTGTAGAGGGAATGTCCCATCAAGGTGGACTCTTTCCAAGAAAACAGGTCTGGCGATCTAATGATCGAAGTAAGTTAGTCAACAAGTAGTGACTGGTCCTGTATACCCTGCATTGATGTACATTTACTATTACACAGTGCCCAGTTTAAAGAGGACCTCTCACCATCAACTACAACTCTTTGCATCCTTCAGTGGGCACGTCTCCCCTAATTCTGACAAAGATGGAATTTTTTAATCTAGCCTCCACCATCCCCAATTTATTTCTCTTTCAGCACCCAACATCATAACCAAGATCTTCAATGTCAAGTGGGCAATTCCTGCTTCTGTGCTGCAACCAAGAACCACCCAGTTGACTGTAGCACATAGGATCAGGAAACTAACAGCACTGATTGTTCAGGAATGGTGTGGGCTACAGAAAAAAAAATCCAGCTGTGTTGAATCAGTGAGGCAACACCTGTTAAAGGATGCAAAGATTTGGAATTGGTGGTGGTTGTGAAAGGTCCTCTTTAAGAAATGTTATACTTGTAATAAATGTCTAGTCTGATGTTTACATGCTGCTCAGCTTCTATTGTCTGCTATGCCATAAATGATCACCAACTTCACAGCAAATTTTGCAGAAAGAAAGGCAGAGATACAAAGGTTGCTGCAGATAACAGTGAGTTTTCTAACTCACCCCAAGTGCTTCATTCACATCAGTAACTTCTCCAACCTATCAGAATAATGGGGTACCAAGTCCACTGTGAGACAGCCAAAACTAAAATGCTGAAGAGAACATCTGTTTTACTTTGGAGATTCATCTCGCCTCTGGAAACATATAAACCTGCTTTTCTATACAGTTGGGAGAATGAGCTCCATATCAAGCTTCAGATGAAGAGGCAGCCAAAGTTCTGAAGGCCTCACAAGGCTTTTCACCCTGCATCAGATTAAAAGAAGTAGACTACAAGCTAGTATCTAGGTGGTACAGAACACCGGAATGGCTACATCATAGAGGTGTATCGGACAACAATACATGCTGGAGATGCTTGTCTCAGATCGGCAGTTTCATGCACATTTGGTGGACTTGTTCACTTATCACCCCCTTATGGGGCAGAGGTGAAAGCACGAATTCAGAAGTTTAAGTCTAAACCACTGAAACTCACTCAGTGATTTTTCTTGTTCTTCTGAACAGAACATACTCTCCAAACAGAGACAAACTCATCACATAACTTGTTCCAAAAATATTGTCAAACATGCTGTGCAGCAGATTTATCAAGTTCTTTAGACACTTATTTAATACTTTCACGACTTATGAAAAAGGGTTTGGCCTATTGTGGAAGGGATGTTTTCTTGTTGGGAAGACACTTGGCTATGTTGCGACACCATGTGCTAAAAAGGTCCCAAAAATTAAGCTACAGAATAAGAGGTATAACGTTAGATTAGATAGACACACGAAATTTATCAAAGAGCTTCAGACACTTTACTAAATATGCGGTCTAGTCTATAATAAATAAAGAGATTGATAAATTCCCTCCATATTGTCTATTACTACTTTACGGTATTTCGGTCTTATTTTTCTGGTTGGATTACGTAGTATTTGACATTGCTTTCCCCCCTGCACATTACTCCTTGCTCTATGGATTAGGGGTCAGTTTTGCCTCAGGGACGTTGTTTGTCTTGTCATTTTCAGGTTTCTTAGAATCGCTTCCGTCATTGTATAGGAGGGCAACTCGTGAATTTATATAATAGTTTTACACCAAGGAGAAATAGTATTTATTTGCTACCATTTATTGCATTCAAGAAATAGTTAGATTATTGAATTTCCAAAATTCACAGTTATAAAAGTAAACATCTATACAACACTTTTTTCCATATACACAGTATATACAAGTATATAGGTCTTCCTTTAATACCTTGCTGGCTTGGTTTTATCTTTGCTGATGGGTGACAGGATTCGTATATGTTTGCAGCGGCAGCACTTGTACTTCTACTACTGACAGATTTCTTTCCAAATTGCATGAACCTGAGCCATTGTCTGTACCCAGAGCATACATTATGAGACTTCCTCAACCCATTAGAGGAAAGAAAATGTTTTCCGAGGTCTTGATGAATTCTATTGCTTATTTTTATGATTGCTCAGAAATCCCTCGAGGCTCCTCCTGAATTCCTCATCTCGCGACTGACTGAATTATAGAAAAATAAATAAAATAAGCTGAATGGTTAAGGAGTTAGTGAGAACTGCCTCATAGTTTCTGGGGATATTTAATGTGAATAATGAGCAGAATTAGAATAGTAACAATCCTTGTATAGATTTGGGATGTAAAGCGCTGGATGTATGTGTCAAGCAATGCAATGTCCTAACACGATGAAGCTAAATCATTAGGCATAACATTGTATTCATCTACAGAATGTATGTAAGAGAAATACTTATAACCTCATGCGGCTCATTGCATAACAATATAGACTTGCAGCATTAGCATCTTGGGTTACAATCTCTGCCCATGCCATACACATGTGAGTGAATCTATCTATCAAAAAAGCAGCACTCCAAAAATGTGAAAAAAACCACACACGTTCTTTGAGTCCACTTGGGGACCCAAAAAATGGAAACCTTATCCGCTTAAAAAACAATTACCCATAGAAACCCCATAAACTGTATAGGGGCACCTGTAATTCTGATGTCTTCATATATTGTCAAGAGGCTTTTGTGCCCCTTCAGGCTCCAGGGCCATTTAGTGATTCGTGTCTCTGCCCCCCAACCCCCCGATCATATCTATCTATCTATCTATCTATCTATCTATCTATCTATCTATCTATCACATATCTATATCATCTCTTTCTCTCTATATAACTATTGGAAATTAATTTCTAGAGGAGCAATTTTCCAGAAACTGCTCGTAAACCCTGGGGAGGGGGGCATGACAAAACAGTGAGCCCACCACTGTCCCTTCCTGATTACCTATCCTGTCCTAAGTGACAGGTGACAACTGGTCGGCAAGCCCTTCCTAGCTATATGTGCGACACAGAGTGCAGAGGAGACAAACAACAGCAAAGGGAGGTCAGCTAACCAAAGGTTTGGTGACAGTCAAGCAGCGCAGTACAAAATCATAATCCAAGAGAACAGTCAAAGGTAAAGCTGGAGGTCAGGAATACAGATGACAAAACAGCAAGAGTAATGCCAGCATGCACAAGGCAATAGCAAGCACCAAGATGAATGTGAACCAAGAATAAAAAGGGAGGAAGAACCCGCCCCAGACTTGATAGAAAGATATGCTGTCAATCACACAGGCAAGGCTAACATTAACTATTAGAGAAGCAGAGGGAAACCAAGGTGAAGGAGATGAGTGTGGTGGAAAATCAATTACCAAGGTGAGAGAATAGGACAATGTTCAGACAATACAAGAACCACCCAAAAGAAGAAATCACAGCTGTACACATCTCTTGCATTGCAGCATGCGACCGGAGGATGGCACCGAAGCCCAGACGGACAAGGATATTACAACTATTTCATTTAACACTACATAACTGGACTGTGTAGTTACTAATCTGGGGAGAACTCCTTTCCATTGTAAGTAGACATTTTATTTCCCATGCCCATAAATTTCGTAAATGTTCAAATATTTTCAGGAACATGCTGTGCCAAGATAACAAAATTGTTGAAGAGGGAGCTTGCTCCAATTTCTGGCTGAAGCTACATTGCACACAGCGCTCGCTCGTCCCCACAGTGCTGAGATTCTGAAGAGATAATTAAGTCACTTTTCATATCATTTCTTTCTTAGCACCTGGCGTTTTGTTTTTCAGATGACTCCGTGCAAAAGAATATTATTACATAAACACTAATTTACTAAAGAAAAGCCTCCCTCTGAATGAATCCACCATTTACATAGATAATTGCACAAAAGACAAAGAGGGAGCGGGAGAGAAGACAGTAAATCACCCTTCTGCTCATTTCTCCAGGCACATATTTCTACTTATGGTATACTTACTTATGTCATAAAATTCTTATCTACTTTCTTACTAAATCTCCTTCCTAGACTGATTGCTTGCTACAATGTATTGATCAGGTAGGGAAATACAGAAACCCATATCTATCTATCTATCTATCTATCTATCTATCTATCTATCTATCTATCTATCTATCTTCAATCACTAATATATCAACTGCAGCTCCGTACAGAGATTGTTATCACATCAGTCATGGTTTCCAATCTCATTTCTTTCCACACACTACAATAGCTGACTGCCATTTCAAATACAATTAAAGCAATAGTATGATGGCAAACAACAGCTGAAACACAATAGTAGGGCACACCATGGGTCCATTAGACTATCATCACATTATGATCATAACGTCCACTGTTATGATATAGAATCAGAACAATGGACTGAAATCTTGACAGTATGAAAGATGTAGATGGATCACCTTTCATTTGCACCCATTATCACTGACTTTGTTATTACTAAAAGATTACCACATTCCTGCACACACCATTATGTCCCATAGTGGCCCCTGCACACACTATTATACCCCATAGTGGCCCCTGCGCATACTATTATGCTCCATAGAGGCCCCTGTACACAGTATTATGCCTCATAGTGGCCCCTGCACATACTATTATGCCCCATAGTGACTCCTGCACAAAGTTTTATGCCCCATAGTGGCCCCTGCGTACAGAATTATGCCCCACAGTGGCCCCTGAACACACTATTATACCCCATAGTGGCCCCTGCGCATACTATTATGCTCCATAGAGGCCCCTGCACATACTGTTATGTCCCATAGTGGCCCCTGCACACAGTATTATCCCCCATAGTGGCCCCTGAACACACTATTATGCTCCATAGAGGCCCCTGTACACAGTATTATGCCTCATAGTGGTCCCTGCACATACTATTATGCCCCATAGTGACTCCTACACAAAGTTTTATGCCCCACAGTGGCCCCTGAACACACTATTATGCCCCATAGAGGATCCGGCGCACAGTATTATTATATTACTTTCCCTGGATGCCTTAGTTCCTCAGATTTACTATAACTCACACCAGAAAACCGTTATAAGTTATACCAGTAGTCAACGCCGAGGATCTCCCTGGGACGTGCCAAAATTATTAGGAGGTTGGTACTACTTAATAATTCTTCCACATTTTGGCCAAAGCACAAATGGATTAAGACCGGCGTAAATCCTAATCACATAATTTACATCAAGACAGAAATCTTCAATAGTTGCATGGGATTATAGAACATTTAACTTTGGATAAATTTATAATTTTAATTATTTCTTTTGCCTTTTAAATGAATAGTCTGTTAATGGATGCATACTGTAGGATAGCTCTGCATTATGTACAGTACAGTCACATAATCACAATTACAGGTCCCCCATACCACATGGACACTCAAATCTACATAAATATACTGCGTCTTTAATTTATTCTGATTACGACTAGAGATCCCATCAGTTGCCAGATTTGATAATTTTGTCCTCTACTCGGGGGGTTAACACAATGCGCAATCCTCCACCAACCATTATTTACTAGAAACCTTTCATGTGCACTCTGTGTGAGCCCAGCTGGGCAAGTGGTTATTTACAGCAATTGCATCAAGACAAAATGAACAGATTGTAAGAAGTGAATATCCAGGCTACGTGCAAGAAGAATACATGTTATTTCACACATCTAGATAAACTCTCCCACCCATCAAATGTTACTGTGAATATTCCTAAAACCTGTGCTGTAGGCAACATACTATAATCTAGGCAGGGAAGAGATTAAAGGGAGTTTATAAGGTCCATCATGATTCTCAAACCAGTAATTGGACAATGTAGGGTCCTTTAATAGATAATCTTTTAATGGATACACAGCAAGTACACCATGGGCCGAGGCTGATCTGCCAGGCTACCCTTCTAACACTTATGGCTCAGACAGGGCGTGAACGTTTCAATCATAAAGGGGCAGTGATTCCATTGGAGAGCGGAAGTATTTCTGGCTGTCTGTAGGCAACTCTGGCCAAAGGAGTCCACCTTCAAGGCTGATCGATACATCTATTAGGAGATGATCATCCTTGCATTGTTTCTTCAGTTTACAGACACAAAGTTATGTCTCTGCTCCTACTACATTAAATTCCTTCCCATGTTCAAGATCTCTATTGACTGGGTCCATGTGAACACTCTTTCTAGTTTCAAGACCCTGTAAATCTGTGCAGCATGTCAAGGCATTTGCTACAATGTTATAGTGTAATTTATCACCCTGGGGTTCAGTCTGTTTTCTTCACAGGGGACTATCTAGTTGTTTTTTTAACAACTTGTGGTCCTCGGACACTTATCTAGTTCATAGCTCCATGCACAAAATTTGTTGCCTTGCATACATATGCTACTTTCTGTCTTTATGCAATTGGTTCCCGTGAAAATAATAACATGAAGGAAATATCTGGTGCATCCACCTGATTTCAGCCAGAGGACTTTTGTAAGAAGGAAAAAAAAAACTTGTCTTGTACAGAACAGGAACAAACTATAGACTCGTAACACTCACCTTCCGGCAACTGAGACCCAAGACAACAGCTGAATATTCAATTTACTCATGTAATTTATTATAAAAATAGCATGGCTAGACAGCTCTGTCCGCATGCAAAATGAGCAGAAGAAGAAACACAGGAGAAGTCTTCACTTCATACGTCTAGGCTAGATTTGCCACTAAAGCAGTATGCTTCGTCTAGTAATGGCTGCAGGGTGTCAGAATTTTAAAATTCTGTTCCATGATCCATACCTGCCAACTCACCCAAAAAGTATGGGAGACTCTTAAAAAAAAGACAGGTAATATCTGTGCTGGGTGTCCGACTCTTTCCCCATTCCTTAAAGTGTTATAAAAGTTAGAAATAACTTTTCATAAAGGAATAATATAGGCTAAAATATTAAACTTGGTAATATATTTTATTAAAGGAATATATTTTCTTCTCCACTTTTCAGGCATTTACTTTCTCTATATTAGTCTATTAAGAGGGGAGGGGATAAGAAAAGACATTCAAATAATTGCTGTTCATACACTCTGCTATTCCTTGGGTTTTTTAGCACCGCTAATTTGTAGATAAGAGGCTATGAGGGCACAGAATAAGACAATAAATCAATTAACCAGATGTCAGGAGAATCTTACTCCCTCCTCCCATCTCCATAGAGCTCTATATGTGAGACTGAACAAGGAGATGGATATAATATATAGCATTTAGATTGAACATAAGGAGTAGGAAAGCAGTTTAATAAGTGGTGAAGGAAAGAAGTCTCCAAATCTCCTTAATAAGATATATTACAAAGTTTCGTATACTCACCTGTACTATTCATTTATGAAAGGTTGTTTGTAACTAGAGCTACTCTATAAGATACACATGATAAAGTGAGAACTAAGTCCACTAAAGCCTCCATGCAGGTCATGTCCTAACATAGTAGTGCTTAGAAATTTCTGCTCTTGAGAGGAGGACAGGATGGTTACAAAGGGATCCCTGATGGTCAATGATCCCCAAAGTGGTAAAGCAGTATATATTTTTAGGGGGTCTGTTTTTTAGCGGTCCTTTTGTAATGGGATGGTCTGGATTCTTTAATAGTTTAAGGGATCTGGAAGAATCTAAATTGATGGGTCTATATTCATTTAGGGGATTTAGTTGTGTGATCTGGTGTGTGCTGAAATATGGTCATATGTACCTAAGTGTTGTAAATTAGGGATATGTCCTCTAAAAACATAAAGCCCAAGATAAGATAAGATAATCCTTTAATAGTCCCACCATGGAGAAATTCAGTGTTGACCAGTGAACAAAAATTGATGTAGGCTCTTTATGTATTGCGACATTTATCATTCTACTTTAATAGGGTCTATGGGAACAGATAAACAGAGGACTTGCTCTGACATTCTTATATTCTTACTATAGACATTCCCTACTAGGCAGTTTTAGTTAACATTTAGGAAGCCCATGGATGTGATTAATACTTAATAGAAAATGGTGCCCTTATGTCTCAGTAAAGATTAGATAAAGCGGGCTGGTCAAAGTGGTAATATCCAAGGAAGTGGTTTTAGTTTTTTACTACAAGCTGAACCTAGGTCAGGAACAACTTCACTATGCTGTCTTGAGGAAAATATAGAAATGTTCTTCCTGGCTAATGAACGTAATATCAGAACCAAAGGACTGCAAGAACTACAATGATAGATAGATAGATAGATAGATAGATAGATAGATAGATAGATAGATAGGATCATGTATAGAAAAAATATAAATAAACTAATAAAAATCTAATTAAATAATATGGGTTATTAAAATTAAATAAAGTAAAGCTGTCTCATTTCTATTAGCAAACATTTAGAAGAATGATACATGCCCTTCAAAATAAGAGAGCAATCTTGTTCATATATTTCTTGAAAGGTTGCAATATTCCCATTTTAGTTACCAGCAAACCACTGAGCGCTTATTATTTAATACAAAGTCACAATTGGAAATATTTCCTCCGCATGCAGATCTACCAATGGTATCAAAACACCAGCAAAATAACCTTGTTAGTGACAAATAATGTGCCTGGGGTTGATGTGTGATGCTTCGCTGTGCTTCATGCCAGGCAAGACTTTGCCTTTGGTTTGAATAATTAACTGTTCTATAATCACATTTGTATACAGATGAGCGAGAATTCTGCAGATGACGTTTAGGGCGCTCCGGCTATACTGTAGTTGCAGATTTGGTCTAAAATGTCTTTAGCAATTTGAAAAGGCAAAAATTATACTGAATAAATGACTCACTCGATAATATTAACTAAAAATGTGATCTACTTTATTATTTACAGCTGGCAAGTTAAACATGACTTTTAACACATTAAATAATTACTTTAAGGCCCGGTTCACATCTGCGATCAGGCCATTCCGTTCCCCTATCCGCATGAAATGTGTGGAGAGAAAAGACCAGCAAGCAGCACTGTTTTCTCTGCATTTTTCATGCGGAAACCACATGGACCCCATTATAGTCTATGAGTTCCACAGGTTTCCTTAGGTAACTGCTTTTTTTATGCTTATAGGTTTCTGTTTGGGGGGTGCCCAAGCGAACTCCTCAAATGGAAACCGGAACGCAGATGTGCACCAGGCCTTACTTGACTTTTTTCCTTTGCTTTCAAATAATTTTCTTGTGTTATCACAGTGCAACCAGTTATCAAATTCAAGTTAAAGATGGCTATCTATCTATCTATCTATCTATCTATCTTAGCCATCTATCTTAGCCATCTATCTAGCCATCTATCTAGCCATCTATCTAGCCATCTATCTAGCCATCTATAACTTGAAATGGATAACTTGCTTCATTCACAACAGCCATTGATATATCACAGCAATAGCCATTGCAAACAATGGAATAATGTTCAGTAAGGCTTGGGCGCCACATACAAGCCGCAGCCAAAAAAAAGTTGCGGAAAACCACGTGATGGAAATGCATTGACATGCTGTGATTTTCAATAATGCTGATGGTTTTGGAATTGCAGGATTTTATGTGCAACGTGTAGCTAGGATTAACGAGAATCCCATCCACTTTGCGGGTTATGTAAAACGTAGTGTTTTCACAACATGGGGCCCAGTCTTAAAGGGATTAGCAATGGTTTATTTAACATGTCAAAAGTCATGTTATAATTGGCTACATCTATCTATCTATCTATCTATCTATCTATCTATCTATCTATCTATCTATCCATCTCCTATCTATCTATCTATCTATCTATCTATCTATCTATCTATTTTTGACCTTCTATTTATACTAGAGACATTTTCTGCTTGTGTTTTATATTTTTCATCTCTTGAACAGGTAGATAGAAATCTTGGTTCCAGAACAGCAACCTGTATCTGTTATTGGTTCAGGGCTGCATAATAAGGGCTAAATGCTTGGCTGCCATCAGATGTCACATAGGAACATTTCCGGATGTGCCTATGGATATAGAATAACCATCTGGACTCAAGCATGGATAACTCAAAATTGAGGAGTATTTATAACAGGGGACTGCAATGTCTCCGAAAAACATCAAGACATTATCAATGACCTCAAGATTGTCAAATTAAAAGAAAAAGAATGTCCATAGGCTTTTTCCTACCTTTTACTAAGTGCACGTATTTTGCAGTAAAGAAGCCCTCAAGGAACATATAATTGGTAAGATGTATTAGGACTAGCTTGTAAAATTGCAACAGATCATTTTGTGCGGTATGCACAGTACTCATCCTAGTACTTTGTATGGCTCATGCCATTGTCAGAAGACCTCAAACGACTTCAGAGCATTGAATTAGACATACTCTTAGGATATTGATGAAAGACATTGGCAGAATACAAAGATAATAGACATATAGCTATAAAGATAGATAGACAGTAAGTAAAAAGTTTTATCAAAGATTTTAGAAGAACAACTTAACTCACCATTAACAGAGAAGATCCCTATTCCTCCTCTTACAACTATTGCTAAAAGGATTGGTCAAGATTTACCAAAATTTGTTCAAGAGTGAAAAATGGGATAAAATTAAAAAAATTAGCTGCTCTAATATTCCCTCATTGTATTTACTTACTAAACACTAAAGTCAAAGGTTGACTAAGGTACAAACTTAAAGCATGTCACATAGGAAGCAAACAGAGATGGGTCAGGGATCAAATCAATGGCATAAGAGCTTTGAAGAAGTGAGTACTTTTTTATATTATATCTCATTCCCTGCTTTTTAACAAATTTTTGTAAATCCTGGATAAATCCTGGATAAATCCTTTAACATATATGATGTGAATTACCAGCACCATTCTGTTTCTTCATAGAAAAAAGTTCAATCTTTGGGCATTAAGCACTAGCCCACCAGGGATTAGTCCAATGTTTCCACTATTATACCACCAGTGATCAGTTAATTGCTTTTGCCAATAAAATGCTAAAAAAAAAATGAGTTTTTTTAATATCCATAAATATGGTTTTAGGGTATATTGGCTAGGGTGAGAATATTACTGGATTAGAGGGAAAATTCTCTAGATACCCCAACGTATTTGCTTCTACAATGTACATTAAAATCAACTTGAAATACATTTCTATGGATAGATTGTCGAGTAATGTTAGGAATATAGTTCGAGTCAGGATTTTAATTCATGTCTAAACTAACGTAGAGAAAACCTACATTGGTTAGTGTTCTATAAAATGTCATATGGTATCCCAAGTGACAATAAGATTAGCATGTTATAGGTTTCCAATCACACCTATGCACTTTTCAACACTCTCAACTAAATTACTTTAGGGATTTCTTTCTTTGTAGGACAGAATTTACACGAAGTTGAGAACAACTTCAATGCCAATAAAAGCTTTCATTAATCCAGGCATGCTGGGGGAAGCTCTCACTAGCTGAGCCAATTTGCTCTCCGACTCCAGTCAACTGCATCCAGGTCTACCATGCTGGTCTGTAGACAACCGAGGAGCCAAGGTTTCCTCACTTCGAACAGGGATTGTCAAATATCTCTTGACTAACCCTTGACCAAATGCTAAACAACGTGAACACGTCAGGTGTTAAACGTTAATATAAAAATTATTCTAAAAAGACATTTTGTTACCTAGAAGCTGGAGAAAAAGGCATAAAATAACAAAAGAAATGATCCCTCAATAATTCCCACTTTTCCTTTCAGTTCCTATTCTGCTACTGGTGTCTCGACACACAGGAAATAACCGGTCAGTCGATCACTGATCGCAATGGTGACCTGCCACTGGCAGAGATCGGCTAAATGGTCATTTCCTATTTGTTGAGTGGGACCAGAAGAAGTAGAGTAGAAGCCTTTAGTGACCCCGAATTGAATGTCTTTCTCTGCAAATTGTTTGTTTTTTGTATTATATATTGATTTTGTAATTTTTTATGTGTTTTTAATTAACTGGAATGTGAAGTAAATACCCCCTGCCTAAAGAGGTCACCTGAAGGTATGGTGATCTCTGCACCTGTATAAATGAGGGGTGTTGGCACAAGTCTAGAGTAAGCCTGATGAAATGCATTTTGCACGATCGTCGCTTCATTTATATGTCGAACATCAAACTTCATTCTGTGCACTGATGATGTATTTTTAAAAGGGATGAAATAAAAGTCTATTGATTTTAACACCCGTTGTTCGGTGAGTGCCCTGACCTTCCATTTTTTACACTATACTTAGGAACCAGGTACCTTGCCTTGTGATAGAACATGGACTTAGTGGTGTAACTTGAGGGGGTGCAGAGGGTGCAGTTGCACTGGGGCCCAGGAGCCTTAGGGGGCCCATAAGGACTGGCATCAGTATTGAGATTGCAGCTTCCATCTTGGTCATAAACCAAGGAGACCCACAGATTATACTAACTACACTAAGCAACCGTAACTATCATTATCACAAATTTGCTGTAAGGATTAGGTAGGGGGCTCCGGACACTGCATGGACTGTGTTATATTCAAGTTTGGCACTTGGTGCTGAAGGATATTTATCAACACCACTCAATGAAAAGCCTCATTTTGTCCAGTGTGAATAATCCATTTTTGTTGGACTGGTACCCTCGTGGTTTGTGGATTCAGCAGAAGTAGATTATATTTCCCAGTTCCTTTAACATGCTCATGGCTTTGGTTCCAAAAACCGCAGCAAAATCTGCAACACACAAAACATCTATGACCTCAGCCTTAAACAGTCTTTAAAAGTCAAGGGGCATTTGTGATGGGACTGAACAGCAATAAACAAGCAACAGCGGAGAACAAATTACAAGGATTAACCGAAAGGGAAAAGCTGAGAGACACATTACAGATTCACTAAATGATGGTAAGCTGCCCTATATCCTAAGGCCCGTTCACTGGAGTCATTCTTAATGTGCATTTTGGCTTCACATTTTCTACTACACAATGCTGCCTTTTATTCTCAATTGCTTCATTAATGTTGACATAAGCTGCAAAATGTCTATATCTTATTTTATGTAATAGAACATGTTTGCCTATTAAAACAGCACCTTTGGCATTTCAATTCCTGTACTCAGCAAAAGGATGAATTATTTGCACGGAATACCCTGTAGTTTTGTAACTACAATATTTATGGCCATGAAATAATCCATAAAAGATCCATACACGAATTTATCATCAAAGACAACAATGACGTCAATTTACAAGAGGATCTCCATGGGGAGCCAATGTTTTCCTTTTACTGGTATGTGTGTGTCGCACTTATAGGGCTGTTCTCATCTGATATCACTAAATATCCTATAACATTCTGATAAGTGGGATATTTTTACTTTGGGATTCCTACAAGTCTCGGGAACGAAAAGGCTGTATTGGGGTTTCGGTTCTTTGGGGACCCAAATAATGGAAACCCAATCCGCTTAAAAAGCAATTACCCGTGCACAAAAAATGCGGTAAGAAAAGTCCTGCATTTTTCAAGTGGAATGGGGGATGGAATCCCCAAATGGGTACCCAATACAGGTGTGGAAGGAACCATAATTCTGTTTGGGTTTGCCCTTAGGCATTTGCTATACTGGTAACTTTGACAATGCTCCATTCAATAAGCTGGGTATCCTTGCCCCTATACCTATATCAGAACAGAGGCATAACTTCAAGCTTCTGGGCCCCAATGCAAAACCTGTAATGGGGCGTCTACTTACTATATGTTATCTTTAATACTCACGTCTCAGGCTCCAGGGCCTGGTAGTGACTAGAGATGAGCAAGTAGTATTCGATCAAATACTACAGTATTCGAAATACTCGTACTCGATCGAGTACCACTCGCTGTTCGAATGTAAAAGTTTGATGCAGAACCAGCATTGATTGGCCGAATGCTATACAGTCGGCCAATCAATGCTGGTTCTTCTCCTACCTTTAGAAGTCTTCTCCGTGCAGCTTCCCCGCGGCGTCTTCCGGCTCTGAATTCACTCTGCCAGGCATCGGGCCTGGGCAGAGCCGACTGCGCATGCCCTCTTGTAGTGCGGACATGCGCAGTCGGCTCTGCCCAGGCCCGATGCCTGGCAGAGTGAATTCAGAGCCGGAAGATGCCGCGGGGACGCTGCAAGGCGAAGACTTCTCGGAGGATCCAGCCCGACCCTCACTCGTGGACTTGGTAAGTATAATTTGATCGAACGTTGCCTACTCCTGAAATGAGCATTTTCCCCCCATAGAGTATAATAGGGTTCAATATTCGATTCGAGTAGTCGAATATTGAGGGGCTACTCGAAACGAATATCAAACCTCGAACATTTTACTGTTCGCTCATCTCTAGTAGTGACTGCTACCTCTGCACCCCCTATAGCTATGCCGTTGCACCACAATCAGTCACCCTATCGGTATAGGAGCAAGCACAACTAGAAGTGGCACATGTCTGAGAACCATAATGCAAGGGTGCATGCACATGACAATAGCCTTGTACTGACATACGCCTGCCTTAGGGATGTCAATCCCAAACTGGGCATGGTTAGGAACCAGCCACCGTAATTCTTCAGTCACTGCACAGCCATGATTACCAGTAGGGAGTCATGTAGTCAGTCCGTGCAGTCATGACATTCCTTATTTGATATAATGGAGCCCCCTCTATGGATATGGAAACATTACTATATATACTGAGAGGTTATTCCAGCAACGTTTAAGTGCATAGATGCAGTCATGTAAATCTGTAAAACGGCAGTAAAATACAATTTAGAAAACAAACTCATTGTCATCATAGACAACAGCTAGCCCTGACAGTATGGCTGGTAAATAATCACTCTTTAGCAGCCAAGTGCGATAATGTGGTAATTGTAGCTGACATACAGTAATGCAGATTAATGGGATCCCCGGTGTCACCTGATCTATATATTTAAGTAGTTTATCGTGACTCGTGTTCATTGAAACAACGAAAACACATTTATGTACTACATATCAATAGAAACCTCTCCAGGGCGATGTATGGGATTAGCGCAATCTGAGATTGCAGTACATGGTGTAAACCAGAGATTGTTCATGGTAGAGTTGGCTTTTTGTCTGGAGAAATAACTAAATGGTGGTTTTGTAAGATATGTAAAAAATTGTGCCAAATACAGTGAAAAGAAAACATTATTCAACTGTTCCATTGCCGAGCTCCAGCACTGCCATTCCAATGGCTCCTGCGTGTTACGCTAGAATATCCATGTGACCGCTGTAGTCACTCACCGGTGTAAGCAGTTTTGTGCCATACACCTCGAAGCCAGCAATTGTCTGAAGCTGTCACTACTTTGGTTGAGTACACAAGCATAAACAGGGGCCAACAGTACCCACTCAGCATGGCTGGAGCATTGGGGGTTGAAGAGGACCTGTCACCATCTCCACCAACTCTAACTCTTTACATCTGTTAACAGCTACCATTCAACTGATTCCAACTCTGTTTGATTTTTGTCTCTACCCCCCGCCATTCCTGAGCAATCGATCATGTTAGTTTCAACATCTATTATGCTAATTATACTCTCTACCGTCAGGTAGATTGGGCTGAGACCAGTGGCATAACAAATGTCTTCTGGGCAATATGCATTATAGTGCCCCATTGGCACTACTGTCTGTCATATATCTTTCGCTCCTGAAGAAAATAAAGATAATATACACTATTAAATGACCTGACATTTAGTAAGAGGAAGATTCAGCAGTTTAGATTCCCATTTTTATTTTAGGGGGAATGCTATATATTTGGACCGCAGCAGATCTGTGTACATATTCCAAGTTTAAAAAATACAGCAAAACAATGGTTAATCTCCGCTAGACCCTTCAACTTTACTGATATCATGGCGAAAACTAGTCTCTGTGTTGTGACAGATTACATGTGGTGAAAAAATGAAACAAGTAGATTAAAGGACCCGTTCTATGTAATTATGGCGAGCAAAGCTGCAATACCAAGCCAAAGTGACCTTCAAAACCCATTTTGTAGAAGCTTTCGAAAGACCAAGACAGCCCTCTGTGTACACTGATGTACAATTTTAAAGGTAGTAGTTTCGGAAAACACATTCCTAAAATTATTGTATCAATCTGGGGAGGGTGGTAAAATATAGTGTGGATCAAATGACTACTCGATGTGGATGTAATCTCGCAAATATTATTTTGTCAAAGACTGAGGAAAAATCCAGTAGAAGTCTATACTTTATAGCAAGAGTCCAACTTTTTCATACTTATTATATATACATACACTGTCTATCAATAAGTATTTGGACACCTGTGGTCCGAGCAGCACGAGCAGCAATTACAGCCTCAACCCTCCGGAGCTTTCCTTGTATGAAGGCTAGTGGTATTTTATTCCATTCAGCTTGGAGAACACAGGTAAGTTCTTTCACCAATTTTGGACGGCTGCTGCACCCCTTAGTTCAGCGATCGAACTCGTCCCATAGGTGCTCAATAGGGTTCATGTCTGGGCTCTGGGCAGGCCAGTCCAGTTGATTAACCTGATTGTCACTGTACCAAGCCATGGTAGACCTCACTACATGACAGCTGGTGTTATCATCCTGGAAGTAACATTGGTCCGACCCAAAGAACCGCCATAATGTAGGAAGCACACTGTTATCTAAAATAGTCCAATAGGCGTTGGCGTTGAGTTTCCCATGCACTGGGACCAAGCGTCCCAGTCCATATCAGGAGAAACACCCCCAGACCATAACTCCACCTCCGCTTAACTTTACTAGGTGTCCAAATACTTATTGGTAGACAGTGTACATGGGATTATGAGTACATGGGAACTGGTGCACTGATATTCAGGATCAAACCTAAATAAGTAAAGCAATGTATTTGCGCACAAGATGTGAAATGGTGTTTACACATTAAATATACATATTCACACTTTTGTGATTAATATTTAAGATGTTTCATGGGACTTTAATATTGATAACATACTTAGGATAAACAGTTTAGAGGCTTTCACTCTAGAGCAGGCACAGCTATGTATATTGGCTAGTGGTCAATAATGGTAATACATCTATCTCTCCCATATTTCAAAGAGAGAGAGTCGTGGCACCATTCACCGGAACTATCCATTATATACCCATTCTAGAGCATCGAACCCTCATCAGTTCTGATCCCCTATTGTATATCTAAGTATGCCGACTGATACATTTATGTATATGATATGTAAGGAACTAATCCAACTGTTGAGACCCCACTGATCATGAGAAAAGGAAGTCTTCTAAATATGGGAATGTCAAAGTCAAGCATTCCATCATCGAACAATCTCGAATAATCTTTGATAATTTGGCCGCATATGCAAGAAGCTACCGTGAATAAAGCATCGCAATAGTTTGGATACCACTTATGACTGAATTACACAATTCCCTAACCTTCAAGCTCGCCAATGCTTTCTGGCGGCTACACACCATGAAATTGCAACACAGTGCCAAAAGTCATCTGACCGAAGCAGAGGTTTCGTAAAAATGTTCTGTTAATTGTCCTATCTAGTCAAATAGAATAGTTAAAACCTCTGGCACCACAAGACAGTGAACGCATATTACATTTTATTCTAGTCCCACTGGGGCTCAGTGGTTAGTACGGTTGCCTTAAAGCACTAGTAATATGGATTTGACCAGGGTAATATTTATTTATTAGGCTTACTTATATAGCGCCGTCATATTCCACAGCGCTTTACAGACATTGACAGTCACTGTCCCATATAGGACTCAAAACTTATATTCAACCTACAGTGCCTACAAGTAGTATTCAACCCCCTGTAGATTTAGCAGGTTTACACATTCGGAATTAACTTGGCATTGTGACATTTGGACTGTAGATCAGCCTGGAAGTGTGCAATGCACTGCAGCAAAAAAGAATGTTATTTCTTTAATTTTTTTTTAAATTGTGAAAAGTTTATTCAGAGGGTCATTTATTATTCAACCCCTCAAACCACCAGAATTCTGTTTGGTTCCCCTAAAGTATTAGGAAGTAGTTCAGGAACAAAGAACAATGAGCTTCACATGTTTGGATTAATTATCTCTTTTTCCAGCCTTTTCTGACTATTTAAGACCCTCCCCAAACTTGTGAACAGCACTCATACATGGTCAACATGGGAAAGACAAAGGAGCATTCCAAGGCCATCAGAGACAAGATCGTGGAGGGTCACAAGGCTGGCAAGGGGTACAAAACCCTTTCCAAGGAGTTGGGCCTACCTGTCTCCACTGTTGGGAGCATCATCCGGAAGTGGAAAGCTTATGGAACTACTGTTAGCCTTCCACGGCCTGGACAGCCTTTGAAAGTTTCCTCCCGTGCCGAGGCCAGGCTTGTCCGAAGAGTCAAGGCTAACCCAAGGACAACAAGGAAGGAGCTCCGGGAAGATCTCATGGCAGTGGGGACAATGGTTTCAGTCAAAACCATAAGTAACGTACTCCACCGCAATGGTCTCCGTTCCAGACGAGCCCGTAAGGTACCTTTACTTTCAAAGCGTCTTGTCAAGGCTCATCTACAGTTTGCTCATGATCACTTGGAGGACTCAGACAGAATGGTTCAAGGTTCTCTGGTCTGATGAGACCAAGATTGAGATCTTTGGTGCCCACCACACATGTGACGTTTGGAGACTGGATGGCACTGCATACGACCCCAAGAATACCATCCCTACAGTCAAGCATGGTGGTGGCAGCATCATGCTGTGGGGCTGCTTCTCAGCCAAGGGGCCTGGCCATCTGGTCCGCATCCATGGGAAGATGGATAGCACGGCCTATCTGGAGATTTTGGCCAAGAACCTCCGCTCCTCCATCAAGGATCTTAAGATGGGTCGTCATTTCATCTTCCAACAAGACAACGACCCAAAGCACACAGCCAAGAAAACCAAGGCCTGGTTCAAGAGGGAAAAAATCAAGGTGTTGCAGTGGCCTAGTCAGTCTCCTGACCTTAACCCAATTGAAAACTTGTGGAAGGAGCTCAAGATTAAAGTCTACATGAGACACCCAAAGAACCTAGATAACTTGGAGAAGATCTGCATGGAGGAGTGGGCCAAGATAACTTCAGAGACCTGTGCCGGCCTGATCAGGTCTTATAAAAGACGATTATTAGCTGTAATTGCAAACAAGGGTTATTCCACAAAATATTAAACCTAGGGGTTGAATAATAATTGACCCACACTTTTATGTTTAAAATTTATTAAAATTTAACTGAGCAACATAACATTTTGGTTTGTAAGGTTTATGCATCTGTTAATAAATCCTGCTCTTGTTTGAAGTTTGAAGGCTCTAACTTATTTGCATCTTATCAAACCTGCTAAATCTGCAGGGGGTTGAATACTACTTGTAGGCACTGTATATTCCCTACCAGTATGTCTTTGGCGTGTGGGAGAAAACCCACGCAAACACGGGGAGAACATACAAACTCATTGCAGATGTTGTCCTTGGCTGGATTCGAACCCAGGACTCCAGCACTGCAAGGCTACAGTGCTAATCACTGAGCCACTGTACTGCCACTATATGAAGATCATGGATGTTCTTTTTCGTTAGAACTTTCCATCATACAACATGCATAGGGGGCTAATGTATGCACAATTTTGCAAATAACAAATGTGAAATGTCTATGATTATTCCTATACTCAGGTTAAAGGTTCTTTTTCCATTACAGACACTCATCCCGTATGCACTGTATAGAGGACTAGTGCCAAATCACTGGGGGTCCTACCACTGGGATACCCTGCAATCAGAAGAATGGCAGCCTGAAAGTTCCCCTGCATCCCACCTGTGAGTAAAGCGCAGGTGCACTTGCGTGACTGTTGCTCCTTTTACTTCTATGGGGCTGAGATTGCAGGCCAGGAAGAGCTCCATAGAAATGAATTAAATGCTGTCATGTAAAGTCAAAGAGAGGATACAGGGCGACTTATGGGCCCACATTGTTGTGATCACTCATCTGACCTTATGGATAGGGAAATCATGTCTATAATGGCGAAACTCTTAATTGGGTTTCCCAAAAATTGTATGATATACTTATGTAGCCACCCTTATCTTTTCCTGTATTTTATTAAAGAGGACCTCTCACCTCCTGGGGAACATGCGGTTTAATACACAACTAGAAAGCAGACAGTGACCTGAATTCAGCGCGCTATCCGCTTTCCCTTTCTGTGCTCCCGGTGAAGAGCTATCGGTGCTGGTACCGTAGCTCTTCACTGTCAGAAGGGTGTTTCTGACAGTCAGTCAGGAATGACCTTCATCACAGTAGCCCCTATAGCGCTGTACTATGAGAGCGGTGAGGAACATCCTGCAGTACTCGTCTATGGACAAGTACTGTCAGGAGGGTAGGGAGGCATTTCTCACCGCTATCATAGTACAGTGCAATAGATGTTGCTATGTGGAGGACTGACTGTCAGAAACGCCCTTCTGACAGTGAAGAGCTACGGTACCAGCACTGATAGCACTTCACCGGGAGAACAGAAGGGGAAAGCCAATTCAGCTCACTGTCGGCTTTCTAGCGTTGTACTTGTAATGGGCTTACTTGGTACAAGGGAACCGAGTCCCACTGTGGTCATACCAACCAAAGCTCAAATTTAATTTTTTAAAAGGGATTCTATCATTGGTGTAAGTTGTTTTTAGATGACATTGCTTAAAAAGGCTATTCTACTACTACCTTCTTTTTTTCGATTCTCCCTGCCATTCCGTTGTAATCCTGGTTAATTAGTTTATGTAATTACTAGAGATGAGCGAACACTGTTTGGATCAGCCGATCCAAACAGCACGCTCCCATAGAAATGAATGGAAGCACCTGTGATGCCGGCCGACAAAGTCAGCGTCACAGGTGCTTCCATTCATTTCTATGGCAGCATGCTGTTCAGATCGGCTGATTCGAACAGTGTTCGCTCATCTCTAGTAATTACTTTATGTAATTAACCAGCTCACTGAGCACCCTGGGTATTCCCCAGGGCCCCCGAGAAACCCCTCCCCCCCCCCACGTCATACTTTATTCACGCCCCTCCATTGCTTGTGCTCTGTCTAACCCTCCTCCTCTCTGGATGTTCTTCCAGACAGATCGCACTGCTGCATTTGAATTCTCGGGCATGCGCGGTTCCACTCCATTCAGAGCGGTACTGCGCATGTCCAAGCGCCATTTTGTTGTAGCCCTCTATAGAACTAAGCATACTGCTCAGTATACTTGTTCTGATTTCCATACACAAGATGTTCTATTTTTTAAATTTTTCCTAAATTAGACCGATTGTAAACGAGTACATTAAGTGTACAAGATGGCAGAACATGTTGGTACTACATTACCGTTAGACAATACCTTCTTCTCCATCTTAATATTCTCATCTTTATATTCTGTATATCTTCCATCTTACATTAGCGCAAACTCTATTTAATGTTTGAGAAAATGACATGTACATTTAGAATATTACCTGAATTATCTCATATTCCATTTCTCGCCAAAGTTTACAGACTCAGAAGCTGGCTCCGTTCTCTAAGCTCCTAAAAAGACTTAAAATCGCACCTTATCTGCCTCACAATATGGAGCGAGCTTATTAAAAATAATATTTGCTGTTTCTTGAATACTGTGACTAAGAATTGCCATGGAAATATGAAGTTGTAGGATGCTATTATCACAAGGAGGCTTTCTGAAATGACTTGAAATAATTACGTTTCCTTAAGTATTTTTTAGCCCTAGATTTAATACCGGTATATACAGACCTAGAATATTACTTTTATTTATCTTAATATGTTTTAGAATAGCAGCAATACTCAATATATTCTTATGATTATCTTCACACATCCAAAGGGTTCAGACTGACTTCATATTATTTTCCAAGTATTAATGGAAGCAAAGAAACAAAAATGAAATATTTTTTAAAATATCCTTTTTCCTTCTATGGATTTGTCTGAAGTTTTAAAGGTTTTATCTAAATATCTTGTGGTCACAAGTTGTCGTCTTGATCGGTTGCCAGTGGATACGACTAGAGATGAGCGAAAAGTAAAATGTTCGAGGTTCGATATTCGTTTCGAGTAGCCCCTCAATATGCGACTACTCAAATCGAATATCGAACCCTATTATAGTCTATGGTGGGAAAATGCTCGTTTCAGGGGTAGGCAACGTTCGATCAAATTATACTTACCAAGTCCACGAGTGAGGGTCGGGCTGGATCCTTCGAGAAGTCTTCTCCGTGCAGCATCCCCGCGGCGTCTTCCGGCTCTGAATTCACTCTGCCAGGCATCGGGCTTGGGCAGAGCTGACTGCGCATGCCCGCACTACAAGCGGACATGTGCAGTCGGCTCTGCCCAGGCCCGATGCCTGGCAGAGTGAATTCAGAGCCGGAAGACGCCACGGGGAAGCTGCACGGAGAAGACTTCTAAAGGTAGGAGAAGAACCAGCGTTGATTGGCCGACTGTATAGCATTCGGCCAATAAATGCTGGTTCTGCATCAAACTTTTACATTCAAACAGCGAGTGGTACTCGATCGAGTACGAGTATTTCGAATACCGTAGTATTCGATCGAATACCTACTCGATCGAGTACTACTCACTCATCTCTAGTTACGACCATGAGTGAAAGACCTTTCTAAGGTCAGAAAAACAGCCATGATTTCCTTATTGAAGCCGGGATATCTTGATTGCCAGAAAAAATTTCCCTTTGGCGTACCATTGGCCTGTATCTGTCAATTTAATTTCTATGCCATACTACTGGCATCATGGCTCCCATCACTGAGCAATGATGAACGTAGCATGACACATAACTACTGAGCCATTGAGTCATGGGCTCAAGAACTGGGGGGTTCACCAACGCTTCTGCACTGACTAGATGGAGGAGCAGATGTCTTTTAAATCACATTTGCACTGGTTCAGATGTTTTTTAAGGTTGGATAACCCCTATTGTATGAGTACAGTGTGAATGAAACATCATAAAAAAATTAAGTATATATTGTGAGAAGGTGACAAGCAGGGTGCTGGGATCTCGCTATATATCTCCCAGGTTTTTAACTTATGTATGGTCCAGTGTGGGTCTTGAGTAGGCCTCAGCTCCTGGAGTGAGTCCTTGGCTCATTACTGGGCCAGAAAAAGAATGCAGATCCTGCACTCCAGTGCAGATCCAGGGAGTGAAAGGAGGCGTGTGGGTCTGTCCTGTAACCCTGAGTATAGTGAGACAGAGTTGTGCTTATTTTGTTAGTGTGGCTGGCAGTAAGCCACATACATAGTTATGTTAACTCTACAGTTTAGTTAGTTGCTCAGACGAGCAGGTTTTTATTTTGTTTTTGCCTGAAGTTAAGGCTGCATTTTGTGTTGCTCTTCTTTGTGCCTGAAGTCAAGGTTTATTTATTTTCCTGTTTATTTTTTCTAAATAAACCGATTTGCTGCACATTTTGTGCCCTTGTCTTGACTGTTTGGGTTCGCACCACTGCTTCTACCGAGCTAACTCCCCCACTATATATATTACGTTGATAGAGGCAAATTCTAAAAAGTTCCTCTTCTCATGGGTGAAAATGCTAAAATTGCTTCAAAAAGGAATGAGAACATCCTTTTAAAAATATTCAATATATCAAAAGTTTCAAAATTGACAAGAATATACCGGTTACAACCACCATGCTCAAAAACAAAACCCTGCTCGATGAGGTAGAGAAAGTGATTTAGGAATCTACAGGTCCTGGAAAATTGGAAATGCTTGAAATATGCACAAAATAATTCAAGGCGCACAGTCGTGTGTTTTGTGGACTATGTGAAAAAAAAATGATAGGCATCTTGGTTTATTGGCAAGGTCACAATTCGGCGCTTCAATCTAAATGTGCCATATTTCTTGGAGCACAGCTGCCTGGTGGTAATAGGAACCTGTCATCACATTAGTTTGCAGTTACTTCTAATAAAATATCCAAATCTAATAAATGTAACTTGAACAGTTTCACAGATTCATGAAATATAGAGACAGAAAAGGTCCTACATATTTCACTGATTTGCAAAGCGAGAAAAGGCTAAGAAAGTAAGACGGAAAAGTCTAAGGTGGATTTCAGAAAGTGGAACTTCTAAAGACTCAGATATTCATGGGCAATGTGTTACTTTGATGGCTTCTACGGCATTTTTATAACGCTAGTATATGATTTATAGGAAATAGAACTTCATTTGATATTGAGTATTTATGACTTCTCTTAAAGGAGTAAACCGGGAAATAAATACTAAAAATATACAAGAAATATAGTTCTCATCACTGTCAGTTTATAGTATGTTCTGCCGAATCCTGGCACAAACACTACGGTGTAATCCTGCAAGGGTTAATAGTCTGTTGGTCTGTTAAATATTCAGCTGGAGGGAAGACTACCATAGGGGTCTGGGGCTTAATAGTATAATAGTATTTTTTTTTTCTGTCTACAGACAAGACACAGCAAGGAGACTCCTGCTCCTGCCAGTTGTCTTAGAGGGCATTCACACTCGCACTCATGTCCCCCTACCAGGACTCCGCCCTATTCCCCAGAAAAACTGCATAGGGATGGCTTCCTGGCGGTCAGTTTTAAAACCCATTCATTTGAATGGATTTTAAAAGCAAACTACTGGTGTGCATATGCAGCTTCTCCTCAGGGAAAGTTATTTTTGGCCAGAAACTAAGTCCTGCATGTCCAACTTTGTGTCCAGCCAAAAAAAAACAAAAAACTGTTTTCCCGCTGAGAAACTTCATACGGTTGGCTTTTAAAACTAACTGCCAGGAAGCCATCCCTTATGCAGTTTCTCTGGGGAATAGGACGGAGACCCGGTGAGCGGACACATGCGCAAGTGTGAATGCCCCCTTGCAGCCATGCAATGGCCAGTGAAGTGACGAAGGGGGGACATGGCTGAGCTTCTGACACACTGCACAATGAGACAACATAGGGCCAAGGAAAAGGGAAGAGGAGGTACTGGGATATTTTTTTCTACTTTAATGTCCATATAAGTCTTTCAAGCAGGATTCAAGGCCAAAATCATATCAAATGTATAACCTACGGAGATGGTGGGTCCTGCAACAAAATCCAAAAATCACTTCCTAAATGTAAGCCCTTTAAAGTCTACAAGTCTTCCAACTTATGTCAAATCTTCATTGCCCTACCTTTGCCCCAATAAAATGACTTCACCTAATACCCACACCAGTGCTATGGAGCTACATTGGATTCCATGGCCCTCAAATGCCCCTCGATCAAAAGCCAATTCCCCATATAGGTGGCATCTATGACAGCTAGACCACTATTTCACATACTATACATGATACAGTAGTCTATTTCTGGCTGCGCACACAAATTTTTCTATATTAATATAGAAAATAGCAGAACAGCAAAGCATCCCTTACCCCAATGGTGACGTCTAAACTCAAGGTCTATTTTTTTTTCTATATAAATTTAAAATAAAATGGAGCTTATGATAAATATCAGCATAAGATGATGATTTTTTTTTCTTACACCTCATTAAATATGTATTAGGCACTGGACACATTCAGGGATCTGTCTTGTATTCGAACGTACTGTAAATTTCCTTTTCAGAATAGAATCTTGGATGCATCTAAACTACAGTAAAGAACAAACAGTATAAGCACTGGCTGCACACATCAAAGGAAAACCACAGGGCGTATGGATTATTGTTTGACATCAAGTTAAACTGGAGAAAAATCACATTAAAGAGAGACTGTCACTATGTACATGCAATCCTAGCCGTGGGTATTCTTTGTGGACAGGAGTCAAGTGGGCGGTCCTAATCAGTCATTGATAGCCATCTTTATATATACACAGATTGTTCCATTGCAACTTGATGGATAGGACTTTAACACCAATTTAATCATTTTGTAAGGGGTTGTCCAAGACCTGGTATGTATTGGATGCTGATAAACTATCAACTGGATAGGTCCTCAATATCTGATTGGTGTGGCTCCGACACCTGGACCCTTATCCCGTGAATAAGTTATAGGTATGCAATATGCTTTGGGAAAATTATAACATGTATGCTACCTTTTTGTTATGGATGGGTGATAATGTGATGCACATCTCCACCATTCTGCACCTTGCTCGCTATGTTCAGGGCAGGGACACTTTTGACCAATAAATTTAATATAAATCACTCGTTTTCTGGCATGAATTATACAAAAACCTTAAAGGGGTTTTCTCATCTCAGTGTTTCATAAGCTTTGCCTACTGTCTCTTCTTCTCACTTCCTGTATTTCTCCCCCCCAGGCTTACTGAACAGGACACTATGACATATAAGGCCCCATTCACACAGGGAAAGAGGGGGAAGATTTTGGCGCTGAATCCACGTCATAATCCGCTCCCTCACATTAGCGGTCTATGTAGACCGCTATCTTACTTTTTCCCCATGAGCGGCATGTGTAAGTGGAAACTAGCTGCCCTTTCTCCTGGAGGATTCCATGGCTGATTCAGCCCCAGCGTCCGCATCGCGGCAGCACGCTCCGGACTCCTGCGACAAAATCAGGACCAAAATATGCCCCCCCTTGCCCCGTGTGAACTAGGCCTAACAATATTTTGCAGATAAGATAATAGATGCTTGTACAGAATGGACTCAGTGTTATCTGTGTGTTTACATAGAGAGATAACAGACTCTGCTTTATCCGCAAACTGCAATGAGCTGAACGGATTGTCCTGCCGACACTGAATAAGTGACATCACTTGTCCTATCTCATAGGTAATAGAAATGCTGTGTAAATAATGGGAGTAATAAGGTCACATAGCAGGCAAACACAGCATCCTTTCTCAAGCAATATATTTAGGAAAAGTCTTCAATTTACATAAGCTATCAGTATAGATAGGATACTTGAGATGGGACAACCCCTTTAAGGCTATGTCTACATCTGCACCAGGTTTTCTGTTGTTCAAGTCCTCTGACTGATCAGATCAATGCACCACTTAAATAGTGGACATATATGGAATCTGATGGACTCCATTAACAATAATTGGAGCTGTTGGGTGTCCACTGTTTTTAACTGAAGTTGTGTGCACAGGACTTTTCCATCCAGCCATTTAGTCAAACACTGTGACAGAATGTGGCCAAGACTGGCATAGATTTCTATTCTGGCATATGGGCATGAAGATGATGAAGCCTCTTGATACATCAGACGTGACTTGCACCTGTTGGGCCCTATAACAAGACTACCATACAAATGGTAGTCTTAATAAATTTGTCCTATTGGGTCTTGACCCCTTTAAAGAGAATTTCATCAGATGGTCTTGAGGGAACTAACCAAATAATATAAGCTTCTGATCGGTCATCCAAACATTCTGAAATTCTCAAAAGTATACTCCAAGAAAAAGGTGAAATTATCTATTGGAAATAATTGGATATTTTATCGATGAAAAGGAGAATTTTGTTGCAATATACTTTCATTGAAAATCTCCACGATATTTAATTTGAAACCACAATGTAATTTCCTTTATTACCGGGATATTCCAAGTTCTATATTGCTTACAAGTTATTATGCATGAAAACAATGACATAAAAATGAAATAAAGATTGTGATCAGCAAGTAATGGGCTCGGAATATATTTTTCTGTTTACGGGTTGGTATAATGATCTGGAAGGATAATAACTAAACTCATATAAAGTGCGCTTCCATTGGATTACCGTAAAAAGGGAAGTCGAGGTTTACTAATTAAAATAATAAATATATTTCACTTGCCATACTGTGCACTAGATGCTACTCAGCGGGAGGACGGACAATTATACATGCTTTTCACATCAGTGTTGCTAGGGAACAAATGTTACTAAAGCTGTCGCACAACACAAGCATCTTGACTTTGCTAACTGGATATAGCGACGGCTCCTGTGTGACTTTGCTGTGAAAGGCACCTTAATCCACTTTTTTTGCATCCATGATTGGTCAACCATTATCTTATAGGTCGCTCATCGATAGTGATCACTGATATTATCAATTGTAACGGATGTATAATTGAAGATTAGCAACTAAGTAGGTTTTTTTAATTAATTTATAATTCACATTATAATTTGAAAAATCTGTATTATAGATAAAGAAGAGTAAAGAAACCAAAACTTGAGGCTCAACCGAACTCAATAATTTTAGGGGTTTGCCATCCACAAATCGTTATTATTAGAGATGAGCGAGTAGTACTCGATCGAGTAGGTATTCGATCGAATACTACGGTATTCGAAATACTCGTACTCAATCGAGTACTACTCGCTATTCGAATGGAAAAGTTCGATTCAGAACCAGCACTGATTAGCAGAATGCTATACATTGCCAATCAACGCTGGTTCTTCTCCTACCTTTAGAAGTCTTCTCCCTGCGCAGCGTCCCCGTGGCGTCTTCCGTCTTTGAATTCACTCTGCCAGGCATCGGGCCTGGGCAGAGCCGATTGCGCATGTCCACTTGTAGTGTGGGCATGCGCAGTTGGCTCTGCTCAGGCCCGATGCCTAGCAGAGTGAATTCAAGGCCGGAAGAGGACACGGGGACACTGCGCAGGGAGAAGAATCCAGCCCGACCCTCACTCATGGACTTGGTAAGTAGAATTTGATCAAATGTTGCGTACCCCTGAAACGAGCATTTCCCCCCATAGACTACAATGGGGTTCGAAACCCATTCGAACAGTCGAACAGTGTGCAGCTGTTCGAATCGGATTTCGAATCCCGAACATTTTAGTGTTCGCTCATCTCTAGTTATTATACTTTAGGGTCATACTCACCTTTCCTCACCTCTCTGAGCTTCTCTACATCTTCCAGTCCCTTAAAGCATCATGACATGCCCTCTGTGTTTGGGACTCATTGGTGACCTGGGTTGCTAACACCACTGAGGAGGCTGGAAGATGTTGGGAAGGAAAAGCAGACAGTGGCAGAGCCCTGGAGAGGCAAGGTAAGGCTGGATTCACGCCTGCGCTTGTTGGGATTCTGTCTCTCATTCCACTTGAAAAATGTGGAGAGAAATGTCCTGCAAGCAGCACTATTCTTTCTGCATTTTTTGGACCGAAACCTGGTGGACCCCATTATAGTCTATAAGTTCTGTGGGTTTCCATAGGTAACTACCTTTTTAAGCGGACTGGGTTTCAGTTTTTCAGGTCCCCAAGTGGAACCAAAGAACAGAAACCTGAGAGAAGGTGGGAACTCAGCATAAGTCCTCAGTTTGTAATAATACAACTTTTATCTCAAAATGTGGACAGTCCTCATCTTGTGAAGTTCACCCATCACTAACTTTAGAAGCTGAGCTGATTTTTCACGCTAATACAACTCAGTTCCCTGAAGTTAATATTAGTTAATGACAGAGTTGATTTTGACTATAAAAATAAGTAAACCTGTTCATCTTTTTCTACTCTTGTAGACTTAATTTATTAAAAATGTTGCAAAGTTCAACTTAACCCTTAATGCGTTAACTAACATTGTGACACAGAATGTTAACTTGGGTCTTTCAATTGCTTTTGTTGAATTCTGTGATAAGGTATCACACTGCAGCAAGTTATCAGTATCAAGTTAAACTTTGCTACAGTGGGAAACAACTCATAACAGTTGGACGCAGCTTACAGATAGTGCAAATATTTCCCACCTTTGAGCAATCTACAGTCTTCTGATAATTTGCTGTATTGTTGGGTCTGAAGAAAGGGTTCACTGTAATCCACATTAAGATTTAGTGCCCACTTGTGTCTTGTACCCTGTAAGAGGGATGCGCATCCTGGTCTTTTTTAGAGTCTCTGCACTCTCCAAGATGTATATGCCCATTACCTATGACACTGATATACTCAGTCTGCTGTACACCAGTGGTCTCTGCCCTTTATTTCTCTATGACATTAGAATAAAGTCATCAATGGTGACTCACTATAAAGGAACAATGAGCGAACCTCTCCTGTTTGAAAATATTATGTACAATGTGACATACACACAGAGTTACTCGTGGTATCGTCTGGAGATTGCATGAGTTATTGTATCAAAGCTTGATATTATACCTGACATTGTTTGGAAAGTTTAGAAGTTATAGTGAAAATGAGTTTAAGTTTGTAATTGCTAGGAAGCGGTGCACTGAGGCACGTTGTAACACCGTATGGGCAACCAGCCATGTGCTAATATTCTCCAAACATCCTTTTATTTCCTAACTTATTTCAGTCTGGAATTTGTGTTTAAAACCAATTAGGCTTGATGAGACAGGGAAGCTTCTTCTGCATATCAAGCCGTCATCTGCTAGCTGTAATGGCGTCCTGGACGCTCTACATCTTCACGGTTTGGGAATCTGTGCGGCAATAAAAAGGATGGCAACAGTGAGTTCTGTTATTGAAAGCAATATATTTTACATCAGCAGATTTTTGTGGATTTCCTTCTGTTGATCACACATCTGAGAAAATAAATCCAATATTATGAGAGCACCGGAAAGTTTTATAAAGACCATATATTATGGAATAGTCAGCTGTAGGATAGAAGAGTTGGGTGAGTCTAAATCTGATATATACATATATATATATATATATATATATATATATATATATATATAAATTTGGCAACCAAAGTCTTCTAATTCCAGGTGCTATTGGAGTTGAGAATTTGCAATGTGTCTATCCTTAACTTTTCTCTTGGCTCAACATATGCTCAGATGTGTCATGACATGAGTATAATGTGCCACTTTGTGCCTACCGGACTCTGTTGTCATCATATATTATGTGAAAGGTATATACAATGTACTGTACCTAGAAATTATACAGTATACAGAAACAATACAAGTACTGGATGACAATAAAAAGTTGTAAATCTCTATCAATTATTTCTGTATCATATACTGTATCATAAGGACAGGGTTAACATATAACCTTAAAGCTGTAATAGAGATGTATAGAAAGAGATACAGACATAACCATAGCATTTTTATAAAATATAAATTTACTAAAATTAGGATAATTTGGCCAGAATTATGACTCACTCCAGATAATGATCTGAATAGATCCATGTTAAGGTCATGTTCTACTTAATTAAATAATTGTCCTTCATCGAGTTTCTATTATTGGTAGGGCTATTATACGCATAACATTAGACAATTACAGCTCTATCTGTACTTAAAAGGCTCCTACTATCTCCTTAGAATGAAAAGGATACCCTGCTCTCCCTTCTATATTATGCCCAAGCTCTCGTTCACACGGGGGGGATGGGGGGGGGCGCGAATTTTGACCATATTTTGACTCGGGGAGCCAAGTCAAAATATGGTCAAAACCCGCCTGCCATGATGTCGCAGTCGCGGCTTCCCCCAACCCGGAGTCGGCTCAAATGAATGGGCTGACAACGAAGGTTGTGGCTGCCAGGCAGAATCCGCCTGAAGAAAGGGCAGCTCACTTCTTTTTTTCCGCTATCGGCAGTTGCCGATAGTGGAAAAAAGAACACTATTGGTCTCCATAGACCACCATTGTAAAGGGGTGGATTATGACGTGGATTCTGCTGTCAAAATACGCCCCTTTGGCCCCTGTGAACTAGCCCCAAGAGGTCAGACTCCCACCTTAGTGATACACACTAACTTATAAGATGGGAAATCCTCTATAATGTCAGTCATCAACCATACTCAATGACATTAAAGGGGACCTTTCTCCACTAACACCAACTATATGTATATTTCAGTAGGTGTCATTCCACCGATCCTGACAAAATTGGAATTTTTCTCTAGCCCTCAGCGCTCCTGAGCAATCATTTCTATTAGCTTCAGCAGCCAATATTCCAATTAGTCTTGCTAGTGTCCAATGGGCTGTCCATGGCTATCTGCTCCGGACCAGGAACACGCACAGTAGACAGTCTAATTAGCATATTGGGTGCCGAACTGACTGCACTGATTGCTCTGGAATGGTGGGGGCTAGAGAAAAAATTTAAACTCTGTTGGAATCAATGGAGGATGTAAAGAGATGGAGTTGGCGATGGTCGTAAAAGTCTTCTTTAATGGGAGGCAAATAATTATTCTATCTGTTCATGTTGATAGCTTGATGTTTATGTACTTTCAGTGGGAGTGTTCTGTATATTCATGCTCTTTTGGAGTATTTATAGTTTAATCCATCTCTGAACATACCATCTATGGTTAAGCTTAAAGGATATAAAATATATATTATAAATACCATATTTTCCGGACTATAAGGCGCACATAAAAACCTACGATTTCCTCAGAAATCGTAAGTGCGCCTTATAGTCCGGTGCGCCTTATATATGGATGGAAGCAGCGGCAAAGTCTGCGTGCCGCTTCCATACATACATAAAAGGCACCGTAAAGGGTGCATTCACACTACGGAACGCCGGCGTGTATCACAGCCGTACACGCCGGCGTGACAGCAGGGCTGCCGGACACTTCCCATTCATTTCTATGGGAGCCGGCATGCGAGCGCTCCCCATAGAAATGAATGGAAAAAAGCAGTCCATTCATTTCTATGGGGAGCGCTCGCATGCCGGCTCCCATAGAAATGAATGGGAAGTGTCCGGCAGCCCTGCTGTCACGCCGGCGTGTACGGCTGTGATACACGCCGGCGTTCCGTAGTGTGAATGCACCCTTAAAAGTTATATTAAACTACCCCCCCCCCCCCGTTTTAAAATAAAACCCTGAAACAGAACGTGAAACTTACCGACCGGTGCAGGGTGGGCGGGCGGGCATTCAGGCCTCCTCTTCCTCCGATGTCCTGACCACTTCCTCCGGCGCTTGCTAACTGATAATGGCCTGGGCGCATGCGCAATATCATAATGCTTCTACTA
Source organism: Leptodactylus fuscus (assembly GCF_031893055.1). Taxonomy (NCBI): domain Eukaryota; kingdom Metazoa; phylum Chordata; class Amphibia; order Anura; family Leptodactylidae; genus Leptodactylus; species Leptodactylus fuscus. Next base: position 31,120,300 of record NC_134274.1, read on the forward strand.
CGGCTACTGCGCATGCGCTCAGGCCATTATCAGTTTGCGAGCGCCGGAGGAGGAGGACGGAACATCGGAGGAAGAGGAGGCTTGAATGCCCGCCCACCCTGCACCGCTCGGTAAGTTTCACATTCTGTTTCATGGTTTTATGTTAAAACGGGGGGGGGGGTAGTTTAATATAACTTTTACGGTTGGGCTCTATCAGCATGATTTTGCTGATAGAGCCCCTTAACTCCTCGCCTGCCGAGCGCTTCCAATAGAAGCGGCTGGCACGCGGGGGGTTATGCGGCCGCTGGCTCTGCGTGCCGCCACTTTCAATAACATATAATGCGCACCGGACTGCGCCTTATAGTCCGGTGCGCCTTATAGTCCGGTGCGCCTTATATATGAACCGAGACGGACTATAAGGCGCTCATGGACAATGCGCCTTATAGTCCAGTGCGCCTTATAGTCCATAAAATACGGTATATTAATACCATGGTGCTGTACAGTATTATATTAATTCAGTCTATGAGATTTTACACAATCCTAGAATAACAAAGGTGCTTTTTCACTATGAAACATATCTTATCTACAACATTGAAACCTAGAAATGTAAATATTTTTAAAAAATGTATTTTGATGTTACCGGTAGCTGAGAAATTGCTGTAGACTGCTTAGAGATGGCTTCGATCTGGGGATATATTGGCAGTAAATAAAGCAAATTAAGATGTTTCAAACAGTTGAAAAAACTAAACAAGAAGAAAGCCAAGAAAATAAAAAAGAAAAGGCGTCTGCTTACTCTAAACAAACCAATGTCAACTTTGATTCCACGTTTAACAGGTTTCCTGAAGAATAATACACGTGTTGGCCGCTTCATACATAAGAACACATTTTGGAAATACACCAGCAGCACCCTTGTTTTCCACTTGTCCTGTTCAATTTGGGAAGATCATCCTTTACATTACCCTGGCGACACAGGTAAAGGCTTTTGTAAAAAATACTGAAACTGTGAATATTGATTTCCTTTCCTTGGAATGCTAGCACAATACCAACAGAAAAGAGAGCAAAACAGACAACCGACAAATAATTGACCATACGGGCCCGCAAAATTAAAGGTACAATATGCTGAGAAGCATTAAAGTCCTAAATTCCTATAATGTCCTTGCCCTCGTCCCCCGAGTAGATCCCGATTTCTTATATGAAAAATTCTATTTTCTTTTATAACCATAGAAACCATAGACTGAGGCAAACCCTAGAGATGGTTCACTTTTAACTCCCGATGCAAAAAAATATAGAATTTGGGAAAGGAAGCAAATTCGGAACCTTTCCCAAATGGCCATGCTGAAAAGCAATAGAATTTTTAATAGAATAAAAAAACTGGTAATTTGCTTCCCCAGTTCAATTAATGGTTTTACATAATTAGTTATATTCTTTTCACGTGCTGCAAAATGTCAATTTCAATAAAGAATAAGAATTTTTTTTTTTTTTTTTTCAAAGAGACTTCGGTTTTGATTTATTTGTAAATGGCAATTTGTTATGACTTATGAATCATATATAAGTCATTGTATATTATATGTATAAAGGGGGAAAATCAGCAAATAATAGTGACCAGGCCTAGAATAAGCCCCCAAACAGGCGAGACGACTCAATGTAAATCAAAGTATAGAAGGGAAAGAGGAAAAAGGATGACACAAGAAAAAGAAGGGAACGGGTTGCTCATGGAGACTCTCTTATCCCACACATATCCACTTTTTTTCCAGAAGAGTTCCAGAATTTCCTGCAGTGCTGGTAAATATGCACTAGGGTTATTGGGTTATAGTGCAGAATACTGTAACAGTAGCCCCCAGACCCTAATGAGAGTACTTTAAGGTGTTTTCCCATCTCACTGTTTCAGCAGTCTGCCTGCTGTCTCTTCTTCTCACTTCCTGTATTTCTTCCTCCCCCCTTGCTGAACGGGACAACTATGAAGTATCACAATACCTATGCAGCTCAAATAATATACACATGCTTCTAGAGAACTCAGTTATCTGTGTGTTTACATAGAGAGATAACAGACCAGGCTTTATCAGCAAACTGCAATTAGCTGAACTGATTGTCCTGCTGGCAGAGCAGTGAGTGACATCACTTGTCCTGTCACACAGGTCTGGCTCTATGGAAACTGTGTGTAAACAATGGGAGGAATGAGTTCACATAGCAGGCAAACAAAGCAGCATTTCTAAAGCAATATATTTAGGAAAAGTCTTCAATTTACATAAGCTACCAGTACAGATAGGATCCTTGTGATCAGACAACCCCTTTAAAGACCCTTTGCTACATAAGAACACATTCGTGTCATAAATGATTCATAACAGTTGGGAGCCCTAGTTTATTTTATTACACTGTAGTGAAGATTTTTGATGCATTTTTTCTACCAGACCAAGGAATGGAGAGAGAAATAAATCTATACAGTGGAGTAAGTATAGTTCAGTGAATAATGCAGGGCTAGTGCTAAACCACTGGTTAAAGGGGTTATCCAGGATTGGAAAACATGCCTGATTTCTTGCAGAGAGTACTCCACTTTCTCATCATGTCTGTTAGTCACTTGGCCATTTCTTCTAACTTTGGGATACATGGGACATATGCAGCCAAGGGGATGAGTAAAGTAGGACACGTGTATACAACCATTCTTCATGTTGGATGGCAGTTTAGTGGGGATATGTATGACCACTTCAGACCACCAATTGCATATGAGCTGGTGGAGTAATGCTGGTACATAAGTCCTTATGCGTTACTAGGATGGATTTACAAGGATGCTACTTTAGTTTAGGTGTAATTTCTTATTATATTGGTACTAACACTCCTTAACACATCTGTAATTAAAGTAACTATATTATGTAGCAGTGAGGAGTCAACAATGTCTACACCACGTTCTCGCGAATCATATAATAAGCACTTTATCTCATACAAATCAATTGAATGAAACCTTTGTCTTTCCAGCTGGGTGCTTGTAATGCTCATCTTTAATATCACTAAATCCTTCCTTGAAAAGCTGTCTACTTGCTCCTGAAGTGGAGATTTCGATAATCTCTTCTTCATCTGTAGAGTGGCGGTTTTCTTTGAAAGAACTTGCTAACACCCTGACAATGAAACTCTTTAAGTTCACTAACCTCTAATGAGAATTTGATCAAAAATGAAGGTTGTCTTTACAGCTGTAAGAACATCATCTGCCCTATAGAATATAGGATTATTATGTAATTACACGTAATGCGGCCGCCAGAGATTCAAAGCTTTTTCCTTCGGCATGAAATATATTAACGTATTAAAGTAGAATTTGAAAGAAATCTTCATACTGAATGTCCCGGTACACCCGGATTTGTAAACAGCATCTGCAACAGATGTCATCCCATCCGCTACTCCATCCTCAGTCGAGTCCAAAGAAGCTTTATGTAAGAAGACTACTTCTTTCTCAAGGTGTTTGATGAATAAATAGACATAGCTCACCAAGGTTTATTTAAGCAAAAAATTCCGTACTTTAATGCGTGCAGTTTACGTGGTTTCTTTGGACTTAAGATCTGGAATTCTATTTTCAACTTGTGTCTATGTGCTTGATATGCAAAAAATCTTGACCTTCATATAAACCAAGACCTCAAGTTAGTATAACAACTTGGCCGAGTCCAGAAGTTATGATAGAGACTCGTGTTTCTGCTAGGTGCTGACATTTTATTAAATCTTGAATCACTCTATTGTTGATTCATGTTTCGTCCTTGGAAGGTTTATGGCTGCAAATATTCATTTCAACTCATACACATATTCTTTAAGAACAAAATACATGGTATACAGTATATCTGCGAGAAGGTCTGAGGAGATATGGGGCCATCATTTCCATAGAGCCTCCCATAAAAGAACTTGTTATAATGACTCTCTTTGACATCAATTGTTGAAGGCCTAATTTTAAAATTGATGCAGGAGTAAGATTTTTGGAAATTTTACAATTTTTCTAAAATCTTAATTAGGCTGAATGTCAATCATGGGTAGATGAATGATATTTCAGTGGACAGCTAGAGCACTTTTGACTGTCGGAAGATAAAATAGGCCCCTCCCCTGATGCACTTGCAGACTAATTTGCATATCCTTAAAAAAACATGATTTTCTCTTCACTACTTCATTAGTTTATATTTTTATTGCTCTATTATTGGCTTGAAAGACCTGAGAGACTCTCTTTAAAATTTAAAGAACAGTAGCATCCTCTAGGTAATACCAGAAATTTCTTTTCTTCAAAATGGCTGTTTTTGGATCAGCTCCATTAGCTATGACCTACTGTATAACGGTCATAGTGAAAGAAGTCTAAAATCCATCTCCTGTATTATTACTGGTCTTGGTTGCTTCTCTGTCTCTTCTTACTGAAGCTCCTTAAGGTATGATTGGCTACTGGGTATAAGCACAAACTCTCCCCCATTTAAGTCTATTAAATGAAGGTTTATATTAATTTTCACATTGATATACAATGTACCAGATAGAACATGGGTCCAGCCACCGGTATATGTCCAGCTGAGAAGCACTGTATGGAGGTAAGGGGTTATTTGTGTCGATCTCCATTAGAATGCTCCACTAGTTATCAGTCTTCCGAGGATAAGGCATTGATATGAAAATGCGTACTGTACTTCACAGCTGATTTAAACCCTTAGACCCGACTAACAATGTTTAATTACAGCGAGCATCTATTTGCTGGAGGCTGATAACACAGCTTTGTTTCAAAAGTAAACATTTAATTCAGAGTAATATGACAAATTAGAGATGATTCTAAAGCTATGGTTGTGTAAGGCATAATAATTCCATGCTTAAAATGAAGAGTGCGATGCCAACGAAAAAAAAAACGTACCAGGGAACAGAAACACCACCAGCTTTTGTTTATAGATGTGTTCACAATTAGGCTGATTGCACCCATACATTCAATGCGCTCATTATGGAAGAAATGCTAATTTGTGATTATCCCCAATCTACATAGCACTCAGTGTCACTTTGTCACCACACTCGTACGTAAATAAAAATCCTTCGGCATCCACCATGCTACTTGCAGGTTATGGCTGAATAGGATGAACAATTTCTTTATAAGGAAAAGTATTATTTGGTATGTGCTTAAGTTATATTAAAAAAAGGGTGAATGATGGTTTTTAGGATAGTTGCACTAAAATATCCAACTTTTCTTGGCACTTATCAAAAATAATGATAAAAGTGATCAAGATTAATTGTAAAGTGGTATCAACTATCCTCTCACATCTCATCCAATTCACTTTTTGTCTGGCTATAATCTGGTTTGAGACCCCATTACAAGACATACATGACCATTAAACAAACTCACAAATGACCTATTGACTGCCATATACAAACACTGAAAGTCTATTCTCGTCTCTCTAGATCATTTGTCCACCTCAATTGATCACTCCTGTCTGTTACAAAATCTCCGATCCCTTGGCATCACAGATTTGATCTCCTGGATCTCTTTATACTTAACCAACTGTACATTTAGAGTCTCCAACGCTACTTCCACACTGAACCCTGTACCTGTAGGTTTCCTTCAAGGCTCAGTCCCGGGACACCTACCATCCTTCATCTACAATATACATTTAACCCAAGCCAACTCATACATTTACATAGTTACATAGTAGATGAGGTTGGATGAAGACATCAGTCCATCAAATCCAACCTATAACCCTACAGTCCCCTACAGTGTTGATCCAGAGGAAGGTAAAAAAAAAACAACCCATGAAGACTATGCCAATTGCCCCATTTCAGAGAAAAAAAAAATTCCTTTCCAACTCCAATCTGGCAGGTACTATAAAAACCCTCGAACAACGAGTCCTCAAAATCTAGAATCAATAACCCGTAATATTGTACTCTTCAAGAAAGGCATCCAGGCCCTATTTGAACTTGTTCAATGAATCGAGTACTATGGTTTTCCATACCATTTTTTACACTGAGGACACTCAAATATACCTCTTAGGCCCGGTTATTACCACTCTGCCATTCTTCCGTTTCCTCTCCTTCTTATTTCTCCAAATTCCTTCTTACAACCGCCTCTAAAATTTCTCCTATGCATTCCATAAACTTTGGAACTCACAACCGTGACATAAGATATGTGGTGTAGATACCACATAAAAGTTTGTGGCAAACTGTGGTATAAAAAAAAAAATATGCAGATCTGCATTTTTAGGTCTCTCTCATAACTATGTGGCTCTGAGGTGTAAAAATGTAGCAGTCAAATTACCAGAGCTAGATCCAAGTGAAGACCCTTAAACAATGGTGGGTCATGCACCTATCACATCGCCTAGGCTATGCTAACCCACCAAAACACAGCAAAAAGGTAACAACATAAATAAAACTAATTATTCAAAAATATCTTTGTACAGCCCGTGTTCTGGTTTGTAGAATAATACATTTCAGCTTTAAAGACAGTCTAACCCTATTAAATAGAAGATGGAAATTTGACAATATTTTAATATGTCCGCAAATTTACTTATAAATGTATTATATTCATGTGGACAAATGGTGGCCTTAATTCTGAAATCCATTTTCATGTTGTGCTTAATTTACGTTAATTCATGATCACGAAAGGCCAACACTTGTAGAGCTGCTTTCCAAAATAATGTTCTAATGTTCTGTTGATGCCTCCAGTAATCCACAGCATCAATTATTTAGTAAGCAATCTTCTAAGAGGGATTGAAAACCATCCAATGCGTTCTAATTAGTTGTCTAACTAGTGTATCTCAGACAGGCAAATGCTAAAATATAATATGTCGCTTCCTCGCTTGCAATACGTAAACAAATAAATATTAATGATATACAGCATTGCCACTTTTTTATTACAGCGGAAGAACTTTTTCCTTCCTGAGACATCTACTGATTTTCACAATAGTGTCACAACTCCGACATTACCTAAGTAATAAGTCGAGATCAGTTAAAAGTGAAGACTTCAGGTAATAATTTACATGTAGCAGCAACAATTGCGCAAAACAAGTAAGACCTAAAAAGTGGAGAACCAAACGATTATCTTCATGCAACTTTTATACAACATCTCTCTCTCTGGGCTTGGATGATTGGCTGAGTTCTGGTAACAGATTCCATTCAAGGGGATGTTCACCAGTGCGCCAGTATTCGCCTGCCGGGTCTCTGTCCTATTCTCGAGGGAGACTGGATAGAGGATGGGTTCTAATTGGATAGGTTTTAAAACTGACCCTTGGGAAGGTGTCCCCTATCTAGTTTCCTTGGCCTCTAAAGGGAAGACCGCAGACCACTATGTAAAAGTTAGGCCAGCCTTACTGTAGGGCTTCTAATGGGTAGAACATGGATCACCATGTATAAGATAGGCCAGGCCTTATGATTAGAGATGAGCGAACAGTAAAATGTTCGAGATTCGATATTCATTTCGAGTAGCCCCTCAATATTCGACTACTCGAATCGAATATCGAACTCTATTATAGTCTATGGGGGGAAAATGCTCGTTTCAGGGGTAGGCAACATTCGATCAAGTTATACTTACCAAGTCCATGAGTGAGGGTCGGGCTGGATCCTCCGAGCAGTCTTCTCCTTGCAGCGTACCCGCGGCGTCTTCCGGCTCTTCACTCACTCTGCCAGGCATCGGGCCTGGGCAGAGCTGACTGCGCATGCCTGCACTACAAGCGGACATGCGCAGTCGGCTCTGCCCAGGCCCAATGCCTGGCAGAGTGAATGAAGAGCCGGAACACGCCGCAGGGAAGCTGCACGGAGAAGACTTCTAAATGTAGGAGAAGAACCAGCATTGATTGGCAGCCTGTATAGCATTCGGCCAATCAATGCTGGTTCTGCATCGAACTTTTACATTCGAACAGCGAATGGTACTCGATCGAGTACAAGTATTTTGAATACCGTAGTATACCTACCTAGAATACCTACTCGATCGAATACTACTCGCTCATCTCTACTTATGATAGGACCTCTAACTGGCAGAAAATGGATCACTAGGTATAAGGTAGGCCGGCCTTACTGTAGGATCTCTAATGGGCAGACCGTAGACCACCATGTATAAGGTAGGCCAGACATTAATGTGGAGAAGCTAAACATTCTTGCTCCTTGCAGCCACATCTGGATACTGTCTACTTCTTTCCATTTTGTGGGGTGTTTGGGAGAAATGTCTCATCTCATCTCTTGCCTCATGTTTAGCATGTTCGATGAGAGAAAATCAGGATAATGATACAAGAAGAATATAAATGTAAAATATGAATATAAAATTGCTAATGCTATCCTATCAATATATAAGTGTGAATTATATAAGCAGCCCTTACTGAAGGGGAAGGAGAAAGAGCTGACATCTGCAATAGTTACCTCCATAAATTACAAGTCTTGCTCTCTCTTAAATGGCTCATTGAGAATACATGCTACAGAAACATGACACTTGGATAATTCCCTCTTATTATCCAATATGATGAAGAAAGCGCAGCATTCTATTCCCATTAACATGTCCATCCTCTCTAGTGGAGTACGCTTTTAGTCTTTTTACAAATACCTCTGTTTACCACCAGCTCTTATCTACCCATCTATTTCTCCCGTGGCAGCTTTTCCCCCAATTGACTCTGTAGGTATTGAGTCTGGATGTATCACAGTTTATCATGACCTTCAAACACACTTAGCCATTTAGAGATTCAGATGGAGTAGCATCACCCCAGTGCTTGGCTGCCATTGTACGCCATCTCTGTAAGACGCCAAATGACACCGATTGGTATTTAAGATGGCAATAAGACAAGTGGGAAAAAAGATGATTGACAACTCACCTGCATTTAGTATAGAAGCCAAGGTCTACTGTCAAGAGGTTACTCACAAACAATCCCTGCTGACGTCTAAGCTGACACTGCCTATCTTTCCAGTTTAATACTCACATGCTGAATTCAGTCACATTATTTTCAATGGGAAGGAAATTTAGTATGAAATGAAAAACCCAAAATGTCTTTCATTTTCACTCCAATATCTGAATGAAGAGCAATGACTGATAAAAAATAAGACAACAACATTAACTAAATGGAGAAATGGGTTGAGTGAGTGTATTGCAAGTCCTTCATCTCAGTAGACCCCCGAGTCTATGTATTGCATATACTTTAACTCTACGTTTACATTACTATTTCAAGCTCTAAATATGGTTTTCCCCTCATACAAAGGGGGCGTGCACTCTTACACCCTCTGCCCTGTGACATTCCGCTGGGTTTCCATCCTCAGCCTCGGTAAAACTGGACAGGGGACGGCTTCCTGGCGGTAAACGCTGGTGTCCGCCTGCAGCCTCTCCACAGGGAAACCGTGTTTTTGGCCGGACACAAAGTTGGACATGCAAGTCTTTGTGTCTTGCCGAAAAAAAACCTGTTTCCTTGCAGAGAGGCTGTAGGCGGATACTGGCGGTTACCTTTAAAAACCCATTCAAATGAAGCTCACCGCCGGGAAGCTGTCCCCTGTCCAGTTTTGCAGGAACTGAGAATAGAAACCCGGTGGAGAAACACAGGGCGGACTTGGGCACAAGTCTGAACGCCCCCGAAGACTACATTCACATGACCGTATTAGAAAATAGCCGTGAAAAATGGATTAAACAGTCCATTTCTCATTTTCAGTTTGCATCCATGGAGCACTAGTTTTATTGGAACAAAGATGTATATTCCCAATTCTGGCTATCCAAACTGAAAGCTATGTCAAAATACATGCTACACTGGTCATACACACTAGATATACAATGAACAAACCCACCGATTTTGGTGGATTCGTCTGACTATCTAATGTGTATGGGGGGGCCTCCCATCTCTAACCCAACAGCATACGTCAGGGCAGATGACTCTTTCCCTCTGAGTTCAGTACACCTGCACCTCTTTCCCGAGCTAAGCTTGCATGCCTATGGGGAAGTTAGCATCCAGTCCAATGAGCGTTTGACAGCAATCTAAAGTGTATGGCCGACTTTACACTGAAGCAGAGCTGGATAGAGTAATATATAATTTTCTTCCACTATAATAGGTGTTTAGAAAAATGGAGGATTATTGTGTATAACCACCTATAGTATATCTGAAGGGCAAGCACTTCTGCGAAGCTAAGCTGTTTACAGTCCCTTGGAAAGGTCATCCATAAATTAATGTTCCTCTTTGATATACTGCATTGTTGGTGCTTGCCATAGACAGATATTGATACCAGAATATTCTGATACACGACTTACAACCTTCTGTACCAAATTACATGCTAATTAAAGATTAGAGATGAGCGAACAGTGTTCTATCGAACTCATGTTCGATCGGATATTAGGCTGTTCGGCATGTTCGAATCGAATCGAACACCGCGTGGTAAAGTGCGCCATTACTCGATTCCCCTCCCACCTTCCCTGGCGCCTTTTTTGCTCCAATAACAGCGCTGGGTAGGTGGGACAGGAACTACGACACCGGTGACGTTGAAAAAAGTAGGCAAAACCCATTGGCTGCCGAAAACATGTGACCTCTAATTTAAAAGAACAGCGCCGCCCAGCTTCGCGTCATTCTGAGCTTGCAATTCACCGAGGACGGAGGTTTCCGTCCAGCTAGCTAGGGCTTAGATTCTGGGTAGGCAGGGACAGGCTAGGATAGGAAGGAGAAGACAACCAACAGCTCTTGTAAGAGCTAAATTCCAGGGAGAAGCTTGTCAGTGTAACGTGGCACTGACGGGCTCAATCGCCGCAACCCAGCTTTCCCAGGATCCTGAATGGAATACACTGTCAGTGTATTCCCGTATACCCGATATATACCCCGATACCCGTTCCAACGGTGTGCCCCCCCACCTTCACCCCAGAAATACCCTGCAAGTCCCCTAGCAATAGAATTGGGGCTATATACACCCACAATTTTTACTACTGGTATACAGTGCCATTGTCTGACTGGGAATTCAAAGAATATATTGGGAATACAAATACCCTCATTTCTTGCTACTGCCATATAGTGCCAGTTTCTGACTGGTAATTCAAAGAATATATTGGGGTTACGTGCACCCACAATTTTTACTACTGGTATACAGTGCCATTGTCTGACTGGGAATTCAAAGAATATATTGGGAATACAAATACCCTCATTTCTTGCTACTGCCATATAGTGCCAGTGTCTGACTGGGAATTCAAAGAATATATTGGGGTTACGTGCACCCACAATTTTTACTACTGGTATACAGTGCCATTGTCTGACTGGGAATTCAAAGAGTATATTGGGAATACAAATACCCTCATTTCTTGCTACTGCCATATAGTGCCAGTTTCTGACTGGGAATTCAAAGAATATATTGGGGTTACGTGCACCCACAATTTTTACTACTGGTATACAGTGCCATTGTCTGACTGGGAATTCAAAGAATATATTGGGGTTATAAATACCCTCATTTCTTGCTACTGCCATATAGTGCCAGTTTCTGACTGGTAATTCAAAGAATATATTGGGGTTACGTGCACCCACAATTTTTACTACTGGTATACAGTGCCATTGTCTGACTGGGAATTCAAAGAGTATATTGGGAATACAAATACCCTCATTTCTTGCTACTGCCATATAGTGCCAGTGTCTGACTGGGAATTCAAAGAATATATTGGGGTTACGTGCACCCACAATTTTTACTACTGGTATACAGTGCCATTGTCTGACTGGGAATTCAAAGAGTATATTGGGAATACAAATACCCTCATTTCTTGCTACTGCCATATAGTGCCAGTTTCTGACTGGGAATTCAAAGAATATATTGGGGTTACGTGCACCCACAATTTTTACTACTGGTATACAGTGCCATTGTCTGACTGGGAATTCAAAGAGTATATTGGGAATACAAATACCCTCATTTCTTGCTACTGCCATATAGTGCCAGTTTCTGACTGGGAATTCAAAGAATATATTGGGGTTACGTGCACCCACAATTTTTACTACTGGTATACAGTGCCATTGTCTGACTGGGAATTCAAAGAATATATTGGGGTTATAAATACCCTCATTTCTTGCTACTGCCATATAGTGCCAGTTTCTGACTGGTAATTCAAAGAATATATTGGGGTTACGTGCACCCACAATTTTTACTACTGGTATACAGTGCCATTGTCTGACTGGGAATTCAAAGAGTATATTGGGAATACAAATACCCTCATTTCTTGCTACTGCCATATAGTGCCAGTGTCTGACTGGGAATTCAAAGAATATATTGGGGTTACGTGCACCCACAATTTTTACTACTGGTATACAGTGCCATTGTCTGACTGGGAATTCAAAGAGTATATTGGGAATACAAATACCCTCATTTCTTGCTACTGCCATATAGTGCCAGTGTCTGACTGGGAATTCAAAGAATATATTGGGGTTACGTGCACCCACAATTTTTACTACTGGTATACAGTGCCATTGTCTGACTGGGAATTCAAAGAATATATTGGGGTTATAAATACCCTCATTTCTTGCTACTGCCATATAGTGCCAGTTTCTGACTGGTAATTCAAAGAATATATTGGGGTTACGTGCACCCACAATTTTTACTACTGGTATACAGTGCCATTGTCTGACTGGGAATTCAAAGAGTATATTGGGAATACAAATACCCTCATTTCTTGCTACTGCCATATAGTGCCAGTATCTGACTGGGAATTCAAAGAATATATTGGGGTTACGTGCACCCACAATTTTTACTACTGGTATACAGTGCCATTGTCTGACTGGGAATTCAAAGAGTATATTGGGAATACAAATACCCTCATTTCTTGCTACTGCCATATAGTGCCAGTTTCTGACTGGGAATTCAAAGAATATATTGGGGTTACGTGCACCCACAATTTTTACTACTGGTATACAGTGCCATTGTCTGACTGGGAATTCAAAGAATATATTGGGGTTATAAATACCCTCATTTCTTGCTACTGCCATATAGTGCCAGTTTCTGACTGGGAATTCAAAGAATATATTGGGGTTACGTGCACCCACAATTTTTACTACTGGTATACAGTGCCATTGTCTGACTGGGAATTCAAAGAATATATTGGGGTTATAAATACCCTCATTTCTTGCTACTGCCATATAGTGCCAGTTTCTGACTGGTAATTCAAAGAATATATTGGGGTTACGTGCACCCACAATTTTTACTACTGGTATACAGTGCCATTGTCTGACTGGGAATTCAAAGAATATATTGGGAATACAAATACCCTCATTTCTTGCTACTGCCATATAGTGCCAGTGTCTGACTGGGAATTCAAAGAATATATTGGGGTTACGTGCACCCACAATTTTTACTACTGGTATACAGTGCCATTGTCTGACTGGGAATTCAAAGAGTATATTGGGAATACAAATACCCTCATTTCTTGCTACTGCCATATAGTGCCAGTTTCTGACTGGGAATTCAAAGAATATATTGGGGTTACGTGCACCCACAATTTTTACTACTGGTATACAGTGCCATTGTCTGACTGGGAATTCAAAGAATATATTGGGGTTATAAATACCCTCATTTCTTGCTACTGCCATATAGTGCCAGTTTCTGACTGGTAATTCAAAGAATATATTGGGGTTACGTGCACCCACAATTTTTACTACTGGTATACAGTGCCATTGTCTGACTGGGAATTCAAAGAGTATATTGGGAATACAAATACCCTCATTTCTTGCTACTGCCATATAGTGCCAGTGTCTGACTGGGAATTCAAAGAATATATTGGGGTTACGTGCACCCACAATTTTTACTACTGGTATACAGTGCCATTGTCTGACTGGGAATTCAAAGAGTATATTGGGAATACAAATACCCTCATTTCTTGCTACTGCCATATAGTGCCAGTGTCTGACTGGGAATTCAAAGAATATATTGGGGTTACGTGCACCCACAATTTTTACTACTGGTATACAGTGCCATTGTCTGACTGGGAATTCAAAGAGTATATTGGGAATACAAATACCCTCATTTCTTGCTACTGCCATATAGTGCCAGTTTCTGACTGGGAATTCAAAGAATATATTGGGGTTACGTGCACCCACAATTTTTACTACTGGTATACAGTGCCAATTTCTAACTAGGAATTCAAAATGCGCAAGGCTCCCGGAAAGGGACGTGGACGAGGCCGTGGGCGAGGTCGGGGGAATGGTTCTGGGGAGCAAGGTAGCAGTGAAGCCACAGGGCGTCCCGTGCCTACTCCTGTGGGGCAGCAAGCATTGCGCCACTCCACAGTGCCAGGGTTGCTTGCCACATTAACTAAACTGCAGGGTACAAACCTTAGTAGGCCCGAGAACCAGGAACAGGTCTTGCAATGGCTGTCAGAGAACGCTTACAGCACATTGTCCAGCAGCCAGTCAGACTCTGCCTCCTCTCCTCCTATTACCCAACAGTCTTGTCTTCCTTCCTCCCAAAATTCCGAAGCTTTACAGAACAATAACCCAAACTGTCCCTGCTCCCCAGAGCTGTTCTCCGCTCCTTTCATTGTCCCTCAACCTGCCTCTCCACGTCACGATTCCACGAACCTAACAGAGGAGCATCTGTATCCAGATGCTCAAACACTAGAGTCTCCTCCATCTCCGTTCGATTTGGTGGTGGATGACCAGCAACCCACCCTCATCGACGATGATGTGACGCAGTTGCCGTCAGGGCATCCAGTTGACCGGCGCATTGTGCGGGAGGAGGAGATGAGACAGGAGTTGGAAGAGGAAGTGGTGGATGATGAGGACACTGACCCGACCTGGACAGGGGGGATGTCAAGCGGGGAAAGTAGTGTGGATGTTGAGGCAGGTGCAGCACCAAAAAGGGTAGCTAGAGGCAGAGGCAGAGGTCAGCAGCTTAGGCGAAGCCAGGCCACACCCGGAATCTCCCAAGATGTTCCAGTTCGTACCCAGCCCCGAAAAACTCCCACCTCGAGGGCACGTTTCTCGAAGGTGTGGAGTTTTTTCAAGGAATGCGCCGAGGACAGATATAGTGTTGTCTGCACAATTTGCCTCTCGAAATTGATTAGGGGCTCTGAGAAGAGCAACCTGTCCACCACTTCAATGCGCCGTCATTTGGAATCCAAGCACTGGAATCAGTGGCAGGCAGCAACGGCAGGACAAAGGCCGACTGCCATTCACGCCACTGCCACTGCCTCTGCCTCTGCCTCTGCCACTGCCACTGCTGACTGTGCTGGCGATGCACTCCAGAGGACGAGCCAGGACACCACTTCATCTGCCTCCGCCACTTTGTTGACTTCTACCTCATCCTCCCCTGGTCCTGTCTTATCTCCTTCTCCTGCACCATCAAAGGCACCATCAGGCGTTTCTTTACAACAACCCACCATCTCTCAGACATTGGAGCGGCGGCAGAAATACACTGCTAACCACCCACACGCGCAAGCCTTGAACGCCAACATCGCTAAACTGCTGGCCCAGGAGATGTTGGCGTTCCGGCTTGTTGAAACTCCCGCCTTCCTGGACCTGATGGCAACTGCGGCACCTCGCTATGCCGTCCCTAGCCGTCACTACTTCTCCCGGTGTGCCGTCCCCGCCTTGCACCAGCACGTGTCACTCAACATCAGGCGGGCCCTTAGTTCCGCGCTTTGCACAAAGGTCCACTTGACCACCGACGCGTGGACAAGTGCATGCGGACAGGGACGCTACATTTCACTGACGGCACACTGGGTGAATGTAGTTGAGGCTGGGACTGCTTCCCAAACTGGCCCGGTGTACCTCGTCTCCCCGCCTAACATTCCTGGCAGGGACACGAGAAGAACACCCCCCTCCTCCTCCTCCTCCTCTACCGCCTCCTCCTCCGCCACCGCCTCCTCCTCCGCCACCGCCTCCTCCTCCGCTGTTAGATTGACCCCAGCTACGAGTTGGAAACGTTGCAGCACTGGCGTTGGTAGACGTCAGCAGGCTGTGCTGAAGCTGATCAGCTTGGGGGACAGACAGCACACTGCCTCCGAGGTGAGGGATGCCCTCCTCGATGAGACGGCAATATGGTTTGAGCCGCTGCACCTGGGCCCAGGCATGGTCGTTTGTGATAACGGCCGGAACCTGGTAGCAGCTCTGGAGCTTGCCGGACTCCAACATGTTCCATGCCTGGCCCACGTCTTCAACCTAGTGGTGCAACGTTTCCTAAAGAGCTACCCCAATGTTCCAGAGCTACTGGTGAAAGTGCGGCGCATGTGCGCCCACTTTCGCAAGTCGACAGTAGCCGCTGCTAGCTTAAAATCTCTCCAGCAACGCCTGCATGTGCCACAACACCGGCTTTTGTGCGACGTCCCCACACGCTGGAACTCAACGTTTCAGATGTTGAATAGAGTGGTTGAGCAGCAGAGACCTTTGATGGAATACCAGCTACAAAACCCTAGGGTGCCACAAAGTCAGCTGCCTCAGTTTCACATCCATGAGTGGCCATGGATGAGAGACCTTTGTGACATCCTACGGGTCTTTGAGGAGTCCACAAGGAGGGTGAGCTCTGAGGATGCGATGGTGAGCCTTACAATCCCGCTCTTGTGTGTTCTGAGAGAATCCCTGATTGACATCAGGGATAACTCAGATCACACAGAGGAGTTAGGGATAGCATCCGATCCGTCACAGCTGGAGAGTAGGTCCACACATCTGTCCGCTTCACTGCGTTTAATGGAGGAGGAGGAGGAGGAGGAGGAGGAAGAAGAGTTGTCCGATGATGTGATGGTGATACAGGAGGCTTCCGGGCAACTTCGAATCGTCCCATTGTTGCAGCGCGGATGGGTAGACATGGAGGATGAGGAGGAAATGGAGATTGAACTTTCCGGTGGGGCCAGAGGAGTCATGCCAACTAACACTGTGGCAGACATGGCTGAGTTCATGTTGGGGTGCTTTACAACCGACAAGCGTATTGTCAAAATCATGGAGGACAACCAGTACTGGATCTTTGCTATCCTTGACCCCCGGTATAAAAACAACATCTCGTCTTTTATTCCGGTAGAGGGGAGGGCCAATCGCATCAATGCTTGCCACAGGCAATTGGTGCAGAATATGATGGAGATGTTTCCAGCATGTGACGTTGGCGGCAGGGAGGGCAGTTCCTCCAGTAGGCAACCAAGTTCTCACCGGTCCACACAAACGAGGGGCACACTGTCTAAGGTCTGGGACACCTTGATGGCACCCCCTCGCCAAAGTGCCGCCACGGAGGGTCCTAGTGTCACCAGGCGTGAGAAGTATAGGCGCATGTTGCGGGAATACCTTTCCGACCACAGCCCTGTCCTCTCCGACCCCTCTGCGCCCTACACGTATTGGGTGTCGAAGTTGGACCTGTGGCTTGAACTTGCCCTATATGCCTTGGAGGTGCTGTCCTGTCCTGCCGCCAGCGTCCTATCTGAGAGGGTGTTCAGTGCAGCCGGTGGCATCATCACTGACAAGCGCACCCGTCTGTCAGCTGAGAGTGCCGACCGGCTCACTTTGATAAAAATGAACCACCACTGGGTAGAGCCGTCATTTTTGTGCCCACCTGTGTAAAGCACCCCAACATGAAACTCCATGTCTGTACTCAACCTCTCCAATTCCTCCGCATCCTCATACTCATCCACCATAAGCGTTGCACAATTCTGCTAATACTAGGCTCCCTCCACCCTGATTTCCCCCAACTCTGCTGGTTAGAGGCTCCCTCCACCATGAATTTGCCCAAACTGGGCTGTTTAGAGGCTCCCTCCACCATGAATTGGTCCAAACTGGGGTGGTTAGAGGCTCCCTCCACCATGAATTGGTCCAAACTGGGGTGGTTAGAGGCTCCCTCCACCATTAATTGGTCCAAACTGGGCTGGTTAGAGGCTCCCTCCACAATTAATTGGTCCAAACTGGGCTAATTAGAGGCTCCCTCCACCATGAATTGGTCCAAACTGGGTTTTTTAGAGGCTCCCTCCACCATTAATTGGTCCAAACTGGGCTGGTTAGAGGCTCCCTCCACAATTAATTGGTCCAAACTGGGCTAATTAGAGGCTCCCTCCACCATGAATTGGTCCAAACTGGGTTTTTTAGAGGCTCCCTCCACCATTAATTGGTCCAAACTGGGCTGGTTAGAGGCTCCCTCCACAATTAATTGGTCCAAACTGGGCTAATTAGAGGCTCCCTCCACCATGAATTGGTCCAAACTGGGCTGGTTAGAGGCTCCCTCCACAATTAATTGGTCCAAACTGGGCTAATTAGAGGCTCCCTCCACCATTAATTGGTCCAAACTGGGCTGGTTAGAGGCTCCCTCCACCATTAATTGGTCCAAACTGGGCTGGTTAGAGGCTCCCTCCACCATGAATTTGCCCAAACTGGGGTGGTTAGAGGCTCCCTCCACCATTAATTGGTCCAAACTGGGCTGGTTAGAGGCTCCCTCCACAATTAATTGGTCCAAACTGGGCTAATTAGAGGCTCCCTCCACCATGAATTGGTCCAAACTGGGTTTTTTAGAGGCTCCCTCCACCATGAATTTGCCCAAACTGGGCTGTTTAGAGGCTCCCTCCACCATGAATTGGTCCAAACTGGGCTGGTTAGAGGCTCCCTCCACCATGAATTTCCCAAAACTTGGCTGTTTAGAGGCTCCCTCCACCATTAATTGGTCCAAACTGGGCTGGTTAGAGGCTCCCTCCACCATTAATTGGTCCAAACTGGGCTGGTTAGAGGCTCCCTCCACCATTAATTGGTCCAAACTGGGCTGGTTAGAGGCTCCCTCCACCATTAATTGGTCCAAACTGGGCTGTTTAGAGGCTCCCTCCACCATTAATTGGTCCAAACTGGGCTGGTTAGAGGCTCCCTCCACCATGAATTTGCCCAAACTGGGCTGTTTAGAGGCTCCCTCCACCATGAATTGGTCCAAACTGGGCTGGTTAGAGGCTCCCTCCACCATGAATTTCCCAAAACTTGGCTGTTTAGAGGCTCCCTCCACCATTAATTGGTCCAAACTGGGCTGGTTAGAGGCTCCCTCCACCATGAATTGGTCCAAACTGGGGTTTTTAGAGGCTCCCTCCACCATGAATTGGTCCAAACTGGGGTTTTTAGAGTCTCCCTCCACCATGAATTGGTCCAAACTGGGGTTTTTAGAGTCTCCCTCCACCATGAATTGGTCCAAACTGGGGTTTTTAGAGGCTCCCTCCACCATGAATTTGCCCAAACTCTGCTGGTTAGAGGCTCAATCCACCCTGATTTTCAAAACAAATGTTGGTGCCAACCTCAACTTACTACAAGGGCCAAATTCACTGCTGGTGACAAGCTCTCCTCACTGCAAGTGCCAAATACACATGTTTCAAGGTGTTTTCCTACTGTCAGAGAGGTGGTATTGAGTGTGTAAAGTGTGTAGTTGTTAGGCTGTGATGTTGGGGTAATAGAGGGTCTTTGGTGTGTTAGATGCCCCCAGACATGCTTCCCCTGCTGTCCCAGTGTCATTCCAGAGGTGTTGGCATCATTTCCTGGGGTGTCATAGTGGACTTGGTGACCCTCCAGACACGGATTTGGGTTTCCCCCTTAACGAGTATCTGTTCCCCATAGACTATAATGGGGTTCGAAACCCGTTCGAACACACGAACATTGAGCGGCTGTTCGAATCGAATTTCGAACCTCGAACATTTTAGTGTTCGCTCATCTCTATTAAAGATCACTAAATTGACTGTATTGACCAGAGTTTCAGTTGTTCGCCTGTCAATCACTAGGTGCATTGTGTAATGTATTGAGGATATTCCCAACAATATACAACATCGGCACAGTATCTGTATGTTCTTACTCTGCTTGTATAGGTCTCTGGTTTCCTCCTTTGACACTAAAGTTTTGTAAAAAGTTTTCTATAATGATGACTTTTTCAGGTTTGTCAAAAGATACATACAGATCCCCCAACTGGCTGAGACCTTCCCCCCAGATGACCTAAAAGAGGACATATTTACATAGTTGCGGTTTTCAAAGACTGATAGGTGTAAATAGGATTAACACCTCATATGAGGAACATATAAGGGTAAAGAGGATCAATTCACAGATGTGTCCTCATGGCTGGATTTGCCTTCATATGTGTATTATGAGTTAAATGGATTTTCTAAGCACAACATGGTTTCTTGATAGATTATCACAAAATGATATGCTAACTATCCTATTTCTGTGCATGTGTGAGCACTCAGTGGCCACTTGTAGCCTTTCAAGGGTTTTATTAGCATTTTTTGACACTGTGCTGAATTGCTATCTAGATATATTGGAATCTTTGACCAACCTGAAGATCAGTTAAGAGTGGACACATCTATAGAGTACTAACATAATAAGTACAATACTTGTAAAATCTAATGAAACTCATGTCAATTTCAAGTCAGCAGATAGAACAGCAGTGAGACAATGGTTTATGTTCTCACTTTACTACTAAAAAAAAGCATTGGAGATGCCGGGCAGGTGTTTGGAATTGCAAAAAGAGTTTTTGAACATAAGGGGACTCAGGGGAACTGGGGTGGCATACGGAAACCTTCTTTTTGCTGTTTTTCCTCTGCCATTTAACGTTTCAATGCTCAGCTGCAACTATGTGATGTTCTCCAATCTCACTGATGCACTCAGCTTGAAAAATACACAGTTAAAAGTCATCAACATTGAGTAAAACACGGAAAAACGCATGTAAAGGATTCCAAATACTGCTTGACCTTCATGACCAAAGAATAACTCAAACAGGGAGTCGTAAGTTCCCCTGCTGATTCCTCCTGGGTCCCCAGACATCAGAAATGACATAATAAATGCCTAAAAACTGATCCATTGTAGGTTATAAATACCATATTAGAGAAGATCTTTCATGTCCTCGGGCACATGCGGTCTTATATACCACTAGAAAACAGACAGTGCGCTGAATTCACCGAACTGTCGGCTTTACCATTATGTGCCCCGGGGCAAAAGCTATTGACGCCATTACCGATAGCTCTTCACTGTCGGAAGGGCCTTCCTGACAGTCCAGCTGGGAACACCCCTCCTGACAGTACTCGTCCATAGACTAGCAGTGACGGGGAGTTCCTCACTACTCAGCGTCATGGCTGGGTAGTAAGTAATGCCCCCATCTGACAGTATACAGCTATGGACAGTACTGTTAGGAGGGGCGTTCCCAGATAGACTGTCAGGAATGTCCTTCTGACAATGAAAAGCTATCGGTAGCAGCACCAATATCTCTTCCCCGGGCACATAACGGGAAAGCTGACAGCACCACCATCGATCAGCTGTTCTCAGTAGCTGAAACAGAGAATAAAGCAGGATCAGACAGCTGTGTTATCTGTATTGTGGCCAAATCGAGTCATGGCAGCTTAGCTCCCATTTTAGTAAATGGGGGGTGATGAGCAGTAACTTTGTCTGCCCACTACAAAGACAAGAAAGCAGTCTGTTTTCTACTCCATTCTTTGTATATTATTGAATTAACATCTGATCGACAAAAGTGATGGATTTCGGATCCCCATTGATCTGATATTGATAAACTATCTTTAGGATAGGTCATAAATATTTTTAGCCCATAATACTCCTTACCACAGCTGATTAGTGCTGGCGCCAGAAATCAGCCCATCACAAATACTGTATAATATTTATGGCCGATACTAAGGATAGCTCATCTATATTAATCTCCCATAAAACCACTTTGATCTTCTTTGTAGTTGAAACTAGAACGAATGTGTTGGTGACATGTATACATTTCACAGCCAGAGGCATAACTAGAAACTCCTTGGTTCCAATGCAATATCTGTAACTCCCCCCTCCTCATTGCTACCGGACATGTACCTTTTATAACACTGGTGTCTTCTTATGTACTGTAGTACAGAGCCTTCTGGCCTCTGAAGACATCAGAACAAAGGTAAAACTTCTGTTCTACATCTGTACCCCCTATAGCGTCTCCCATGCCACTGGCCATTTCATTGAATGTGATTGACAAGTACAGATCTTGACAAACCTAAATTTTCACTTTGATCATTACTATTATATTTTTATGGCTATTTATCACAATGTGGCTTTTTAGTCCATAATACAGAATACGTAATTGGTTACCAAAGAACACGAATAAGCTATTAATGGCCATTATATAAAAAGGAGTGTCATCGTACATTTACATCTACCGTGATTCCGCTATTAATAAAGAGATTGACTTGTTATAGTCATAAACAGGAAATTTAATTCTGAACAAATCTGAATTACTCACAGACATAACAAGGCAAATGAGAGGCTGACACATTCAGCGTTCATCCAGATAAGAAAGAAGGTGCCAGACGGAAATATTGCCTTAGAAGAATAGTCTCAGGTTTCAGATTCTAGTAAAGGGAAGGACGGGATGAACAATGATAATTAGAAATGTCTACGCTAAAGGTTGTGCGGGAGGTTAAAGCTGTTTGGGCAGAGGATATTGTCACCTTGGTGTCGGGGCTATTATAATGCCATAATGTAATGTCAGGCAAATGACCTGATACACCACAGCATTTTTTGCGACCCTAACAATGTCTCGCATAAGAATTATCCACTTATATTAATTGATATGTTGGAAATATCATCTAGAACATGAGCCTTACAGACGCTAATGACAATCTGTGAGGTTAATGGTTCGACTGTCAGAGAAAAATGTAGATGGGAATGGATTGTGCCAACATAGGATTTTTTTTACTTCTGTCATTTATGTAAAATTTGCCATGAATTTGTAGTTTGATTTGTAATTTGGCCTGCCTTATGTGATGTGCATGTTCAGGGGCATAGGATGAGAAATGTCAGTCTCCCCCTCTCCTTCTGTCTCTACCCCCTTCCCTCATAGATTGTAAGCCCTCGCGGGCAGGGCCCTGTACCCCACTGTGCCAGTCAGTCACTGTTAGTATTATATCTACCTGTATATTCTGTGTACTGTATGTAACCCCCAAATGTAAAGCACCATGGAATTAATGGTGCTATATAAATAAATAATAATAATAATATAATATGTAAAAAGCGCCCATAGCCTATAATAAATGAATGTTGTCGATTCTTCAAAGATCTGAGTGGTGGAGTGCTGGTTGTCAGATGCCCACTGATCTAAAAGTATGATGTCCTGGTGACCGAAGACCAATCCTGAGGATAGGTAATCAATATTTATAGGGATGACATCATCAGATCATGCAATATCAAATCAGTACATTGTAAGGGGCTCTACGATGGGCGCCATCATACTTTTAGATCTAATACATATACTATTTCCTTCAGAAAATCCAGGCTCAAGTGAGGCTCAAGTGCAATGGTGCATGGTCTCTAAGGTCTCTGACACGCACCCACTTATCACACCTAAATCTCATTTGGTGAAAAAGCACATCCCAGATACCATTGCGCTTGACTAGATACAGTTAAAGAGGTTGTCTAATGTCTGACTGGTAGAGCAGACTTGGCACAGATCAGTTCCTTGGGGTTGTGTCCAGTTCCAATTCTATACAGTGCACTGAGCTGGAAGCAGATAGCTCCATGCCCTGTATCCAGGTGCCATTACTGCCGCTCACCTCCCATTACCATCAATGCCACCATACAGGTCATAAAGCTATCTTCTTCCAATTGTGTGCATTGTATAGGATAGGCATAGGCAGAAACCCTGAAGAGTTAATCTGTACGGGGGCTGGTTGTCAACCAGATATTTCCAGTCTATGTTAAGGGTAGGTAAAAAAATAAATAAAAAATCCTGGACAACCCCTTTAATTGAGCAAAGTTCAATGACATAACAGGACAGTAATTACAGAAAGTAATCAATGTCCAATAAGAAACAGGATCCTGGGGGAAACACAGTGGCTCAGTGGATAGCACTGCAGCCTTGCAGCACTGGAGTCCTGAGTTTGAATCCAGGAACAACATCTACAAGCAGTTTCTATGTTCTCCCCGTGTTTGCGTGGATTTTCTCCCATACTCCAAAGACATACTGATAGGAAAAATGTATGTGGGGCTCACAGTCTATAAAAAAGAAGAAACAGGATCCAAATACACTACACATTGCATTAGAATGACTACTGCTAAGTCAAATATATGAAAATTTAAGGTATAAGAACTGGAATACTTAAACCTTAAATGTTCTAATTCTTAACAGTAAAGCAACAGCAGCCACCTTTTCTATTCTAACTAGTAACACTTGATAATACTTGAAATGTACGATCCCTATATCCTTACAATAAATAATAATCAATATTTGTAAAGCCTTGGTAAGCGTGATGCCAACTATATTGTATCTTTTATGTTTTATAACAATCAAAACCAGTCTCAAGCTGTGGAACCTGCTATAGAAACTCCAACCCAAATAAATGAATCACTGCCACGCTATATACAGAACCTGGTTCTGGCTTACTCTGCCCAGTAATGTCTGTAATAAATCAAAGTATTTGGGTTCGCCAATTTTGGTTCTTCCATTATATTATATTTCATACTTATGATCAAGTTCTAGAATGCTAGCCTTGGGCACCGTCCAGTGGTCATGCAAGAGTTAATGGCGCTATCCTATATTTCCTAATAAAGCCTTTACAGACATACAGGTATAGGAAGACGCAATCCTTCCAATGTGTTGAAAATGACTGGAAAAGAAGGTCAAGAGGGCAACAGATAGCACCGGTTCAATACTCCGAAAGAAATTCCCAATCAATAAAACCTGGTAGACAGGGAAATAATATTCACAAATTCTCCACTGAGATACCAAAAAGCTATAAAATAAGGAAAAAGAATAAAAATGATATTTTTCGTTTTCTGTGTTTTGCTAAACATAAATTGAATGCAGCGGTTGGCATGAACACTGGCATGTGATAGAGTCTGCTGGGTAGCAAATCATACCACTATCATGGTGACTGCGGCTTTGTAATGTTCTGCTATGCAGGACATCACTGCCAAGCTGGTCGCTACTAGAATTTTCCATGTGGTGCAATTTATATGGTCTTAGATGCTTGGCGCAAGGCAGCTGATACACTGGAACCTATGAAAACAACTGTGCCTCAGAAAATAGTACTTACATTTACAGCTGTGCACGGTACCAGGTGCAAAAAATCTAACTTAGATACATATTTATCATCTTTAGCTAGCTAGAATTTTTGCCGGTTTCATACAGTACATAGTATATCTATGTAAAGAAAGCATATTAAATAGAGATGAGCGAACAGTAAAATGTTCGAGGTTCGATATTCGTTTCGTGTAGTCCCTCAATATTCGACTACTCGAATCGAATATCGAACCCTATTATAGTCTATGGGAGGAAAATGCTCGTTTCAGGGGTAGGCAACATTAGATCAAATTATACTTACCAAGTCCATGAGTGAGGGACGGGCTGGATCCTCCAAACATTCTTCTTCTTGCAGCGTCCCCGCAGCATCTTCCGGCTCTTCATTCCCTCTGCCAGGCATCGGGCCTGGGCAGAGCCGACTGCGCATGCCCGCACTACAATCAGACATGCGCAGTCGGCTCTGCCCAGGCCCGATGCCTGGCAGCGTGAATGAAGAGCCGGAAGACGCCGCGGGGACGCTGCACGGAGAAGACTTCTAAAGGAAGGAGAAGAACCATCGTTGATTGGCCGACTGTATAGCATTCGGCCAATCAATGCTGGTTCTGCATCGAACTTTTACATTCGAATAGCGAGTGGTACTCGATTGAGTATGAGTATTTCGAATACCGTAGTATTCGATCGAATATCTACTCGATCGAATACTACTCGCTCATCTCTAATATTAAACTTTAAGATTTGGTACTATTTTTGCATACACTGAATCTGTTCCAGATCTTAGGATCAAAAAAAATGGCCAACGGCACCTTGACATTCTTGGACAACTATACAGTGAACCAGGACATCCTGATGCATGACACCGCGCTCACCAAATTGTAGCCAAAATTAGAACTCTATTGCACCAAAAAAAAAAAAAACACACAACACCAAAGAAAGTCCTGTCAAGGGAGCGGAGAGAAGCAGAAGAAGCTTAAAATAAACAAAAGAAGAAGGAGAGCAGCCCCGAATATCAGAGCAGTATCGGGAATGGAGCCTGCTGTGCCCCCTAGGTGTACACACTTGAATAAGGAGTGACCCCGAGGCCCTTTCTTTGGTGTCGTGTGTTTTTTTGGTATCAATGAAGTTCCAAGTTTGGCTACAGTTTGGTGAGCACAGTGTCTTGCATCAGGATATCCTGGTTCACTGTATACTTGTCCTAGAGTACCAAGGTGCCGTTGGTCGTTCTTTTTCAAGTTCACGTATTAGACATCAGCTGCTTGGTGACCTGACTGTGAAAAAAGGGGGAGAACAAGGGGAACCATGAGCAGTATGTGAGAGAGAGACTTTAAGGAGCAAATTATATGGGAGACAGAGGAAGAACAAATGTGAGATAAGAAATAAATGAAAAGGAGGTTGGAGAAGACTAGAGAAGTGCCTGATGGCTTTGACCAATTTTGGGCGCTGGAGAATACTATACTTATACAAGTTGAGGGATATTTCTAGAGATGTTTGTTGATTCCCATTGAGAAGGCATTTTTACTCTAATATGGGGTAACAGGTATCCGCCTTATAGGGTTTTTTGCATTCTTCTGGATGAAACAAAGTAGGCTTATAGGTTGGACTTCATGGATTTTTTTAAAATTTTTTCAGCCTTATCAACATTGACACAATATAATGGCATGGAGCTGTATGGATGATACCAAGGTAGGACTTTCACACATGTTAAACTTTGCCTTAGCTGTAATTCATCAGTCTGGTGGACATTTCCAAGCCATGTAGAAACTGGAGAAAAACAAGGACTAGGCGGGACATTTACCATATAACAACCCTACTGCGCTCCATCATTAGGTCGGAAGAAATCTCCTAAAAACTTGTTACCCCTCTGGTAATAACTTCATAAGTTAAACTTCCAGCTAGAATCTCACATCTACAAAGCAACATCTGCCATAAATAGAGGATTCTTTCATGAATGGGCAGTTTACATAATTCTTAGGTGATAAAATTCTACATCTCGCTTACTTATTTTCAGCTCTGGTAATATTTTCATGTTTAATATGAAACAAAATTCTGCGCTCGGGCACAATTGTGTATAAGACAGCTATAAATCCTCTGACAGTCGTACCCAACCTTGGATACATTCAAAGTTAATGGCACATTGAGTATGAAATGTCACACGATACAGAAGCTTTTTCTCTATATTTAACTTCTATTACAGATAGTTTAGCTGCATCTAGGATGGATTTCTATTCTGGTATAAAAAGCTATTTCTGTCCTTGTATAAAATGCTACATTTATTTTAGCTGGCAGAGACGGCTACACTTAAGACAAAGGATACAAGATGAACAACTGTCTGGGGGCTCTTGATTTAATAATTTTCAACATTTTTATGCCTGTTTATAAATGATGCATCTTGTACATGTCATTTCACTTTATAGGACAATGTGCTTTGGCAGATTATATTCCTCCTGGATGTTACTGGGAAACAATAACGTCTGTCTAGTAGTATGTAAAGGTGGGAGGTCAGGGAAGACTGGTTCATGGCTGGATATTTCTTCACAAAGTTAAAGCTGTCAGCTTATATGTGATTTTCATATTCATTTCCAACCCGATGCATTATTAATACACAAACCCAAATGTTTTCAGCTTTCAAAATAAGAGTATATATTAAAGGGGTTATCCTAGACCGAAGGGTAGGTTGTTAGTATATGATCGGTGGAGGGGTCCCTGCACTGGTCAGCTGATTCGGCTGCCAGGAGCTCTATGCAAGATATACCTCCAGAAGCAGACCTACTCTTATTCAGGGATTTTGGCTCCTTTCTTTGAAATCCTGTGCTTAAATTCACTTTCTGTCCCTTCCTTTTTTTCCCCAGATTCTTTATTGCTAGCTAAAATCTCTACACTACTCCTTACTATTGGAAGAATATGCAAATCTGTCTTCCATGATGTAATTAGGAAGTCAGGTGCCTCAGTGTTGCAAACCAATAGAGGGCGCTCACTGGAATGTGCAAGCCTGGTTTGCAACACTGAGGCACCTGACTTCCTAATTACATCATGGAAGACACATTTGCATGGTCCCTTGCAAAGGAGTGCTAAAGGCTTAATAAATCTCCACACACCTATATGGTGGTCTCTCCCCAAGGAGTGACGATATCCCCCTAACCATGTCTAAGCCTCTCACCTCTACCAGGTTATGCTTCTCTACACCGGGCTGACAAGATGCAATAACATTGAAACGCCCGTCCTCGGTTGAGAGACTATACCTGGTAATAATCCCATCATCATTGCAAAACAAAGGCCTCTTGGAAGGTCGAGAATGATGTTAAAGGGAGCAGCCTTTATTGGGTCATATCACTGAGATTCTGTCTTCCTAATTACATCAGGGAAGACAGACTTGCACATTCCAGTGAGCACCCTCTATTGGTTTGCAACAGTGAGGCACCTGACTTCCTAATTTCATCATGGAAGACAGATTTGCATATTCTTCCCATGGTCCCTTGCAAAGTGGAGTGCTAAAGGCCTAATAAGTCTCCACACACCTATATGGTGGTCTCTCCCCAAGGAGTGACGATATCCCCCTACTCCTTACTAGGAATACTAAGAGGTGGGCTCTTGTATAATGCTGAGAAGCTAAAGAAAAGAATGGAAGAAAAGAATCACCACTGTACTAGGATGTAAAATTATCAAGATCTATTTGTTCAAAGTGACCCCGCTCATCCTCATTTTCCCTGCAATATATATGGTCTACCCCTCCATGTTCCAAGTAAGAAACAAGGTACAGAATATAGTTCGTGATAGAGAAGTAAGGAATATAATACAAATATAAAGTAGATTTTGGTGCCGGATTTCACACGAAGGAGCTAAAATCTTTTAATAAAGTACCGTATTTTTCGGACTATAAGACGCACTTTTTTTCCTCCCAATATGGGAGGAAAATGTGTGTGCATCTTATAGTCCGAATGCAGCGTGCGCAGCGTCTGTGTCTCGTCTGTGCGAATCAAAAGGAGAGCTGCACGGTGTCTGCCTGGTCTGCCCCTCCTTCCCTGTCTGTGTCGCGTCATTGCAGGAGCGAGATATGAGAGGCAGGGAAGAAGGGGCGGGCCAGACAGGTGAAGGAGGCGTGGTTTCAAGCTTGCCGAGAAAACCACACCTCCTTCTCCCGTCTGGCCCGCCCCTCCTTCACTGCCTCTCAGATCTGGCTCCTGCAATGAAGCCACACAGACAGGGAAGGAGGGGCGGGCCAGACGGGAGGAGGCGTGCTTTTCTCGGCAAGCTTGAAACCACGCCTCCTTCACCCTTCTGGCCCGCCCCTACTTCCCTGCCTCTGTGGCTTCATTGCAGGAGCAAGATCTGAGAGGCAGTGAAGGAGGGACGAGCCAGACGGGTGAAAGAGGCGTGTTTTCAAGTTTGCTTAGAAAACCACACCTCCTTCAGCCGTCTGGCCCGCCCCTTTTTCTCTTCTTGCATAGCTTCACTGCAGGGTGTCTCTTTCCATCCATGGATACCAAACCTGTGCACAAAGTGCATGAAACAATTTTAATTAAAACAACATATATATATATATATATATATATATATATATATATATATATATATATATATATGTTCAAATCACCCCCATATCCATAGAATACATATAAAACAAAAACATTACTGTTGAAACACATACACATTTGGTATCCCTGTGTCCGAAAACCCCCGGTTCTATTTACATTGGTGAAATATTAGATTATTAGATTATTAAATATTTTACCAATTTTTTTTTGCTTAAATTTTTTTTCCCTATTTTCCTCCTCTAAAACCTTAGTGTGTCTTATGGTCTGATGCGTCTTATAGTCCGAAAAATACGGTATATTACAATAATTATTGTTGTCACATATGTTGCCAGAAATTCAAAAGTTGTTTGAAACTTTAGGCACGCTTTAGGTATATAAGGCATTTAGTCTAAGGCAGGGGTACATCATCCATAGGGGAAACTTTTGTTCAGGTGGTTACTATGCCAAACTGGCAATAGCCGCTGCTCCACTGATTCTGGTAAAGTTGGATTCTTCTCTAACCCCAATGGTTCTAGAGTAATCATTGCTTTTAATTTCAGCTTAGTCATGCTCTGTGCTGTCAAGTGGGTAGTCCCTGTCTTCTTCTCTAGGCCAAGACCACTCACTTGACAGTAGAGACTGTGCTGAAACAAATAGAAATGACTAGAGATGAGCGAACAGTAAAATGTTCGAGGTTCGATATTCGTTTCGAGTAGCCCCTCAATATGCGACTACTCTAATCGAATATCGAACCCTATTATAGTCTATGGGGGAGAAAATGCTCGTTTCAGGGGTAGGCAACATTCGATCAAATTATACTTACCAAGTCCACAAGTGAGGGTCGGGCTGGATCCTCCAAGAAGTCTTCTCTGTGCAGCGTCCCCGCAGTGTCTTCCGGCTCTTCATTCACTCTGCCAGGCATCGGGCCTGTGCAGAGCCGACTGCGCATGCCCGCACTACAAGCGGACATGCGCAGTCGGCTCTGCCCAGGCCCGATGCCTGGCAGAGTGAATTAAGAGTCGGAAGACGCCGCGGGGAAGCTGCACGGAGAAGACTTCTAAAGGTAGGAGAAGAACCAGCGTTGATTGGTTGACTGTATAGCATTCGGCCAATCAATGCTGGTTTTGCATCGAACTTTTACATTCGAACAGCGAGTGGTACTCGATCAAGTACGAGTATTTCGAATACCATAGTATTCAATCAAATACCTACTCGATCGAATACTACTCGCTCATCTCTAGAAATGACTGTTCAGGAATGGTGGAGTCTACAGAAAAAAATCCAAATGTAGTAGAATCAGTGGAGCTGCATCTACTGAAGGACGCAATGAGGTTGGTGGTAGTGGTGATAAAAGGTCCTCTTTTTGGCTTAGTCAGCAACAACTAGATGAATTTTTGGCGTTTGAAAATATTTTGACAAATCTTCTGCTTTTTCTGTAATTTGGGATATTCTATTTATTTAGTGGCACGTTGCTTGCCAAGAAAGGTTAGAGAAAGCATAAAATATTTTGACCTAAAAACTGAAAATCAATACAAACAGTATCAGTAACTAACATGGCTTTAGAAATCCAAGAAACAAACACCCAACGAGCCTAGAAATATTAAGCAACAATTTCGAGTAATCGGTTGATGTTATTCAGGACACACAGACTCATAAACAATTCCCTACCTATATACAATCTTTGTGCACACATGCATCGCAGACATAAAGGTCCATAAGGGATTACAGACTCATCTTCTACCATCAATCTTTCTGTGGCAAAACCATAAAGCCACATATGAAGGAACAGAACTAAAGTAATAATATGATTTTTATCTTGTGTCAAACACTTGTTTATGAGGAATGTGTGAGATATGAGCAGGGCTGTAGTAGACAGGGAATACACAAAAGATATATTAGTAAAGAAAATGTTTACCGCATCAAATTAAGGAAATATTGGGTATGTCATGCCTTCATGATACGTAAAAATAGCAGAAAATGCAAAAAAACTAAAACCACCTTTATAATGGAGCAGAACAACTTTGGTTTTGCCTAGATTTAAAGAGGTTGTGCCACCAGAAATTTTTTTCTAACAAATTTACTATAACTCATTTCAGAAAACTGTCAGGAGTTAGGGTGCATGCACACTACGTAACGCCGGGCGTGTATGAGAGCTGTACACGCCGGCGTTACAGCAGGGCTGCCGAACACTTCCCATTCACTTCAATGGGAGCGCTCGTAAACGCCGCTGTTACGAGCGCTCCCATTGAAGTGAATGGGAAGTGTTCGGCAGCCCTGCTGTAATGCCGGCGTGTACGGCTCTCATACACGCCCGGCGTTACTCAGTGTGCATGCACCCTTATATGGGAAATCCATGACAGTTTACAACTGGCAAAGAATTCCATTCTGGCACAGAATGGACCCGGCTGGAGCCTCTGAATATGTTGTGTCTCTTGCAACAGCCAGGGAATTGATTAAAGGGATACTGTGGCCGCTTGCGGAAGCGACCACAGTAAAATGGCCCATTGGGGTTTGGGCAGAGTCGACTGTGCATATTTGTTTGGCCATTTTACTGTGGTTGCTGACACTAGGTTCACACCTGTGTTCGGGTCTCCGCTCTGTGGTTTCCGTCTTCTGCATGCAAGAAGACAGAAACCACAGACTGGGTCCGGCCGTGAGCAGCGGTGAGCGTTTTATGCTCTCCGCCGTGAAACCGTTTTTTTAAAACCAGACACAGAGTACTGCATGTCCGACTCTGTGTCCGGATTTTAAAAAACGGTGTCGCGGTGGAGAGCATAAAACACTCACTGCCGCTCGCGGCCGGACATCTTTCAAATCCATTCAAATGAATGGGTATGAAAGAGTCCTGCAGGTTTCTGTCTCCTGCCTCTGTTTTGTGCAGGAAACGGAAACCTGCAGAATAGAGACCGGATGCAGATGTGAATGAGCCCTTACATGAGCATACTGTTCCTATAAGCCCAATGGCAGAGCCAACTTAGCATGTGTGGGATTTCCATCTCGAACACAGTATCAACGTAGCGATGACGATTTGGAGGATGTGGCGGAAAGGCGCAGTTGAAGAAGATGGAGACGTCACTGGAGAGTCTTCAGGAAGCACAGAGGATGCCCCAGAAAACTAGAATATCTACAGAACGGCAGCACGGAGTAGAATTATAAAGTTAGGGGAAGAATAACCTTTCTTAAGGATATTCTGACGGGGTATTACCTCAAAATGAAATTCTAATGATAGAGTCCCTTTAAGACTAATGTAAGAAACACCAGTATTAATAAATTTCCCCCAATATTTGAAATATTTGTTCATGGAAATTTGTTCCAATTGAATCAATTTTTTATTTTTTTTTAAATGTAGATTGTGAGCCCCATATAAGGATCACAATGTACATTTTTTTTTCCCCCCTATCATTATGTCTTTGTAGAATGGGTGGAAATCCATGCAAACACGGGGAGAACATACAAACTCCTTGCAGATGTTGTTCCTGGCGGGTTTCGAACCCAGGACTCCAGCGCTGCAAGGCTGCAGTGCTAACCTCCGAGCCAACGTGTTGCCCCCTGAATCAAATTTCTAAGCATGTATATTTCTTTACTCCAGATCATCCTGACATTAACAATTAATGTAACACTCGTTGGAACCTTGTTATTAAGTTCCATATAAAAATTAGACAGATATGACATAAACGATCCCGTCTTCTCCAGCAAGGCAGACCTATACGTGTCCAAAATGTCTGCATTTCCGTAAAAAAAAAAAAAAAAAAAAAAAAAATCAATTAAAATTCAGATGTATGATAATGTTATTTAAATGAGCAACCGGCACCAGATTAATTCAATTTACATACTGAAGTTGGAAACAATCACATTGACCCAAAAGGCCACCGGAACATAATTCAGGGAAATAAAGTCTGTGAAATAACTGCTGTGCCTTATCTTAAGTGTCAACCGGTTTACAGAGTGTGTGATTCCTTATTTTTTCAGAAGCTTGTAAAGTTGTGCACAATAATGAATTCGGCTTGCAATACATGATAAATTAGATTCTTGCCAAAACATTTTAAATGTCAGAGACTGGTGCAAGAAACTGGGTGACTCCAAACAAAAGAGCGAGGACGGCTGACTGCAAAGCGCCATCCGCATAAATTGAAAGGCAGAAATGATGTCTTGCATGAGCAAGATAAAAATGAAACAATTACGGGTTATTTTCTTAAGTTTGTTATCGCCACCGCATAAATTGTCATATACTTAGTAATACATTATGGATAATT
This sequence comes from Leptodactylus fuscus, assembly GCF_031893055.1. NCBI lineage: Eukaryota > Metazoa > Chordata > Amphibia > Anura > Leptodactylidae > Leptodactylus > Leptodactylus fuscus. Next base: position 31,153,913 of record NC_134274.1, read on the forward strand.
GCTGGAAATGGAAATCACTTCTCGTTTGCTCTGCAGGTAACCCCGATCTAATGGCTGAAATCCATTGGACAATTCATAGAGTCTTATTAACACATGCTATAGTCTTAGTAATAGAAGTCAGAAATGCCTATTACGTTAGTTACATCTTAATATCGTACATGATATTAGTATTTAGGCAGCGGGGCTTTGCCAATTAATTTACAAAAAAGGCTGAAGTCGTAAAGCTATTGTATCTGGCTTATCAAACTAGCCCAGGCCTATGTGAAGAAAGTAAAAAATCATATATGGAGACAACTGTTGTAGCACTGTCAGCCACTAAGCTTGAGGACTCTAATTTAGGAAAGGCCCACTCTTCCCAATGGGTGGCATGGAATTGAATTGTAAGGGTTAGTTCACACTAGCGCTTGTATTCCGTCCACAAGGAGTCCGCATGGAGACACCCCCCCCCCCCAGGACAGAAGGCAATCGCAATTGCAAGCGATGTGTTTGCAAAGCACATGGAGCCCATAGGCTATAATGGGCTCCGTGTGCTTGCCGTGCACTGCCCGCACGAATTAATTGTGCAGGCAGTGCGTGGCAAGCACACAGAGCCCATTATAGTCTATGGGCTCCGTGTGCGCTTGCATTAGCGTTGGTATTCCATTCTAGGGGGGTCTTCATGTGGACTCCTTGCGGACGAAGGACGAACACTAATGTGAATCAGGCATTAGCTTGAGGCTACCTTCCCACAAAGGAGGGAATTTACGAAGGCTGGGATTTCACTGACAACAACAGAATTACTAAGAGGCTCTAAAAATTCCTTCACGTCTGTAGGTGCCTTAGAACTCAAATCTGTACCAGACAGGAACTGGCAAAGAATTCTGGTACAACCAACACCAATTTTCTGGTGTGAGTTATAATAATTCTAACAACCCAGGACATCCCTGACCCAGCCCGCCTGAATTCCCACCCTACTCTACCCACTGTCAGTTCAGGTGCATTTTGGCCACTTTTTAGATACTTACCACTTAGTACATAAAGACCATATTTATTTATTTTTTAATTTATTTATGGAATTTTTGTTTCTTGTTAAAAAAAAAAAAAAAAAAATACTGAAAAAAATGCCTGTATTGCCCTTAAGTAGAAATGTTAGCCAAAAACATACACGTGATTAAGTTTATACACTTGAGAAAGGGACATTTGTTTGTCTGAAACGCGTGGTGCTATTGGCAGTAATTTTTTGTGGTCCACCTCTTCCTGTTTTTGGGTTAACATTTCTACTTCTCTTGCAGCTCTTCAGTGACGTCAATGGAACTCGCTGTCACTCTCGCCTGTGGATGGCTTGAGAACCAGCCTTAATGTGTTGTTGTGACATTATCACAACAACAGAAGGTGAGAGGCCAACTGGTCTTGCATATTTTAATTGTATTTTATTCATTCGCCATCCATACGGATCTGTACTATTGTGTTGCTCGGTGCTTTTCTCCCTTGTGGGCATATTTTGGCCCTTGGCTTTTTTTCATTCATACAACACATTTCTCCAGTTTTTTCCTTGAATGAAATCAATAGGAAATTGGCTGAAAAAAAAGCCAAACCAGGAGATTGCTGTTTTCAAAAATGCCAAAGGACGCCATGAAATGTAAAGAAAATCTGCAAAACATTACATTTATTCACCAAAAGGTTTATGGAGTACACAATATATACACTCTGTCATATCACTGTGCTGTATACATACTGTTAACCTTTTGATAAAATGGACATTGAAATATTGTTTTCCATTTTTATGATTCCCAGGTTCAGGGTAAGATAATAAACACCTGACACAGACATCATTCTCCATGGCCAACAATTAGAAGGAAGTCACAAAGGAAATAATAGAATCTCCTTGAGAAGCTAAGAAGGGCACACAATGCCAGTCTCCAAGCCAATGGAATTATCTACTGGAACCTTAGCCTTAAATTTAGGTTCATGTATTTGAAAACGGACCTTTTACATCTTCAGTCACTCTAATGAATAACATGATATAACAGGTCATTATAATGACAAATACTTCAGACAACTACATTCCCCCATAAGACATAGGAAGGCATGGTAATCTAAGAGGATCCCTGTATTCTAAGGTTTGGTTTACATCCGTGTTCTGTATTCCATTCGAGGAGTCCGCTTAGGGACCCCATGAATGGAATATCGAGCACATTAAAAAGCACTGAGTAATGAAAGCACATGGACCCCATAGAATCTTGATGGCGAACCTATGGCACGGGTGCCAGAGGTGGCACTCAGAGCCCTCTCTTTGGGCACCCACCTGTGGAACAGATTATACTGTGTGGGGGTCACCATGGAGCATATTGTACTGTATGAGGACCAATGTGCAGCAGATTGTACTGTGTGGGGACCACTGTGCAGCAGATTGTACTGTGTGGGGGTCACTGTGGAGCAGATTTCACTATGTAAGGGTCACAGTGTAGCAGAAAGCTCTATAAAGCCCCATTCATATGACCATATTTTGCAGGTCTGTAATTGTTTGCAATTGTGGATCCGCACATTATTTAGTTTAAATTCCCGTGTTGGCACTTTGTGATAAGTTAGTGGGTTTTGGGCTGCAGTTTGGGCACTCGGTCTCTAAAAGGTTCGCCATAAATGCCATAGACTATAATGGGGTCTGTGAGTTTTCCGTGCGGTGTCCGTACAAGTCATGCAGAGAGAAAAGTGGTGCTTGCGGTCCCCAAGCTGACTCCCCTAACGGAATACAGATGTAAACCAGGCTTAACACTAGACCCTAGATGGCACATAGGACTATAGATCCAGGACTTTTTAAGATAAGTAGATGTGTTCACCCTTACTTTTCAGAAAACTTTCTGAACTTAAACTTTTTATATTAGCCATAGTGATTTGCTGTCATTCTTGAGCTGTGTAAGCTACAGTAAAAACCAAAGCAGGACAACTTCAACTCTGCTACGAATCCCACAATGGCTCGAGCCAGTATTACATGGGAAGCTATAGACATTACCATCTCTACCTGATAGAGGGTAGTGAAATTATCCTTCAAAATATTCTAAAAGACTATAAGTCAGGGAGGCTGAACTGTCATTATCTTCATTATCACTATGTGACAGAATCTGTCTAATCATCAACAGTAGCTAGCGAGAGGAGTTTGTGCTCCCCATAAGGGACAGCCCGATGTAACTTCATCACACAGGAACACTTCTTCCTGAGATTGTGACTTCTGGTGAGAACAAAAAGACATATGATTCCCAGAATGAGATCACATGAACCGAACTTAGAAAGAGGTCCCAATAATTTTGAGATAGAAAGGAAGATTATTTTTTTCTATCGACAATATCGGCAGAATTATATATACCGGGAAAAGGCTCCAAAAAACACCTCACTGAGAAGACCAACTCATCAACGAAAAAGAGGTTTCACTCTATCTATCTATCTATCTATCTATCTATCTATCTATCTATCTCCTATCTATCTATCTATCTATCTATCTATCTATCTATCTCCTATCTATCTATCTCCTATCTATCTATCTATCTATATATCTATCTATCTATCTCCTATCTATCTATCTATCTATCTATCTATCTATCTATCTCCTATCTATCTATCTCCTATCTATCTATCTATCTATCTATCTATCTATCTATCTATCTATCTATCTACATCTATCTATCTACCTCCTATCTATCTATCTATCTATCTATCTATCTATCTATCTATCTATCTATCTATCTATCTATCTCCTATCTATCTATCTCCTATCTATCTATCTATCTATCTCTAGGAAAAAAGTATCCAAGTGTCACTTTAAGCAAAAGGAAATAGAGATTGTGAAAATGGTGAAGCGTAAAAAACAAAGATAAAACCTATTAATACCAGAGACATAATGCAAATCTACAGCCTCAGATACGGGAGATCGGATTTAAGAGTTGCAAGAATTATTACAATATTTGGAAATCTCTAGCTTTATAGCCAGTAAAGTTCATTTTAGAAATAAACCGGCATTTGATAAAAATTTTAGAATAATCAACTTCGACAGCTAGAAATGTAATGTACCTGCTGAAAGCGCTAATAAGGTTTTGTTCCACCTGCATTTTATAGAAAGTTCTGCTCCTGAACATAAACCTGTTAGACTTGCTGTATCTACTGACGATAAGCACTTGCTTTTTACTGCCGTACTCTTACATTTATTATACAGCATTATGCAAAGTGCTGATGTTTGCTGCATTATACTGCTGATATATTATTTCCATTTTATGTTGCGGTTAAAACTCAGCGTGTAGATGCCTCAACATTTCTGTACAAAGAGCAATGAATGGTAAGCAGAGCGCGCTCATGTTAGCAATGGCTTATATATTTATATAGCTGAACACTTGTTCCTTTTTAATTGTACTTGATAAATCAAAGTATTCTGATGTACCTAAAAATATCTATGACCTATCATAAAGAAAAATATATTATATTATATTGGTAGGGATCAGGTAGCCAGTACGTCCATCGATTAGCTGTTCTCAGCAGCTGATACACAGAGAACAGGGCAGGAAGCAGACAGCTCTGTTCTCTTTGTACAGTTTTATACTAATCTAAATGAATGGGAGCTAATCTGCAGTACCTCATCTGGCCACTACACAGAGAACGGAGCTGTTATCTTCCTGTGACATTGTCTGTGGATCAGCTGATTGAAAGGGTGCCCGGAAATGGACCCTTGCTAATCTGATACAAGTTACCTATTCTTAGGTTAGGTCATCAATATTTTTAGCCCGTAAAACATCTTTAAGGAATTAATATGCTATATATAGTGGCCAAGTGGTGGTACTGCAGCTAAAGTTATGGCACCTGGCCACTATACCTGTTGGCTTCCACTGATCAGATATTTATGGCCTATCCTTAGGATACAAATAATAAAAATTCTGACCAACCCCTTTAACTCTTATTTCTAAACACTATCCTATAGTAAATGATTCAGCTGTTGTGTAAAGTGCTTTATATCACTTTAATAACCTGTCCTTATTTGGCTGGAATTAAACCTTAAGTCTTATACAACTATTCTAATACCCAAAATCTGTTTCCCAGACGTGTGACACCACTAGAACTATTCTGCCGGAGTGATTTATTTCCCTGCTTTAGCTGTAACATCCCCAGGCTCATTTATAATTTTACATGTTATCTCCAGTAAGACATGTACAACTGTTCCTGCACAGGCTCCCCTCCGGTGATCTGCCCGTCTATATGAGACATCAAATAATGAAATGCAGCACAATAACGACAACTTGACTCATTAAAAATGAATGCCCTCACAGGCCATTAGCGGTATTACACATGAGCAGATCCTACACCGCTCTTATGACTTACATGACAGTATGGTTGCGTCCAAGTATCCTAAACCTACACCTACTGTATGTAGCAGTGAAAAGCTATTTCTGACCTGTCCGGTTGACGTTGGGGATCTACACTATGTGATCAAAAGTATCCAGACACCCTCAAAAACATACGTTTTTCATATTAGGTGCATGGTCTGCCACCTACTGCCAGGTACTCCATATCAGCGACCTCAGTAGACATCGTGAGAGAGCAGAATGGGGCGCTCCGCGGAATTCATGGACTTTGAACATGGTCAGGTGATTGGGTGCCACACATCACGCAGGTCAATGCCAAACGACGCCTCGCTTGGTGTAAGGAGTGTAAACATTGGACGATTGAACAGTGGAAAAACATTGTGTGGAGTGACGAATCATGGTACACAATGTGGCGAACCGATGACAGGGTGTGGGTATGGCGAATGCCCGGTGAACGTCATTTGCCAGCTTGTGTAGTGCCAACAGTAAAATTCGGAGGCAGTGGTGTTATGGTGTGGTCGTGTTTTTCATGGAGGGGGCTTGCACCCCTTGTTGTTTTGTGTGGCACTATCACAGCACAGGCCTACATTGATGTTTTAAACACCTTCTTGCTTCCCACAGTTGAAGACCAATTCGGGGATGGCGATTGCATCTTACAACACGATCGAGCACCTGTTCATACTGTACGGCCTGTGGCGGAGTGGTTACACAACAATAACATCTCTGTAATGGACCGGCCTGCACAGAGTCCTGACTTGAATCCTATAGAACACCTTTGGGATGTTTTGGAACGCCAACTTCGTGCCAGGGCTCACCGACCTACATCGATACCTCTCCTCAGTGCAGCACTCCATGAAGAATGGGCTGCCATTCCCCAAGAAACCTTCCAGCACCTGATTGAACGTATGTCTGCGAGAGTGGAAGCTGTCATCAAGGCTAAGGGTGGGCCAACACCATACTGAATTCCAACATTACCGATGGAGGGCGCCACAAACTTGTAAGTCAGTTTCAGCCAGGTGTCCGGATACTTTTGATCACATAGATAGATAGATAGATAGATAGATAGATAGATAGATAGACTATCTATCTATCTATCTAAAAAAAAGCCTATGGCATAGGCTGTGTATACAACCTTCCAAAAGCAGATGGGTGCTAAATCCAGGAAGACTGGCAATATAATCTTCTCCATTAGTGGAAAACCAAATGACAGCACTCCACTCCAGGGCTTAGCAAAACAAGTGGTTCTTTATTCCAATACAATGTTTCAAGCAGTTCTTGAGAAAGGTTCAGACATGAACTGAAACATTACATTTTTGTTAGAATGCAAAAAAACCAGGAAGAACTCAAATTTAAAGTGAAAAAATGGACTTTATTATTGAAGTGCTGCCTACTTTCTGGCATTCTATTAAATGACCATTGTGCTAATGACCAAGGATTTGTACCCAAAGCTTTTTTATTGACCTGTGCTGTTCTTTTGCTGAGATACCCATGCTATATTCTCTTTACTTTTTACATGTAGAGCTGTTTGGACACTTTTTTAATAAACTAGAACTAGGGCTTGTTTTTGAAGTAGGGTTTTTATTTCAAGCCTACTCCAAAACTCCTGAAAAATCATGCTAGGGCTTAGTTTCGGAGAAACACGGTATATATATATATATATATATATATATATATATATATATATATATACACAGTTCTGGCTGCAGTGTATAGCATATATAGGAACACTTGAAAACGCCAATATCTTGCAATATTCCTGAGGCAAGACAAACACCTACAGTGTAATGAGGTTGGAAAAGCAGCAAGATAAGAAGACTGCCATGAGAATATAAGAAGGTTGAGAAAAACACTGCAGTGTTATCTCCATCAATAGAAGCTGCAGAGACTTACACATGGATATACAGTGTAGGCCTAAGGATGTATATACTTCTATTAGAAACCGCATGCATACTTATTCTTCTTCACTCACCACTGGTTAAGAGGTATCAGGATTTTCATCTTCAATTTTTTGCTAGGATATATGTACCAAATATACAGCATATATATATATATATATATATATATATATATATATATATATATATATATACACACCCCACTGTCTATATGACACTATAGAACTATTACATGTCGTATCATACTCTCACTACATTATTTAAGAGTTCTGGAATATTTCTCCATAGACACCCCCATTGTTTTAGGTGTACGAATGCGGAGATGAAAGAGACTCGATAGTTAATCTAATTATTTTGCAAATCAAGTAATATAATGATATCCACTAACTCATTTTTCAACTTTCTCCCGCATGTGACATTAACAAAAAAGGGATAAAAGGATGATAATGAGCTTCTGCTAAATGTTTTCACAGAATGTCACATCTGCACATTATAAGCCGAGGGTATCGGGATATCAGAGACTTCTAAAAGGACACAGTCTCTTTCTATATTTCTATTATACCGTTATCTCTGTAATAGAACTACTTTTCTATTATACTCTACTGTTCCCTTTAATGAGTCCAAGGAAGTATCTATTCACATCACGCATCTCTCACCTGTTTCCCCCACCTATATATTTGGGCTAAGCAGAAGTTCAACATGGCCGTGAAAAACATCAAATGTTTCACTGGTGTCTTTCACCTGAGGTCACCCATTTTCATGGACCCCCATCATTTGAATGTATGGAGGGGTCCATGAAAATGGGCAAAAATAGGACATGACCCATATTTTGACGGTTCATTACAATGGACCATCAAAATAATGGTCATGTCAACACCCCCCCCCCCCCATTCACTTGAATTGAATTGAATGCTGCCAAGTGATGTTCGTGTGAATACAGGTAAAGACAGTCATTGTCAGCGAACCTCAATATACTATAAACGGACATACATTTGTGACTATAGCTTAAGACAGTCTTTGTCAGTGACGGATTATATCAACCAACCTCAGTATATTATAAACTGAGCAAACATTTATGAATATTTGATATCAGCTAAGACCCTTGAAAGATCCTAGTAGTCTAATCTTCTAGTACTTGATGGAGAATCTAATTCTTATTCCAATCCTTCCCTTTGCTCACAGAAAGGTTGTTAAGAACTGGAGAATCTATAATGACATGTTACTACACTGTCTACCAATCAGTATTTGGACACCCATACAAATGAAGATATCTGCGGTCATGGTCTACGTCACACCTTCTGCCATTAAAAAGGAAACAGCATTGGCATTAGTGCATTGGCATTAGTCACATGCAAGATGCTACAAAGTGCAGAATTGTCCGATTTCGAGAAAGGGGTAAATTTGGGGTACAATAGAAATGTTCGATCCTTAGCGACATAGCAAGCAAACTGAATTACCCAAAATCCACAGTGGCCTATGTGATTACGAAATGGAAGATGAACGGTGATTGTCGGAATGTGCCCAGAGTCGGCAGACCCACGAAACTGGGAGATAGAGACCAACAAGTGGTGGTTAGAGAAACCGCACCCGACCGATGGCTCACATACACCAGGAGGCAGTATTGTGTCGATTAACACCATCCATAAGGAAGCATCTGCTGGGTTCTGCTGAACTATATTCATCCATTCAAGAACGCAGAAGCCTTAAAGCAGAGGTCCTCTTTCCATTAGGTCTTCTACATTCTTGGCTGCATGATCAGTATTCACTAGGATTTGTAAGGATCCATATGCAAGTATGAATAGAGCCTTAAACTATTTCAGGTTCTAAAACTTGTCTAGTCATCCTTCGGAAGTGTTGAACATGCTGGGCAGTCAAGTAAAGTAAGCGGTATACAGTAGCTAAGTGACCACTCAATCACTAACCACAAGCCGTGACTTGCTATAACTAGTGAATGGCTGCAGCATTTTTCAAGAGGACACAGAAAGTGGTTCCGGAAATATTGGAACTGGTTCAATTAAAACATATCCTACCTGGACAACCCTTTTAAGAAGTTATCTTTCAGAAAATTAGACTATTAAAAAATGACCACAAAGAGAACAAATCCCACGTAGAACGGCAGTAAAAAGCTTCCATCGCTTCTTATAAAACTTACAATAGCCCGATGTTTCTTTTTACATCCAATACTTCATTTCATTCAATATATTAAGCACATCAGGGAAATATTTAGCCGGGATCAGACACCTTTCAAATCTCTTCTTTCAGTATTGCAACATGCGCACGAAACCATTTAAATTTGCATATAAATTCAGAAAGCAGAAAATGACTAATACAGACAAGAATATGTCAAACTCTATTCTTGTTATCTGCCATCAATTATTCATTCTAGTGTCCAGGATATCATTTAATAAACTGCCAGCGATTCTGAAACGCGCTCTATTTACAATACGGAAAATCATTCTCATACAGAAACATTTTAATTGGCATTTGGAAAAGATGTGGTTTACATTCCAAAGCATCTAGCAATGTCCCTAATGTAATTTAGGTTCTCCAACATGTCAAAGAACACATAATTAGAATGTTCAATAACAAAGAATGGAGCTGCGGAATAGAATAAATGATACTGGACGCGACCACCAAAAAAAAATGTTTATTCTGAAAATTACTAGTGATCCGCTATTTGTCAATTAGCGCTGTGCGCATTGCTGTATGCGAATGAACATCTGCGCTGACGTCTGAGCCTAATAATATTTGGATAGACAAAGAGGCTTCTAGCAGAGGGTTTCTTACATATGACTATTATTCACAAAAATAAACTAAAAAATAAATATATATTTATTTATTATATTTTGTCATGGTCAAAAGTTCTAAGACTGATACAAATTTTGGTTTCTACATGTTTCTATGATATATACAGTTGGTAAAATGGGCCCCAACGCGCTGGATCACACTTCCGGCACAATGGCAAATGACTGTCTGTGTTCCAGTATGGATTTTTTTGTCCGCTTGAAAAAACGGACATGGTTGTAGACGGACACTAAAGGACACAATATAAAATTCCATTGAAATGAATGGAGATTGCAAACGGACCAGCTAGTGTCCATTGCTAAAATAGTGCCACTGACACCGCTGAGCAGACACCAATGGTGGTGTGAACGCCCCTTATGTGTCACGATGCAAGCCCCTGCTCAAGTGACGTCCGGAGTCCTGCTGTGCTACATTAAAAATGGCCAACATGATCCGAGTGGAGTTCACTGGAGCCAGGAAGAGGTAAGTAACAGTTTTTTTGCATCTTCCTTGGGCCCTGGGTCTCTGGGTGTGGCAGTGGTGGTGCACCGGAGGGGGGAAATCATCCATTATTCCAGAGTCCGCCCTAACAAATTTTTTTCCAATTTAAGCACTGGGTATATTGAAGTACAATTATTATTATTTATTTTTTTAAATGTAGATTGTGAGCCCCATATAGGGATCACAATGTACATTTTTTTCCACCTATCAGTATGTCTTTATAGAATGGGAGGAAACCCACGCAAACACGGGAGGAACATACAAACTCCTTGCAGATGTTGTTCCTGGCGGGATACGAACTCAGGACTCCAGCACTGCAAGGCTGCAGTGCTAACCACTGAGCCACCGTGTTGCCCCAATTGAAGTACAATTATGTACCTATATAAGTCATAATTTTTGAAATCTCGACAGATATATCAAGTTTGTGCAAATAATTAAATCCGGAAAAAACTGACACCCCAGTAAATGGATAACGTAGCAGATTCAGGAGCTTTGTCAGCAGTTTGTGCAGACTCAATATTTACATTGTTGATCCTTATTTTTCAAGACTTCTTACATTTACCCTTACATGCTGCAAATATCACCTTCTGGGCCATATTTTGACTGATGGCATCCAATTCTTGGCTAATAAATAGAGATGAGCGAGTAGTATTTAATCGAGTAGGTATTCGATCGAATACTACGGTATTCGAAATACTCGTACTCGACCGAGTACCACTCGCTATTCGAATGGAAAAGTTCGATGCAGAACCAGCATTGATTGGCTGAATGCTATACAGTTGGCCAATCAATGCTGGTTCTTCTCCTACCTTTAGAAGTCTTCTCCGTGCAGCTTCCCCGCGGCGTCTTCCAGCTCGGGCCTGGGCAGAGCAGACTGCACATGCCCGCTTGTAGTGCGGACATGGGCAGTCGGCTCTGCCCAGGCCCGATGCCTGGCAGAGTGAATTCAGAGCCGGAAGATGCCGCGGGGACGCTGCAAGGAGAAGACTTCTTGGAGGATCCAGCCCGACCCTCACTCATGGACTTAGTAAGTATAATTTGATCTAATATTGCCTACCCCTGAAACGAGTATTTTCCCCTCATAGACTATAATAGGGTTCGATATTTGATTCGAGTAGTCGAATATTGAGGGGCTACTCAAAACGAATATCGAACCTCGAACATTTTACTGTTCGCTCATCTCTACTAATAAATACTTGGATTTCATCACAATTTCTGTGTTTTTGTTCCGTCCACTGTTTGCGCCCACCGCACAGTTATCTTGCTACAGTCTTCCTACAGAGAATCCTTCTTTGACTACGTCTTGACCAACTGAGCATTTAAAAGGTTAATTTTTGCCCTTCTCATAGCTAGAGACTGTGCATCATAAATCTTCTTTACATGGTAAACTACCCTGCACCAGAGGGATGAGGTAATAAATTTATGATGCAAGGACTGCCGGCCCTCAAAGGAAATCAGAAAAGAGATTAAAGAAGTTTAAGTAGCCTTAGTGAGGTTGACTGGTGGGCCCATCTGACTGGGTCTTTGGGTTGACAGCAGCATGGCGATATATTTTATCCTGTAAAACTTTAAGAAAAAAAATCAGTTATGGAAAATTAATCTGGCGGAGATTATAAAGGCTTTATTTCAGCTTGAAATAAATATTGATTTTTGGCCTTCAGCATTTGGAGGAAAAACTACCGGAACGATTTGGACTCCAGGTATTGATCCTTAATTAGGAGTAATGTATTCTCCGGGATCACAATGGTATTCTTTGTTTTACATTATAATCAATGGAAATGGTGAAATATTATATCAAGGAATAAGGGTAATAAATAAAAAAAGTAGAACTCTGGTTGCAGTCTTAGTATTTGAGGTTTCCTAAAAGAGCTTCCCCCCAAGAAAATGACATTAGCATTGATCAATATATCAATCTTGCTTATCCTACTTTACTGCTTGTATAAGAAAAAATAATTTGATTTTTTAAAGAGAATGTATCAACAGAAAGTCACCCATTAATTTAAACCAAGTTCTAAAGAGTTTTTGTTTTTTCATTTTCCAGTTATGTTCACATCACAGACAAGGCAGATAGAATTACAATAGAAGTTAACACCTGATTTCACAAAATATAATAAAAAAATATGTCAAATGTGTTAAAATGTCAATTTTTTTTCAATGAATAATAAATGTTTCGAGCAATAGTAACAAATTGGCGATACATTCCCTTTAATAAGGTTTGAAGATATTAACTTTTCACAAGGTGAATAGGACTGAACTGCAATACCAGGCACTGCCACACTTTAATGTATGGTGCTGTGCTTGTACCCTTTATTCTCATTATCAACTAAGATCCCAGGAATCAGATCAAACATTGAAAAATTTTACATTGATAAAGGAAACTAAATAATTTTGACATACATATTCTTATACTAGTTATCTTAAATTGTCATATAGTGACATCAGGTTATAATTTTATAGCAGTTTTATAATTGATATGACTATTGTTATAAGTATTTTACTATATTATGTTTACTATTATCCTACTAATATTATAAATGTGAAAGTTTGGATGTTTGTGTGTTTGTTCCTCAATCACACAAAAATGGCTGAACAGATTTGAATGAAATTTGGCACATAAATAGTTTGTAACCTCGATTAAAACACAGGCTGATTTTTATCCCGGTAAATGACATGGCTTCACGACTGTTATGAATTTATGTTCACGTACTATATTATACTGCTCTTGCAGCTGCTTATCTCAGGTCTGTTATCTCTCTGTGTAAACACACGCTAACATCAGTGGTTTGTGTACTTGCGTTTGCATATTATCTGATCTGCTCCAGGCAGTGCTGACACACTGGATGGGAAAATACATTTAATCCAAATTTGCAGTTTGCTACTTTTAAATATGCTAGGAAAAAGAAAATCTAATTTGTTGCAAACAAAGAGAGCTACGAAGGTAGCCAGAAGTCAACAGAGTTCTCCTAAAGTGGAGCAGGCGGATCATCAACGCCAACAACACGCTCATTATATGGCGTCCCAGCGAGCTGCTGAGATACTGGAACAATCACAGGAACAAGTTCAGCAGCAGGATAGTTTAAGAGCTGCTGAAACGCCAGAGCAAGCAAACCATCGACGGAAGCAATTTGCTGAATATAGGTGGATCATCGAGGCAAACAACACGCAGATGAAGTCGCGGGCAGAGATACACACACAAACGACATGCAAAATACACAAGTGCAAAACTGGGCAATTCTTATAGGGCCACTACACAAACAAAAAAATCAAATATACCAGTGCGAAGTCTGGTCCTCCTGCTAGTATATGTATGTATATGTATTTTACTATATTACTTTTATTATATATGTATGTATATGTATATTACTGTTACTATTATATATGTATGTATCTGTACTGTATTTTACAATTCTTTCTTATACTTACTCAAGTTCCAGTACTTGTTGCCTTAGTTGTATTACATTATTTATCAGTCATAAACACCTACTGATATTTATTATTTTACATTACACACAATGGCAGCTGAATTGCGGCATTATTATTCTCTACTACGCTTTTTCTTATCATATTCTTTGCCTTTTCTCTATACACAGCAGTGGTATTTTTATTCGTCCATCTCTATCGGCTTCATGAATGTTACCTGCAGCTTTCCCTGACTTACATTTGACATATTTTCAGTCTTTTCATTGTTCTTAAACCCCACGTTCCCTTTGGTTTGTCTTGGCTTTTCTTTCTTCTATAGAGGTTGTAAGCAATATTATACAATACCAGCGTTAAGACCGGGCAAGTGACAGCACAGCCTGCGCGGGACACAACTTCTGGTGACCTTGTAAATCCTCTGAAATGGCTGGTTAACAAGCTAAGGATCATTTTACTTCTTGAAATTACAGTTGTATTTATTCTTAAGACTATAATGATCAATCAAGAAATACATCTGACAATACAAAGCAATTCGTATCCCGTATTGTATGTTGTCCAATATTTATTGCATGTATTGTAGGAACAAGTTAACTAATATATTAGGAAATTTAAAGGCCATATCAATATTCTCTTATCACCTGGAAGCCAGACATATCCCCTCAAGCTGACACTGGAGATGTCGTTTTACATCCAGTTAAATGATTAAATGGACATTTTTAGAGCGTTTTGTAGGCAAGAATATTCTAGAATTTATATACAGGGTTACATTAAATGATGTATATGCCTTATTTTCTGACATCATACTCATTGTGGGATACTTTAATAATAATAATGACCCAAAGACAGGGGTGAACCATGGCTTTCTGCCGCCTGAAGCGGACGTCAGAAAGCCGCCCCCCCCCCTGGAGGAGGGGGGCAGAGCGGAGGGGGTGGAGCCGAGCTGAAGGGGCGGGCCGAGTGGAGGGGACGGGGCCGAGTGGAACGATCATCTTTAGCAGGCAGAGAGCAGGCACGGAGAGGACTAATGAAATGCAGGGACTAGTCTTTGTGTGCTAATTTAGGGACAAAGTATCAAATAGGTCCCAGTCTTCTTTTCAGTCCTATCTATATACCCAGTTTTATAGGTTCAAACACACACACCAATTTTTTCATGAACTTTTATACATGTTCTTACAACAATTTTGACTTTTAGTGATAATAATTAATAAAAATTACATTTTAAGTGTACCCAATCCCCGAATTTTTCTATTCTTTTGATGACTAACTTTGGTACACATACCTACCTATACCAATAAAATATATTAGAGTTATAATCGAAGCAACATTTGGGTTGCAATATCCACATAAAGAGGCGGATGTCTAATGCTAAGGCAAATTGTTAGTTACCGTAAAGGCTAGTGTTGCATGCCTGCCTCTCAATAGCGCCAATAAATGTAACATCCTTGCCCATTCGGGATTTGGCGCCATCCTTCGGCTGCATGCTACAGTGCAGGAGGCGTGTCCAGTTAGGATTCCTTGGTTTAGGTTCTTCTTGTACTGTCTGAACACTGTCCTATTCCCTCAACTATGTAATTGATTTTCCACCACATCCATCTCTTTCATCTTGGTTTCCTTCTGCTCTTCTAATAGTTTATCTTAGCCTTGCCTGTGTAATTAACAGTCTATTTTCCTAACAAGTCTGGGGCATATTTCTTCTTCCCATTTATTGTTTGTTCACATTCACCTTGGCGCTTGCTATTGCCTTTTGTGTGT
The DNA here is from genome assembly GCF_031893055.1 of Leptodactylus fuscus. Lineage (NCBI taxonomy): Eukaryota > Metazoa > Chordata > Amphibia > Anura > Leptodactylidae > Leptodactylus > Leptodactylus fuscus. The sequence goes on from NC_134274.1 coordinate 31,169,583, forward strand.
GCTTGCTTTCTCTGATTGTTATCGCTATACATATTTATGACCTTTGGCTTTGCTTGTGACTATTCTCTTGGATTTTGACTCTGTACTACACTGCTCGACTGGTATCGACCCCTTGGCTAGCTGACCTTTTGGTGGTTGTTTGTCTCGTTTGCATTCTGTGTCATCACTCATAAGAAGGGACTGTAGCCCAGTTGTCTTCTGTCGCCTAGGGTAGTGAGGCAAGTAGGCAGGGACAGGGGAGGGTTCAGCTTAGGACACACTGTCCAATATGTCCAAAGACCTGCAGGAGGATATTTCTGTCTAGACTAGATTACCAGGAGTCCTTCACTTTGGTCTCAGATTTTCACAGTTCCTAACCTGACACTCTTCACTTGATCATGCTGACCAGAATGAATACATTAATGTATAAAAAGCTTTTGCCAAGTCTGATTCTAAATCTATTAATAATATCGCCCATCGCTACATGTTTAGAAATTTCAAAATTATGCAACCCGCAGACTATAACATTTCCATATCCAGATTGTGGATGCATGACTCAAGGCAGGACTACAACTTTACCCTGCTGTTCCTGAGACAAATAAAAATCTATTGTATGATCATCTCCAGATGGAGGTCTGTGGGCTGCCTGTTGATCACAGTCATGCTGCTAATATTGGGCATATATATTTCATCTGTTGTACTTCTAACGGGAGCCAATGGTTTGTTGACTTAGCAAGAAAACATATGAAGGCTAGAAAAACATGAGGTGCCGCAAGCAATAGAGAAATAAACATTTCCTAGTGCTTGGAAAATCTAAAGTTAAAGGGTTGTCCAAGATGATAAAATATTGAGGCAAAGTCAGACAATGGCATAAAATAACAAGAGAGTTAACTTTTTTAACCCACTGGGCTAGTGCTAATATTTTATTGCCCACCCACTTGGCTACAAACATTATGTCTTGTCGATAACACATGACAGCTACAGCAATTGATTGGCTTCAGTTGTCACATGTTGGTGACGTCATGACATGCTCCACAGTGGCAAAAAATTGAAAGAGAGCCAGTCAACAGATCTGAAAAGCCCAATGATAGGAGCTGTCACCCTCAGCCTATAGCTGATTTGTTTTTTCCAAATATGCTCCGCCATTCCAAAAGTATATGTGGTAGGGACTTTGTATGCTGTATGTCAAACAGTGTTCCTTCTCCCTTGGATAGAATAGCCTAATTTGAATCATCACTAAAAGGGCTTATAACTTTGGAATAGCTGAACATGAATAAATAAAACACCAAAATGCTCAGGTTGACCGAGCCTATCAGATAGTATATGTCATTGGATAGGTCTTTAAAAGGTCAGATCATTTTTGAAAAAAATTTTCATGACATTGTACCCCTTGGCTAGATTTAGTCTGATCATGGAAAACCCCTTTAAAACACAGGTAAATTTCTGGACATTTCTTAATCAGTCTCTAATATTGGAATAGCTACAAAGCAGACCTTACTACTAGAGATGAGCGAGCAGTAAAACGTTCGAGGTTCGATATTCGTTTCAAGTAGCCCCTCAATATTCGACTACTCAAATCGAATATCGAACCCTATTATAGTCTATGGGGGGAAAATGCTCGTTTCAGGGGTAGGCAACATTTGATCAAATTACACTTACCAAGTCCACGAGTGAGGGTCGGGTTGGATCCTCCGAGAAGTCTTCTCCTTGCAGCGTCCCCGCGGTATCTTCTGGCTCTGAATCCACTCTGCCAGGCACCGGGCCTGGGCAGAGCAGACTGTGCATGCCCGCACTACAAGCGGACATGCGCAGTCGGCTCTGCTCAGGCCCGATGCCTGGCAGAGTGAATGAAGAGCCGGAAGACGCCGCGGGGAAGCTGCACGGAGAAGACTTCTAAAGGTAGGAGAAGAACCAGCGTTGATTGGCCGACTGTATAGCATTCGGCCAATCAATGCTGGTTCTGCATCGAACTTTTACATTCGAATAGCAAGTGGTACTCGATCGAGTACCGTAGTATTCGATCGAATACCTACTCGATCGAATACTACTCGCTCATCTCTAATTATTACAATTCCATGGTGTCCATAGTAGTACCAACCTCCATATTTAATACGTTTCGAACCAGTACCATTAAGGTGTTGAAACACCTCATTCGCACAATAAAAGACAAAGGTGTCTTTAGATGTCTTCGTCGGTGCCCCTTACACCCCGACATTATTTTTTTGATCCTTTATGACTTAGGTTGACTCACTGTTTTAGGGCTTTCGCACCATGATGTGTTCTCTGCTTTTTATACTAATACAGATTGAAAAAAAGTAGCCGACCGCACGGGAATGAAATCTGCCTTGAATTAAACGCCATATGTAGTCTTGCCTCTGCTGGTCACAATTTTTAATTCATCCCGAAATATCTCGTCCTCTTATCATAGTGAGCTCTGTGATGAACTCTGAATGTTTGGTGACATAATAATCATAGGTTATCAGGCGCTTCCTGCAGAGATAATCTAGAATACTAATTATCTATTTTATCTTTTGATATCTTGTCAGTTTTTATTATCCAGTGGATTCTTTTCCATTTTACACTTTAGAAAGCGCCTAATGATAAGAGCAAGACTGATGAATACTACAATTTATTATCAACCGACCTGCACATAAACATTGGTGCTTGCGAACAGCGCCCTAAAAATCAACATATTTATCTGTGAAATATATCTTCTTATCCATGCAGATGCCATTGAAAACAATGTAACTTTTGAAGACTTGTAACAATGTAACAATGTAACTTTTGAAGACTTGTAGAGAAACAGCATTAAAGTCTTATGCAAGTGCACTGGAGGCGGGCCTTCACCTGCCTGGATCACTGTTCTTGCCACTCAGACCCCTACCATCGCCCTCCGCTGAACATACCCTTCCTGATCCTCCTACGGTATGACATTGGCCATCCTACTTAAGTTACAAGAGCAGTGCAACCAAAGGCTGAAGACCCGCCCCCAGTGCACCAAATCTCCATTTGCATAAGAATTGCATTTCTTCAATTCTACATAACCAAGGTATGATTTTTACCGCTATGATGTGCTTTGTACCATGATGGTGACAGATGGACATGCTAAGGTGAGATGGTACACTCCCTTTAACTATATGCCCATTTTGAACATACCAAAAACTTCTATTAGGTGGGATGAAGAGTTTCCCCACAAAGTGGCCAAGCCCATCCGCACATTATAAATTGCTGTGGTTCTACAATGTGTGGGTTCTGGCCTACTACTTAGGATTCAAGAATCCCATAAACTTGCCCTGGATGGAGGCAGGAGGGGTAAATAAAATGGCTGATATCTCAACAAGGCTGATGCAACTTTTGATTTTTAATGTTCTTCAAAACTAGGTAAAAGCAGAAATTTCGTGATTAGACAAATATGGAAACGGATGGAATATGTCCAACAGATGACTAGACAGATGGGTTATTGTGTAGACCCCTTTAACCTTGTATTCAGCTATGATATCTGAAATAATAGAAACAGAACATTTTTTGGCTTCTGGTGTCATTGAACACACAAGTCCTTGAACTCATATTCCCTCATAACACCGAGAGACTGTGAGCAGGAACCAGGGAGGATTACGTAATGGATATGTTATAATGGGTGTATTAAATTCTGTCTCAAGTCTTCAATTTTCTCATTATTAAAAGAACACTTAATTCTTCTCCTAGCAAAGCACATTACTCAGAAAGCTATTAAGACGAGGAGCGCTACTTTGCGTATATTCACTCCACTCCACATTTACTTAAAGTTAATCAGGTTTTACAACAAAAAATGGTCTTGGCTTATATTTCTCCCGTCTATCGAAAGGCCGTAATCTGAATGAAGAATACAGAAGGAGGTATTAAAGGAGAGAAGCTAAGACGTATCAGAAACAAGAACTAGTGGCATGCTATAAAGGAGTCAAACGTGTCTCATGTCGATAACTCCATTTTGAATGGAGGCCAGAACAGCAATAAAGTCATCCCAAACCACCCGTGAAAGCCATGTCTGGCCAGATGTTTCTCCTGCAGATTTACATGGAAGCAATTCATATGAATGTACATTTACGTAGAGCTGTTCTTCATTGTGGCTCAGAGAGATGCAAATAATAATCCCCATGACATTCATATGCCTTAAAACTAGGGTTGAGCGATCGGGATCAGAAAAGATCGGGTTCTGATTCCGATCTTTTCCCGCAGGATCGAAGTCGGAGGTTATTTCCCACAACGTTTGGCTAATGGCCAATTATTGTTAGCTTTTCCAATGATTGGCCAGTAGCCAAGCATTGTGGGAAATAACCTCCGACCTTGATCCCGAGGGAAAAGATCGGAATCAGAATCCGATGTCGATCGCTCAACACTACTTAAGCCCAAGTAAACTTTTATTTTTATATGTATTACAATATATTTTATTTTAAAAAAAAATGGCTGTTTCTTCATTTATTTACCTTCTTCTACCTGTGATCAAATCCGTTCAACTGAAATCTATGGAGAGGGGAGAGGGAGGAATAGAAGAGCTCCTAAAAGAAGAGAGACATTTGCACTCTACAGAGAGAGTCCATCTTTACTAAACCTGGATAATCCCTTTAACAGGTATAACGTCAGTGGTTTCCTCTTTCATACAATTAATAGACCACCTAAAGGGTGTTAAGATTTAGGACCCCAAATTACCAACAACTATCCAAGATAGTGGCATGTGTGATCTTCGATATTCTGGTGCATTTGGCATAATGAATAGAAATTATTTTGAATGTTTAATTTATATGTGGTGAGTCCCTAATCCCGAAAAGTGAAGATGGCCAGTCCTTTTCCTGAGTCCGCTCACATTGTACAGGCCAGGTTTGTCATCACAAGCCAGTGTATATGTAGTGAAGCAAGATATACTGGCCTTGGCTTTACCTGTACATTACACAAGAACTGAGTATTGCTGGTGGTGGCTTGAGTTTACATACCATAATGGACAGCAATCAAATTAGGATGGGAGCTACTAGGTTGACCGTCATGGAGAGCCGCTCCATCCCTGTGACTCCTCACTGGTGGTTAAATTCAAGAATTTAAGAAGACAACGCATCTGAACTTGTCACCATCAATGGTTGTTGGTGGTTTGGGTGTCTAAATTCTGCCGACTGGTTCCCTTCAATATTGTCTCACATTGTGGCTCAATAGCATCTTCTCCCGGTGTTGAAGGGTGGGATTTGGAGATTCAGGTATCTAGATGTTTGCCATGAATATATATAAGTGAAGAAAAAAGATCAGGCTGAACAGTGCTATGGTACCCCATAGCACTGAGGAAACCCAAGGAAAAACAGGGAGACTACACATATTCCTGCAGATATGGTCCTTAGTTGGAATCGAACCCAGGACTCCAGTGTTGCAAGGCTAAAGTTCTAATACAGTCGAGGAAATACATCCATAGATTACAGTAAATTCTATCTGGAAACACAGTAAACCAGATGATAATACTTATAAACTGCAGGTTATCTTATTTTCTCCTAAGTGCAGTGCTGCATTGTCACAAATGGCAATTTACGATTGAGGTTTGAAGAAGAAAAGCCTTACCCTACCAGCAGGCACATAAGATTTGTTTTCATTGCATGCAGCCATTATGATTCCGGCTGTTGTATCTGAGATGATTAGATGATTGCAGCCTTGTAACCAGGAGTAGTGTACTGGAACACATCTATAAATGATAAGACAACTTCTACCCCAAAGGCTTAGAAAAGTTCTGTTATGGAGAATAGTGTGCAAAGGCAAGGAAGACATGTTACAAAATATATTGCACTGATAACACCTTGCTAGATTAATGATGTGGATGGGAGCAACGGATACGTCAAAAAGTTGATTATTATGCTTATTTTTTTTTATAGTGCCATCATATTCGTCAGCGCTTTACAGACATTGACAGTTACTGTCCCATATAGTGTTCACAATCTATATTCCCTATCAGTATGTCTTTGGAGTGTGGGAGGAAACCAGAGTACCCGGAGGAAACCCACGCAAACACGGGGAGAACATACAAACTCCTTGCAGATGTTGTCCTTGGTAGGATTTGAACCCAGGAATCCTACGCTGCAAAGCTGCAGTGCTAACCACTGAGCCACCCATAGGTAACAGATAGTCAGAAAGAAAGATAGATAGATAGATAGATAGATAGATAGATAGATAGATAGATATTCAGATAATGGATTGGTACATCGATAGACCGATATAAATAGATATTTTGTATAGGTACATATATAGTTGATAGGATTTCATAAGAAATCAATGGATAGGTAATGGGCGGACGGCTAAACAAATGGAACCAGATCACTTAGTTTTTATAGAGTATTGGATCCTATACAGCATGATGTTATTACAGTGGCAGAAAACATCAGTGGGCCCAGGAACAGTCTATACTTGTTCTAACCTTATTACATAGTTGACTATACCCCCCTCATCATATTCTAATATGCATACAGTATTCAAGACAGGATAAATAGTCAGTAACCTATCCTTAGGAAAGGTCAACTACTAAAAATTGGCAGTGGCCGGATACCTGGGCCCTCAGCTGATCAACTGTTTCACTCCTTATTGCCGCAGGTATTTTTTGATTTTTGTTTTTGACTTCCCATAATTTTTTTTATTTTTTCTGTTCACAGAGCCATGTAAGAAAATCTTATGTTATGTGCTGGGAAACTGGAAAAGAAATGAAAATGCAGTGGAATTGCGCAACTTTCTTACATCTATGGTGCCCACGCAGCTTCTGAGCTGTTGACATATATAAATAGCCAACGGTACGTTTTGCACTTTTTGGTATGGCAGCTCAGCCCATTGACTTGAATGGGTCATGTGACCAATGAATGTGATGTCATATGGCCTGCGAAGTGAAAACAGCACCCAGGGAGTAACAAAATATAAGAAGAGCTCTAGGGCTTTATAGATTATGTAAAACCCTTGAACGTATTTATTAGAGATGAGCGAGTAGTACTCGATCGAGTAGGTATTCGATCGAATACTATGGTATTCGAAATACTCGTACTCGATCGAGTACCACTCGCTATTCGAATGTAAAAGTTCGATCCAGAACTAGCATTGATTGGCCGAATGCTATACAGTCGGCCAATCAACGCTGGTTCTTCTCCTACCTTTAGAAGTCTTCTCCGTGCAGCTTCCCCGCGGCATCTTCCGACTCTTCATTCACTCTGCCAGGCTTGTAGTGCGGGCATGCACAGTCGGCTCTGCCCAGGCCCGATGCCTGGCAGAGTGAATTCAGAGCCGGAAGATGCCGCGGGGACACTGCATGGAGAAGACTTCTCGGAGGATCTAGCCTGACCCTCACTCGTGGACTTGGTAAGTATAATTTGATCGAACGTTGCCTACCCCTGAAATGAGCATTTTCCCCCCATAGACTATAATAGGGTTCGATATTCGATTTGAGTAGTCGAATATTGAGGGGCTACTGGAAACGAATATCGAACCTCGAACATTTTACTGTTCGCTCATCTCTAGTATGTATGTCATTATAGTCCTATACGTTACTATACATTTGGGTAAATTATCGCCCACTCCAGCCGGTATTTCTTTAATCTGTTGACTACATCAAATGCGCTGCACTTAACCAACTCATCCAAAACTAAGTCGGGAGCCCTGCTTTGCCCCAAACACAATTTTCTTGCTGTATAAAGCTGTCATTGCTTTTCCAATATATTCTTCATATTGTATTCAAGCCATTAAACATGTGTTTGGTGGATGAAAAATCAGCAATGCATATTAATGCTTTTTTCCTAGGCTTTTAGTTCAGAAATAACAGCATCTGTGATGTGCCATGGGTAATCTGAACAATAAACATTCCCTGACAAGCATATTAGAGAGAAAGAAATGACCCCTCCAACTTCTCGTATGAGAACGATAAGGCTGGCTGTCAGAAGCGGGTCAGAAAGGTTAATATTTATATTACTCAGGAAAATCATTATACAGCAAACTTCAAGACTTGCCTTCTGCTTTGGTTGGTACGAAAATGAATTTTGCTATCGGTTGGCTTTATCAGTAATTATCACGAGACGCCATAGTCATCCATATAAAGATGAGCTTTGTAGGTTCCTGTCCAGTGGCAGAAAACCACATCCTTAAATGAAGCACAAATGACCTATATATAGTTTATGACTAGATAGACATTACCCACGCAAACCCACATACTGCCATTTAAAGTGAGAGTCCATCTTGGAAGACATGTTAAAAGGAAATAGACCTTACATTATGATTAATGGGAATCCATCAAGGCTGTTTGAGGAACTGACGAACTGATGGCTTGTCCACACCTAACTATATCCCATGGGAATGCCTAAAAAAGCAAACCTTTATACTTACCTCGAGTTGAGTCCAATGAGTCTTATTGGACATATCCCTATACTCAAGGATGTAACTTGAAGGGGTTCAGTCACACCGGGGCCCAGGAGCCTTAGGGGGCCATAAGCAACGGCATCAGTATGGAGATTGCACTGGGCATATTACCCATAGGCCAAGGAGACCCACAGATTACCCTAACCACACTAAGGTTCATTAAACGCCTTAGCTCCCATAACCATCCCTATCAAGAATTCGCTGTAGGGATGAGGTAGGGGGCCCCAGACAAAAGACTGCACCGAGGCTCACAAGATATGCCACTGCCTATACTCCTAACACCTTGACATCCAAGTCCCAAGATACAGCACATACTGACTCCAAACAGACACAACCCATAACCATAGATTCACTAAAGATCTAATAATCATATTCCGAATTGTTGAGTTGTCTATCCAAATAAGTTTCATGTTTTAGCTTGTGATAGGTATCACAGTCTTCAGATGACTATTCTGGATTTCCATCCAAGCATGGAGATCTGGGCAGTCACCCACGAGTCTGCAGTTGGCTTGTTACATGTATTGAAGACATGCTACTAGTATTTTTCTGCTATTTTACCTGCATAATGGAGAGGACCGGTAACAAGAACCAAACATTGCCTTTAAATATTACACTAGGGAATGGCAATTCCACTAAAGTCACTGCGTCAAGTACTTGGAGGGGGGTTTCATTTCAGGTGCTTAGTCTGTAGTCTCCGCTTTGACCAACTACCTATATACAGTATTTACAGAGTGGTGTTACCTATCCATGTGCTTTATAGCAATGACTGTATATAAAACTAAGCTTTATTCATCCTCAATAAAAATTCATTTTTTTTAACTTTGTATCATAGACCGTGAGAAATTGTTTCCATATTCTAGGTGGACATTATGTGCCAACCAGAAGCCTTGTGAAGGTCATCACATCGCAAAGTGTGTTTCCATCTGAGCAGAAGCTCCTCTAATGATATAAATGAGAGTCTACAATACAGACAGCACAGACAAATGTCCCCCTCACTCTCTGTAATGCTTCATTACGAGGGATGACCAGTGATAAGGTCACTCCTGACCAGTCTAGGTTGATAAATGACCACTGTCTTGTGGCATAAAGTAAGAGTCACCTGTAAGCAGGTGGTAGGGCTGATGAGAAGAAGAAACTCATGATGTTCTCTACATCTAGCTATCAATCTAAGTAGGTCGTCAGAATTGTATTATTTTTGTGTGGTCTATACAGGAACCTAAGTATTCGGCATTAATTGGACACCTCAGTGTTTATCTTTTACTTATAATATTCTCTGAAAGAAATACCCATTAGTAGCAGTAATTCAATAAGTTACAGGATAATAGTGTGACCTCTTTTTTCTAGCCTGTATTGGTATGTAAACAGGACATTGCAAACTACCAGGTGGCACCAGATTCATCCCAAAGTCCTGATGCCTTGTTATTCTGCCTACGTCTTCTGTGTAAATGCCTCTTTTGCCTCTCCTTATAGCCACTTCCTTAATCTACTCCTTACTGCCCCGTTCTCTGACATACTGCCCATAGTCGTCATCCTTCCCACTGTCTGGTCAGCATGCCCCCCTTACAGTGCTGGATTGGGCCACGAAAGGATCTTCTTGTGGACACAGGATCTAATACAATAATGGTCCAGTAGAAGACTACCGCACTATGGTCTATTTTAAGTCTAGTTCACTTCTGCATTCGGGCCATTCCATTCCCCTATCCGCATGAAATATACGGAGAGAAAAGTCCTGTAAGCAGTACATTTTGCTCCGCATTTTTTATGTGGACACCAAGCGGAAACCACACCGACCCCATTATAGTCTATGGAATCCACGGGTTTCCTTAGGTAACTGCTTTTTTATGCAGATAGGTTTACGCAAGCGGACTCCCAAATGGAAACCCAAACGCAGATGTTAAATGGGCCTTATAGGGGTTGTTGGAAGGTAGGCTCCCAGAATCATTTTATCTGGTGGACAAGGAACCTTAGTCTGACAGTGCCCCAATGTTATTAACAGCAATTGGTACAGCTTGTGGGACATTTGATGACATAATCCTCATGGTTTAAGGTCCTGGAAGGTTCATTTTAGTATTAGCTCTGCAGTGTTTTTCAGAAACGATAACTAGACATGGGCAAGGGAACTAGACATGGGTATAGGCACTTAACATGGATATAGGTACTGAACATGGGTGACAGCATCAGCAATATGAGATTTGAATCTACTTTGATGGTTTCCTTGTATAAGAAAATATGGCTTAAAATTCCTTAAAAAAAGGAATTAAGGAATGGAATCTATTTAGGTAAAACAAGTCGCATTGATAGATGAAGTCTCACTTTAAGGTTTTTCAGAATATCTACTAAATATTCACGTGTTTCCTTTTCTAGGTTTCAGCATGGGTATACGACACAATAAAAATAAATCTTTGTATTGTAAAAGTAGGTGTGTTGGTATTAAACTTTTATGACTAGAGCATTGCTTTGCATTTATGTGTTACTCTCTTTTTGCACTCATATCTAGTTAAAATGCATATGCTCTAGCCCCGGCAATAAAACATATTTTAATGCAACGTATCTGGAATTTAACAGGGAAATTGATGTAGAATTTGCAAGAATATGTCTAATCTACTCGCAGGCAAACACTGACACTGCAACAATACGATTAAGCATTCCTTTAAAGCCTCTAAAGATATCCAATTCATCATTGCAAGTCCTGAATAATGGAGATATTTTATGTGAAGCTATCAAATGAAAAATATTCCAGCATTGTGGCAATGGCTGGATGAAAAATACTCTTGCCTATTTATAATGAAAAGATAAAGTTTCCAATATAAATGAAAGCTAATGAAAGTATAAAGCTTTAGGAGAGCACATTGGGAACTTAGATCCATCTTACTGTGTTTTTCAATTAAAAGGGTCTTCTAGGCAAATGAGATTGATGTCCTATCTGCAGCTGCCACCATACGGAGAACAGAGCTGGAAGCAGATAGCACTGTTCTCTATGTAGTGTCTGTGCTGAGTTACTGCAGATCAGTTCTCATTCAATTGTACAGAAACGGAGCTGCAGTTACCTAGTCTGGCCACTAAATTGGGAGCTCAGGAAGTCGGACCTATCTGCTTCCAGCTCTGGTCTCCATATAGTGGTTGCTGAGAACAGCTGAAGAATGGAGGTTCTGGATTTTGAACCCAAAACAATTGAACATTGATAACTAGAGATGAGTGAACAGTAAAATGTTTGAGGTTCGATATTCGTTTCAAGTAGCCCCTCAATATACGACTACTCGAATCGAATATCGAACCCTATTATAGTCTATGGGGTGAAAATGCTCGTTTCAGGGGTAGGCAACATTCAATCAAATTATACTTACCAAGTCCATGAGTGAGGGTCGGGCTGGATCCTCCGAGCAGTCTTCTCCTTGCAGTGTCCTCGCGGCATCTTCCGGCTCTTCATTCACTCTGCCAGGCATCGGACCTGGGCAGAGCCGACTGCGCATGCCCGCACTACAAGCAGACATGCGCAGTTGGCTCTGCCCAGGCCTGATGCCTGGCAGAGTGAATGAAGAGCCGGAAGATGCCACGGGGAAGCTGCACAGAGAAGACTTCTAAAGGTAGGAGAAGAACCAGCGTTGATTGGCCAACTGTATAGCATTCGGCCAATCAATGCTGGTTCAACATCGAACTTTTACATTCGAATAGCGAGTGGTACTCGATCGAGTACGAGTATTTCGAATACCGTAGTATTCGATCGAATACCTACTCGATCGAGTACTACTCCCTCATCTCTATTGATAACCTATCTTAAGGATAGACCAGGGCTCCATCCAAGACCGAGTTTTCCATTTAGTATTTCCATTATTTTTTATATAGAGAACAATTAGGAAAATAGCACTCCAGGATTCTGAATTTGGGAAAGGACCAAGCCCTGGCGTATCCAGCCATTACAAATGCTACCTCTCAATGAAAAACATTTACAGATTAATGGACAGTACCAGTATAGAAACCCTTAAATGACTCTTAGAAAACAAAATTAATATCCGTTTGTATCTAAATCTATGCTCTTGAGTGTAAGCAAAACAGATTCAACTAGCTGCAAGTCAGTATATCCACAGTCACGAGCTTGGTCTGAACCTTTGATCTTTGAATTTATGAGATGTATTGACATACTGTATGCGGATTGCTAATAAGAATATCAGGGAGAAACATTTGGTTATTTGCATATCTCTTCCCGTGATACAGTGCTATGAGTGTACAGTGAGAAGGTGACAGGCAGAGTGCTGGAAACCAGATATATCAGTCCCAGGTTTCTGACATATGTGTGGTCTAGGTCTAGGGCTTTTTAATGCTGTGTCTGAGTCTGCTGCTGCTATAGGATGACCTGTATAAACTGTTTTGCAAAGTCCTCGATGCTGGCAGTCTTCTTTTTAATCTCTCCTGCAGCTTTCAACCAAGACGTAGGAGAGAAAAAAATGCTGTAGTCTCTAAGACTGTTTAACTTGGGCATGCCCGCATCCTCCACCATATGTGGGAAAGTTAGCTCAGTAAAAGCAGTGGTGCAGACCCAGTCAAGAAAGGTAAGCAAAATATGCAGCAAACTGGTTTATTTAGAAAACAAACAGGAAAATAAATAAACCTTAACTTCAGGCAAAAAATGAGCAAAACAAAATACAGCCTTTTTCTTGTCCAGTAATTAGCCAAGGATCTACACCTGGGCTAAGGCCTACTTCAGATCCGCCCTGGAACCACACATATGTCAGAAACCTGGGGCTGATATATCTGGACTCCAGCACTCTGCCTGTCACCTTTTCACAGTACATTAGTCAAATGCAAGTCTCAATACAGTACTGTGCAAAAGTTTTAGGTAAGTGTGTATTATCCATTAATCTTGCATTAATATATGTACAATCCCTAGTATGGTAGCACTAGAAGAACATCCCATCAAGGAACTTTACTATAGTGCTCTCCATTATTTATTTGACCCTCTATATCCATTACTGAACCAGGGCATGCACATATTCTGTATGTAAGTGTCTAGCCATAATAATTATCAGCGACGACTCATACTTAAAAATAATTCACGTTTACCAATATGGGTTAAGAAAGCTTGAACTTAGTAATTGGCGCAGACTTAATGTAAAGTAGTATAAACCCATTATAACGCATTTAGTATGCACATCCAGCCAACTCAAATTAGTGTTTTTTAGTCAGTGTCAACAACTTAGCTCATTAGTGAAATTTAGCCGGACATTATCAAACAGCATGAATTATTCATCATGGTTGTCAGTCTTTGCCTCCGCGGTATTAAATCCTTATTCATAAAGTACCTGCAGATGATATTTCTACACTAAAGATACATGGCTGCTTTAAAACATATCCATGTGCACGTCAGTCAACAACTCTGCATTACTTTAGTGGAACCCAAGGGATGTTATATTCTTGGGCATGGGGAAAAAGCATGTTGACAGCTTTACATGTCAAATTCCCCGGTGATATACGGTGGAGCGTCTGTATGAGTATTATAGCAGGCACTACTTTTGGGATGTAGATTGATGTCAGCTCCAGACAGATGGAGGATGCTGTAGTGCGAGTCAGACGAGGAAGAAGCAGAAAAGTTTGCAATCTTTGTAACGAGAAATGTCCATAAAAATTCCTGTAGTCTTTTCAGCAGCCACCTCACTTATGATGATCACAGCTATAATGTACATGTAGATAGAACGTAGAATCCACAAGACCCAATATGTGATGTCACTGCTTACCTACTCCCCTCTATACACCTCTGCCTAGGTTACAGAACATGCCTACTTGGAAGTCAATGGGGTCTGTTGCAGACCACTGTATCCATCTCCAGGAAACAGGAACAGAGATCAGAGATCATCTTAGTGGTGTCGGGGATGTCAGATTGTGTAACCTCCATTTTGGATACCAGCCATGTGCTCATAGTCTATATTTTGCATTCAAAGACCATGTGGTGGTATTTTACAACACGCCTTTGTTTAGAGAGCTCACAACCCGCCTCAGTCTTCAGGGGGCCATGACCTCTTTCCAGTTTCTTATCCAATAGACATTCACCAGGATTATTGTTACAACTTCTCCACCAATCATGTTATGCTAATTATACTAGTAAATCCTGTTCCTGTCTATGCAATGCATTATATACTGCTTCGTTGTCATCATTAAAGACAGAACCACCATATACAACACAGCTGAGTGTATTTTGAAGAAGTGAAAGAGGGACAAAATGTGCAGCGCGCTACGTGCGCCGCGGCAAATTTAGCTCCACCAACTTTTATGTTGATTCCGCCCATTCTCATTCATTTTTCATGTGCCCCCACACAGTATAATCCTCCTACAGGCACCCGTAAATTATATGTCCCCCCCCTCTATCTCTGCCCGCAGTTTCATGTCCCCCATATCTGCCCCCAGATTCATTTCCCCCCATCTCTGCCCCCAGATTCATTTCCCCCCATCTCTTCCCCCAGTGGCATGCCGTCCCCTCCTTCATCTGCTCCCAGTTTCATGTTCCACCTCAATGTCTACACACAAAAAAACACTTAAACTCACCTTTTCCTTGCTCCCCCGCCGCTCTCTCCGCAGTCTCGCTAACACAGTTGTAGGTGCGATGTGACGTCATCACATCGCGTCTACACAGTCACTAGCCGGAGTGCAGTGGCAAAGCAAGGAGCAGAGCTGTGACAGCTCCTTACTGTAGTCGCGTATGTATTCAACTCAGATCTGTGTCCTCCGGACGCAGATCTGAGTTGAAATCGGCACATACCTCCCGCTAACCGGGACCGCAGGAAACGTCACCGAAATCGTGAATGTCCCGCGGAAATCGGGACGGTTGGGAGGTATGATTTTGTGCGTATCTCTAGCATATGCTACCATATCTTTAATAATTTGGACTTCAATACGGTGATACTTAGAGCAGATTGCACTCACAGTGGCAACAGTTGGAATTGCAACATCTCTATGATTTTTTTTTTTTTTTAATATAGGTATCAGGGAATTTTTCATCACCACCACCAACTCTTTAAACATATATGACTCTTAAACTACATTTCCTTTATCGTGCAAAAATATGAGAATAAAATGATTTACCCTTATGATGTGCATTGCTATGATAGGGGACCCCTATGCGAAATTTTAAGGTGTTCCTATTATTGAATTTTAATTATAAAACTGCTATCCTATTACGGAGCAGAGTCAGAGGCACACATGACTCTATAGACTCTGTATCCTCTATAGTTATAGGGATATTTCCATATTAGACTTGCCAGAAATGTGACATCTGCAGTTCCAGGTAGGAAGCTTCTCCGAGAAAAATGTGGGCATGCATATGTGTCCCTTCTATGTGAGCGGGTAACCTTAGCTATTGATAGAACATCCATATTAGTGAATGGAGAGAGTCAGACATGTAGAGCATATAACCTCAAGAAGACTGTGATCAAATGGCTATGCAGTTTCCTAATTTATTCAACGAATATATGGTATAACTTACTGTATATAGTGCAGTTAGATCTGTACACATAACGTAGATCGGTATATAGTAATTCACATAACCGGCCAACAGAAATGTTACATAGAATCGCAACGTACAATCCCAATTTAACACATAATACAACGTATTAACTATTTGTTAATGTTCGGCATATATGAAAAATAAGAATAGCTGAAAAATCCATAAAAGAAAGGCAATCATGTGCAGCACTTAATGAGAAAGCAGAAATCAATATTGTGCAGGGAATGTTAAAAGACCGAGCCAGGCTGCGATAGCGAAGATAAGAGAATTGTGATGACAAGCAATGGAAACTTAGACACAAGTAATAAATGAAATGTAGTGAAATTGAAGAAATAGTCGTACCCCTGCTAAATTATCTAAGGAGAATCAGATAAGAGAAGGAAGTTTGAGATGGGCTTTGTCTCCGTCAGATACAGTATCGTCTCCGGCAGTCGGCCAACATAAACTGGGCATTTTTAGAAATATCATTAAAGCTTTGCTTGGTTGAAACCCAAAAGAAACGTCTTCATCTAACAAAAGAAAGCCATAAACGTATTATATCCTAAGTCTTATCAACATAGAGCTCATGCCAGGAGTCAGGGAAAAGCTAGAACCGCCAGGACTTCTCTCTGGTGTCTACCGAAAATAACCGGCTGTTCATGTGACAGAGTGACCTTAGAGAATTCGCTACTCATGTAAATGAATGGTTCATCAAACCGTAGCTGAGAGATGGGCCTTATTCACATGAAAGTCAAAAACAGCTATGTGATGGCTGTTTTTGGAACGGCCATCTTTAGAACGCATTGATTGCTATGAGGCTATTCACATGTCCGTTTTTGGATAGTCTGTTTTGCCAAACCAATAAAAAAAGAAGACATTTTTTGATAACTTTTGTAGAGTCTTCATAGATTCAAGTCTATAAAGTGTTGCTGGTCCCAGACCAATTCAAAATGGCCATGAAAATTGATAATTATCTGTTTTTCATGGTCATTTTTATCCATAGTGATCTGTATATGGCCTTACAGTGACTCCATTCTTCTGAATTTGTCATAGACCAAGTCAACCATGCCCCATCCATTAACCAATTGGCCTCAATATGTAATCTCTTGTGGTACTCCAGTCTTAAGTTTGGGGTCATGTGCAGCAGAGAAATCATAGGGAGTGTAGAGAAATTACCAAGAGTCTCTCATTTGGGCAATAAAATGGTCGGTATTAGAGATGAGCTCACAGTAAAATGTCTGAGGTTCGATATTCGTTTCAAGTAGCCCCTCAATATTCGACTACTCGAATCGAATATCGAACCCTATTATAGTCTATGGGGGAAAAATGCTCGTTTCAGGGGTAGGCAACGTTCGATCAAATTATACTTACCAAGTCCACGAGTGAGGGTCGGGCTGGATCCTCCGAGAAGTATTCTCTGTGCAGCGTCCCCGCGGCGTCTTCCGGCTATGAATTTACTCTGCCAGGCATCACGCAGTCGGCTCTGCTCAGGCCCGATGCCTGCCAGAGTGAATTCAGAGAAGTCCCCCGGAAGACGCCGCGGGGACTCTGCGCGGAGAAGACTTCTAAAGGTAGGAGAAGAACCAGCGTTGATTGGCTGACTGTATAGCATTCGGCCAATCAATGCTGGTTCTGCATAAAACTTTTACATTCGAACAGCGAGTGGTACTCGATCAAGTACGAGTATTTCGAATACCGTAGTATTCGATCAAATACCTACTCGATCGAGTACTACTTGCTCATCTCTAGTCGGTATCATCATGCCCTACTTTACCTTTTCCTCTTGTTGGACAAATCTAGATATGAGGGTCACAAGATGACTAACAATATTGTTTTGTGATATTGTATCACAAAGTGATATCCTACATGCGTCTATGTGTAACTATCCATTGTTTGTATAATGAATTGAAGCCATTAATTATTAATTATGCTTGACCATGACTGAATGTTATTCACTAGATCAATAAGAAATGAGCTGATAATTTCCAGGTGGAAACATGATAGGACAGAAAAGATCCATCCTACCCAGATAACATCTCCCTCATGTGTATGGTCAACGCTGATTCCATACAGTAGGTATAAGACAGCCAAAAACTAAAAGGATTTAACTTTAAAGTTCCAACAACTTTGATAGTTTGTAATGTTTCTTGTTTCTATTCTATATAATTTATTTGATACAAGAATCTGAGATCTGTTCCATTCGAGCTATGAAGAATTTCACATTTCCCGGTAAGCCTATATCCTAGGACTTCTCTATTGATTTTCAACTTTTTCAACTTGTCTTTACATTACAGTCTTATCTATCAGGTAAGGTTGGTCACATCTTGATTAGATATCATCTTCACCTTGAAGTGTGCTACATCATAGGTGGTGTTCAGAATGGATAAAACCAGCATATTCTACAGAGATAAGTGGTCATGCTTTGTAAAGAAAATAATTCCCAATAACCTCCAATGCTGAACTTTGCAGCGAACTGCGATAACAGATCAAATACTTAAGGTTCCCCAACACATTGGGGGAACTTATGCCTAGGAAAAAGTAATACAGGCATGAAAAAGTAGCAAATTTAGAGGTTTTGTGCAAGAAATTCCGTTAAAGGAACACATTGAGGAACAAAGCGTGGGCTGGTCACCACATTTATGACGATTTACACCAATTTATACATGATTTTTTACATCTACACCAGCTACAAGATTTCAGTGCAGGTATCCTCCCCGCCAGAGGATAAATCTGGCGGGGAGAGATTATTAAGATAAGTTTATTAAACACCGATCTTGATAACTCTCCCCCCTCCATTGTTTATTTAATGTATTGGACATAGACAAATAATTCTATCAACATAGATAGATAGATAGTTCTATGTAGATAGATAGATAGATAGATAGATAGATAGATAGATAGTTCTATGTAGATAGATACATAGATAGATAGATAGATAGATAGATAGATAGATAGATAGATAGATAGATAGAAGACAGAGGACTTTTCACGATTCGAGCTACATCTATGTATAAATATATATACTTCAGCTTTTTAATTTCCCCTTCAGCAAGATTTCCCGCTGCTGTGACTTGCAAGTATTATTCATAGTTTGCTGCATTTATTGCTATTTCATTATGCTGTATTATTTGACCCCCGTTGAGTTAATTTTCTTGCTTCGCCTCTAAATAAGCATAAACAAAATCCAATATGTGAGCCGTAAAATGTTGTAAAGACGCTTTTTTTCAGAAATCCTTATTTTCGTTCACTTATACAATGCATAGGTCGGTATATTTCCAGCTGAGCCTTGCTGTAAATTGGCACTGCACCTTAATGAACCCACGCACAGTGAAACATTTTAATAGTACTATAGGGACTGAAAGGTCAAGAAAAAAAGATTTTATTATTCCTCATATATATTTACTACACTTTTAGAGAAGGTTTTTTCGCCTCCTCCACCAACTCCATTTTTTTGCATCTTTCAATAGGTGCCGCTCCAATGATTCCAACACAGTTGGAAATTTTTTCTCTAACCTCCAAAATTTCCAATGAATTATTTCTGTTTGCTTCAGCACAATTATACTCACTGCTGTCAGATGGGTGAACCTCTGAAGATTTGTTTCATTTGGCGTTCGGTCAAAGTGATCCCCCGGTTTGGTCCAAACTTTTTTGGATAGAACCGGATGTAAAATTATTGAAAGTTGTGTTTGGTTGTAGTGGTCTCATCGATGTGACATCACTGCTCTGTATACTCCAAACCCCAGAGTATAATAGGTGAAGGCCCAAGAGAGAGGTAAAAAAATCAAACAAAATCATTTATACTCACCTTACCTCAACTCTTCTGGGGCTTCTTGCAGTATGTGGCCATCTGTGTCTTCCTCCTCCATGCACATGATGTCACAGAAAGGTGCCAGACCTGATATGTGGTGCTCTTCTGTGATGTCATGCGCCGTGGGTTACCTCCGATTCCTGTGATTGGGTTTCAATGGTGACATGGCATGCCGACCATTATGACATCATGACATCGAGCATGTCCATGTCACCACTGAGGCCTGTGACCCTGTGCGCATGATATCATAGAAGTACTTCAGAGTGCCTGGAGGAGGAGGCCTGAAAGAGGTGAGGGAAGGTGAGTATAAATGTTGTTTTTATTTTTTACCCCTCCCTCGGGCTTGCACCTTTTATACTCTAGAGCAATGATGTCACATCAATGAGATTAGAACTACGAAATACCACTCTTAGCTGTATACTTAGTGGTGTTTGGCTACAGCTACTCCACATACAGACAAAGCAGTGGAGGTGACGGGTGGCCCAGTGAAGAAACAGAGGGGAAGATCTAGATCGGTAAAATTTATTTCTATCCTCTAGCCCAGGGGTCCTCAAACTGTGGCCCGCCAAGCACTTCTGTCTGGCCCCGCCGACAAGCGTGCATTTATAATGAAGCTCCTGGGGAGCTCGGGCCAGGCCATGGAGTGCACTTCACTTTACCTATTGGAGGGCACCGCTCCCGATGTCTGTGCGACCTGCTCTGCCTCCGGCCCACTGATTAAAAAGTTTGAGGACCCCTGCTCTAGCCTTTCCATCCTGCAAGCATGCAATTTTTTTAATCTTCAACAACCCTGTTAAAACTGACCCCTTGATAAATCAATCTTGGCTACTCTTGGTTGTTTGAAAACAAGGGAACATATATAACTATCCAACAAATAACCTGCAAAGAATCTGGACCACTTAACATTATGATCCCGTGTGACTGTTCTATCATGACTGTCTATGAAAATCTTACATTTTATGTCAATACTAACAATTTAACACAAGATATCACATACTATTCGTTCAGCCTCATCTCGTGTAACGAGAACGTTTCTAGTTTTTAGACCTTTAGAAGTGGCACTTCCAGTCCCCATCACATCTGAGGATTTCCGCTGTCAAATTGAAGCATAGAAATGTATCCAATAAATTATGAACCAAGGAACAAAGTCAAACATCTCCATGCCTGTAATATGGCAGATCTAAGCATTTTACCATAAGTATCCTATAAATTAGTCACAATACGGCATAGATTCATGGCTACTAGAAGGCAAATAACTGGATTACCGGGATTTTATAATCCATCTACGCAAAAAATTTTATTTCACGCATGTACGTCTCTTTTGCCTGGTACACAAAGCCTTACGTAAAGACGTTCCAGGCATGCAAGGCCAGTCATTCATGGATTAGGGCAGGTATACAGTACATGAAAGTGTTGGGTTCAGTGTTGAGTGGTTACAGGGATTAGGGTGGCAGAAAAAGAAAATGCGCACAAATACGTAAATCAGAACGGCCTGGATATAATACATATAAATGACTGTTTTAGCAAACAGTTAAGAGTGATTGCTTTTAGAAAATAATGCCATATGGGGACTTTACTGAGCGTGAACACGGGATTTTATGAAGGTATGAAAGCAGGAGTATTTATTAATATCCATATTTAAGCCGTTAACAAATTATAGGCTGTACGCTCATACATTTTAATAGAAAAGAAAGCTATTTCATAGAATTAAAACTTCAATCGGGAGAGATATAGGAGAAGAAAAAGAATAGCACGAAGATTTATGTGACAGAATGACAAACTACAGGCTACCATAAACAGCGATATGTCAAAGGATAAAGAGATCAATGTCGGGTCTTTAGCCAGTTTAGAATGGTTGACATAGGTCTTCAGCTACAAATCTTAAGTGTTGGGTGCAAAATAATTAGGATGTAGCAGACTAGTATTAATGTTACTCAACTATCACAGAAGAGGGGTACACAACACAAGCTGAGCTCACTCATGATCTAATAGTTTGGACAACATAAAGGTGTAATTGACGCCATACAATAGGATCAAAGATGGCAGTATTCAGTGGTTTGCGGTTTTTATCTTATATCTATCTTAAAGAGTATATCTAGTCTACATATGTGGTAAGCGTTCTGAACCAGAACCAAAAAAGATGAGAGTACTGGCCACCTATGGACCAATACAAATGGTACCCACACATCTACAATACAGTAGCCGGTGGCCCAATAGTTGTCCCTTGGTTCAGTCGGGTAAGCATATGTTTTCAGTTATGAGAAAAGAGCAAGTAGATGCCAAAAACCTAATGTATGGTGACGTAATGTAATGAAATGAACTGATCCTTCGTTCCTACACCATTTTCTACTAGGATCAGGAGGTCTCCACACTCATAGAATAGTAGTAGGCCAGTCAAAACCAAAAACTGATGGTTTGGCCAACTTAAGTCTAAGAAGGCATTAAGTAACCCTCTAGTAGGGGCTAAAAGAGAGCCTATCACCATTCTAGTAACTCCAGCTCTTTGCATCTTTCAGTAGATTCCAGTCCACTGATCCTGGCACATTTTTGTTAGCCCCTATCATTCCTGAGCAATTGGTGCTGTTAAATTTCAGCACCCATTTCTACTGTCAGGTGGGCGGTCCCAGACATTCTACTCCATCCCAACACTGCCCACCCAACACTTAGACTAAGCAGCTAATAACTGGAAGCTGAAACTACCACCCATGAACAGCGGGGGGCTTAATAAAAAATAAAAAAATGCAACTGTGCTTGAATGGATGGAGCGTCGCATATTGAAGAATTTAAAGAGCTGGAGTTACTGAAGGTGGTGAAGGGTCCTCTATAAAAAGGTTTTAGTAACACATATCGTACATTAGACGTTGGTTTTAACTTTCTACATATTCTTTTTAATGAGCTTCTCATGACATATCATTGAATAAAATCCATATATTGGCAAAAAAAAGACATCAATATACCGTCTACAAAATAGGAAGAGCATGATATATCAAAAATTTCAAAGAAGGAATTCAAGTGGTACATTGTAACAGAAGATCAAAAACTTTTTTCTGCTTTATCACAATTGTAAAACTGAGCCAACAAGTCTATGTGAGTGTTTCTACGATGGTGTTGCTATTTAGAACATGCCATTTTGTTTCTGTATGTCTTGTGGGTGGGTCTCTGCATATCTTGCAGGGGGGGGTGTCTCTGTATAACGTTTGGGTTGGGGGGTTCTCTATATATTTTGGAGGAGTGAAGGATTCTATATAGGTTAGAGAGGACTCAGTTTGAGTAAGCATGATCGACAAAACAGCCAAACATCAAGCCACAGTAAACATGTAAGATGTACAGCAAATTAACCGGACTATAAAGTGGATTGCGAAGATGCGCGTGTAGAATTATTGAGAGAAAGGTGTTGGGTTGAACATTTGCTTGAAAAATGATCGTGATTATAATTAAAAAAAAGAACCAGAGGGAAATAAAGATGATCTGGAGGGAAGATATTTTATACTCAAAACGGAGACTTTAAACTCGAGAATCGCATCCTGTGTATTACAATTTCTTTTTATAAATTATCTGCCATTGCCACACATCCCATAGGTGTCTCTAAACCAACAGATCAACTTTTTTGTGTAGTAAAAACAAAATAAGGCACTAAAATTTTTCTTTTATTCCTACAATAAAATTAGTTTTATCCCAAAGCTACAGAAACAATTGTTTTCTCAGTTTTTTTTTTTTTTTTTTTTTAACTATTTGTATATACTATGGAAGTCTTGACAGGGTCCGCGGGTAGAACATTACTGGCCACTTTGACTACTGCTAGCCCCACAAAACATAGGAGGAACTGTCAAACATAAGCAATACCCAATAAAATGCCAGCCTCATCTATATGGTGACATTTGGCAATGAGTTGCAGCATCTACATGGATGGCACTTTGTTAGGTGCTTGGTTTGTAGCCCGGGCTCAGTTGCAAAAATGAATGGGGCCGTGGCGGCAGCACACAAATTTGCCAAATGGGTCGCTAAACCACTGACTATTTACATGCACTAGTGAGCTACATTGTTTCAGTAGCTTAAGAGTTCTATGCTGTTTCCATAGTTCCCATTCACTTGTATAAGAGTTAGGAAAAAATCAGCAGCGTTAAACAGTCATTAGGACTTGGGCTCAGTTCACATCTGTATTCGGGATTCCATTCCCCTCCCCACACGAAAAATGCAGAGAGAAAAGCGCTGCATATAACACTTTTCTCTCCACATTTTTCACGTGAAAACCAAACGGAAACCACATGGACCCCATTACAGTCTATGGAGTCTCCAGGTTTTCTAAAGTAACTGGCTATTTTATGTGGATTAGGTTTCCATTTCTATTTGGACCCCTCAAATGGAGACCTAAAAGCAGATGTGACCAGAGCCTTAGGAACAGTCATTCCCATCCCTGCAACCATTCGTTGAGATGTGAATAACCCTTTAAACTCCACCATCAGTCAAACAACTTTTGCTATATGAATAGTATCGGTTATTATGTGACACTGTAATATATCTTATTACACAAATGTTTTCTTCTCCTCTTATTAGGTGGTTTTATATGGATTTCTTATTCCTTCTGTTTTCCTAACTTTGCATACTTGCATTATTATTTTTAGAGCCCCATTAATTCCTCGATCGTGTACATACAAACATTCCAGGTGATGGAACCACATCTGGTTCTCTCTATATAGGGACCCTGATCATGGTGATATATTGAATCCACTTGTTAGTGAATCTCGACCACTTTTGATAAGAAGCAGATGGATGAATTTTGCATCGCGTACCCTAAAAGATTAATAATTTTAATTTTGACTACATTGAAGAATTCCCTTTAAATCTTAAACAAACCTCTCCATTTTAGTTCCATATACATGGTGTCCTCCCTTTGTTCCTATTAGTCCATTCCAGTTTTATTAGTGCTAGTTCTAAAATCATTGAAGTGTAGCAAAAAAATGACATGAGACATAACAATGACAGATGCAGAGTGGAGCCAAATAATTTGGTATAAAGATATAACAGGTCGAATGGTAGAACGCTGCCTACTATCATCAATGCAAATCTGCTTTTGAGCTGGAAAGACCATTATTAAAATTGATGACTTGTGTCTTAGATGAAAATAAGTATTTATTATGTGGGGATTCGGTTTCTGGCAAAGAGCTGTTGTCTCCGCATTCAGTGCCGGCAAGCTCTGCTTGTTTATCTTATTGACGTGACTTGCCTAAATGACTTCATACCATCATACTGACAAATACGGTGAGTTATGGCGCTCATGTTTTCTGATGAAACCGCAGCTTATCAGTTTCCACTACTGTATCTGACTATAAGCATCATCGTAAGTAAAGATGAAGCAGAGGGTGGGGTCATAAGTTATCAGAAATGGATTATACACGCCGTGAAATAAACTTCTTTGTATTTCCAGGCAGGAAAATCCTGATGCAAAGTAGAAGACACTTAAGGAAACGGACATTTTTCAGTTCTAAGTCACTGGGCAATTTTTCATGACTTGTACATCAAGGCATGGAAAAGTCACAATATGTCACACATTCCTGTTTTGTTTGTTTTTTTGTGACTTTTCTCATTTACACCCCTTTCAGTACTTTTTTTAAAAAGTGGGCAGAGTTGGCAAGGACTAGGTAAGCCAAAGTTTGAGAGAACTTGGCACATCATGCCAATCATTCTCTAATCAAAGGAAATGGAAGATATTCCTTATTACTAGAGATGAGCGAACAGTAAAATGTTCGAGGCTTGATATTCGTTTCGAGTAGCCCCTCAATATTCGACTACTCGAATCGAATATCGAGTCCTATTATAGTCTATGGGTGGAAAATGCTCGTTTCAGGGGTAGGCAACATTCGATCAAATTATACTTACCAAGTCCACGAGTGAGGGTTGGGCTGGATCCTCCGAGCAGTCTTCTCCTTGCAGTGTCCCCGCGGCATCTTCCGGCTCTTCATTCACTCTGCCAGGCATCGGGCCTGGGCAGAGCCGACTGCGCATGCCCGCACTACAACCAGGCATGCGCAGTCGGCTCTGCCCAGGCCCGATGCCTGGCAGTGAATGAAGAGCTGGAAGACGCCGCGGGGAAGCGGCACGGAGAAGACTTCTAAAGATAGGAGAAGAACCAGCATTGATTGGCCGACTGTATAGCATTCGGCCAATCAATGCTGGTTCTGCATCGAACTTTTACATTCGAATAGCGAGTGGTACTCGATCGAGTACGAGTATTTTGAATACCATAGTATTCGATCGAATACCTACTCGATCATCTCTACTTATTACTATTCTTGAGTTTTTACATCATCAAGTGCCTTATTATGCTATAAAAATGCAACAACGTGACTACGTAATGCATCGAACATGTGCATTAGGCTAGGTTCACACGTGCCCACTTAAAAAATGCTGATAGAAAAGTCCTGCAAGAAGGATTTTTCTCTCCGCATTTTTCCACCATTTTCTAGGGAAATATGGCGGATCCTATTATAGTCTAATGGAACCACAGATTTTCAATAGGTTACCGCCATCTTAAACGGATTAGTAGAGATGAGCAAACACTGTTCGGATCAGCCGTTCCGTACAGCACGCTCCCATAGAAATGAATGGAAGCACCTGGCACGGCGACCGGCCGCCGGCAAAGTGTACGTGCCAGGTGCTTCCATTCATTTCTATGGGAGCGTGCTGTTCGGAACGGCTGATCAGTGAACAGTGTTCGCTTATCTCTACTGATTAGGTTTCCATTCATCAGGTCCCCAAGAACGGAAACCCGAACATAGATGTGAACCTGGAGTAAACTGAAGACTTCTTAGATCCTCAAGTGAGTGCTGGTCTACCTTTTCCATTATATAAAACCAAACTTGAAGCTGATTCTACACTGAGATTATCCATTCATGAAGGCGATACGTCAATGGGTGAAGGACACATCTTCATACATGCTTTCCAATATTTAGTCCCACTGTGTTTCTCTGAAAATAAGACAGGGCCTTATGATGTTTTTTTCACCAAAAAAAGGGCTAGGTCTTATTTTAAGGGCAAGTCTTATTTTTCAGACACCGGAGCAAATCAGAATCTCTTCCAATTCAGCCTGGACAAATCTTGTAAAATGGTTAGGGTTGGTATCCCTAATGCTAACTTGCATTCACAATTGATACTGTAGTGTTAGCGGGTCTTAAATATACTTGCTGGCTCTTTCTCTATAAACACTTTGTGTGACAATGACCCCGTGCCCTCTGTATCTCCTCTCCTTTACGCTAACAGTTGCTGTCGTGGCATGGCTGCATCTGTGGGAACGAGCAGGGGTGGCACCTGACGTTTGGTCACATAGGTAGCCATGCCCACAGCAAAGCAGCGGTGAGGAGGCAGCACTCGGAAGGCGGACTCTGACGGCAGTAGGCGGGACTCTGGAGCAGGTGAACAGATTTTGCTCAGCCATGGCGGGAGGTAGTGGGGCACTTGTCCAGGATGGTTGGGAGCTACAGTATATTTATTCTCTGTTTAAGTGACGTCAGTGTCGTCACATAACCAAACTGATGACTATAACTAGGGCTTCTCTTTAGAGTAGGACTTATATTTCAAGCCTACTCCAAAAACCCTGAAAAACCAAGGTAGGGCTTATTTTCAGGGTATTTTATTTTTTTGAGAAACAGAGTATTCCAACCATGGTGGTGAACTTTGTCCAGTCCAGTTATGATTAGATCATGCTTCATTTATTTGTTTAGTATCATGAATTTCCGTAGGTTTTTTTTTTTAAACAGTGCCACCCTTGGATGAAGGTTGTGTGTGGTACTGCATCTCAGTCCCTTTCACTTCAATAGAGATGAGCTGTAATACCAGACACATCCCATAAACATATGTAACACCAATCATTTTTCTAATCACGTACACCCACTTTAATCAATACAAAAGATGTGACCGTACAATAATAAGGTTAAAGTGTTCTTGACTGTTGTGGCTTCTTTTGCCTCATTGTTTATCTGTCAGTCAGATCCATGGAAATATCAGTAGAAGCTTTATTCTTTATTCATAATGTAATGGTATTTGAGGGCCATGAACTCTATTAGTGTATGCATTTGTTTTGCCACAATACGTGATACAGTCTTGATGAGCCAGAGGTTAGAGATCTTTCTAAGCTCACTACAAGCCTATGATTACAATTCACTGCAAAACAAAAAGGTCTGTATCCGACCAGCGCACAGAAGTAAATATAATTGTCAGAGTCAATTGTCTGGGAAAATTGCTGACTGTCAAGAAGTGCAAAAAGCTTTGATCTCCGCTTTTAATTACAGAAAGAATCTTTAGTTTGCAAATGCGCCTTCTTTTATCCAGACGTGAAAATGATAGACAATCTATTAGCGCTGTTGGTCAGCTGTGACAAAGACATCGAAACGCAAAGTAGTTGTTTCAGTAAACAAAACAAATACTTAATAGAATCAAGTAAAATCTCAATTCCATCTATCCTTATCTGCTTTACTGGCCAGACTTGGTACAATGTGCTTAACGGAACATTAAGCCTAAATGTGAACAATGAAAGAAAGCTTAAAGATGACCTTTCACCACCAACTCCAGTTCTTAGCATCTGTTAATAGGCGCCACGGATTCTGAGGCAGTTGGAACTTTTTCTCTGGCGCTCACCATTCACCACCAATTAATGCAGGCTATTTTGGTGCCTGATATGCCACTTAGGTTCTGTACTGTCAAGTAGGTGGTGCCATGTAAGAACAGGGAGAAGGGTGTGATTCAAAGCCCCAGAGGTGGACAGTGTCGGAACTCAGAATCTTACCCCATTCTCTTTCTGACACTGCCCACCTGACAGTACAGAGCTTAAATAGTATATCATGAAGACAAAAAGGGGAGAACACCGAGCAAGCTTATAGTATAGATGTGTGGAATTAAAAATGAACAGAAGAATGGCCCAGTTGGTCGCTCACCTTCAGGTGTTGTGAATAAGTCACAACACCAATTGAGGCATAGAAGGTGAAGGTGGCTTCAGAATCCACAGACTGGTCACCAAAGACCAAACAGTAGTCAGAGGGAAGAAGCCAGTGGCTCAGGATGAAGATCTGTGCTCACTGGTCCACAAATTGGCTCCAGGATAACATGGAATGAAATCATCAGAAGCATTGAGGTGCCATGTAATTATTTGTTCACCTGAAGAAGAGCTTGTGGATCTCGAAACATGTTGGGGAGTACACTTCTGTTCAATAAAGGTCATTAAACATATCCATTATGTTTGATGTTCCAATTCGTGGACCAGTGAGTACAGATCTTCATCCAGAACCGTTGGCTTCTTCCCCCTAAATAGCATATCAGGCAACAAAACTAATTCTATATATTGCTCAGGAATATTGGGGGCTAGATAAAAATTCCCAACTGTGCTGGAATCAGAGGAGCAGCACATGATAAATGATGCTTGACTTAAAGGTGATGAAAGGTTCTCTTTAGCAGAAACTTGCCCACACTATTTGCAAATGTGCAAACGTTCTGGGTGCCCCTAAAACGCCTTATACAGCAGTAAAAATGTTTTCCTAGTATCTTCCATTTTGGAATGATAGGTAGAGCTTGTAGCAATTTGTGGGGTGGCCGGGGTGGACATAAAGGGGAAAAAGACATACTCACTCATAGCCAGCATTCAATTATCTTCTCCTGGGCCCCTTTTCTCCATAAGCCAGGGTGTAGTGAGACTCTCATGACCAGTGAGACCAACGAGTGTCCTCAGGGGTCACCAGAGAGTGACATAAGTAATCAGTGATTGCTGATCCCAGAACATGATAGAAAGGGGACCAGGAATGGACAATAGAGTTCTGAGGATAAGCTGGTATGCCTTTTTTTCCTTTACCTCGGCTACCCCACGGGCTGCTCCAAATCCTGGACAAACCAATGGGTGGGGCATACTACCCCTGATCACCAATTGCACACAGATATGTGATGGACTTCTTCTTCTACAGTAAGGTTCCTTATAGTTAGAAACATATTTATGACATGGAGTTCAATAGCTGGTTTCCTAGAACACATATCATGTATTCCACATGTCTTCCATTTTTGACTAACAGATCACTAAAAGCGTTGGCTTGACCAATGGGTAGAGCTTACCACTCTGATCTCCTGCTCACCAAGTACAGACAGGGCTGTGTTAGAGGCTCTATTTGCAGCAACTTAGGCTGGGCAGAATGCTGCTTCAGATCACATGACTTAGGGTCATAACATGGATGGAACCCCTGACTCCATCATCAGCCATCTCCAGGCCAACTAATACATGTCTGCACCTTGTTCAATAAAAGTAAGTTTTGCAGATGGAGTTGTGTGCCGCTGCTCCACTCTCTTCACTTACATTTCTTTTTGCAGTCAGTTTCTTTACAGCCAGAAGATTTTGTGGAGGGTTAATGGGATGATTTCTGAGGACACGTTTTGCACATTATATTTTTCTTACAGTTTTGGTTTCAATATGAGACAATGAAATCAAAGCTGGGAAGGAAATTGTTAGCGTTTTTGTATGCATGTTCTACATTTAGAAGTGCCCTTAACAGGGCTTTCCAGTTGGTAAAAAAATATTGGATTTGAGAACGGATAAAAAGAAAGAAAGTAAGATGAGAAATAATACAGAACTCATTATATCCACATCGCTCCCGCTACAATACCGCGCGGGTTCCTTACTATTCTCTAGTTCATACTGGAAATACTGCTCAGCTAATCCATGACCGATGCTGGTTACTGCGGCTTTATTTGTTGGAAAATTCTGAGCCACTTTTACATTAAAAAAAAAAAAAAAATATAGAGAATTTTATGAAAATATTCAGTTCTAGTTTAATTTATATAAATTACAAAAATATTCTCATTTTTAAATTAAATTTTTTCAGAAATTGACTATTAATGTTCAAAATTTCATTTGAAAAAGATCCTGAAAATGGCTCAATTGCTTTAATCTGCAGCGTCATAAATGGTCTGTAATGGATCCCCGGAAGTGTCCGGAGCCTATAAACTATCATTATATATCATGCCTTGTCAAGCATCGGCTTTCTATCAACCAACAATCCATGTTTGTTGACGAGAAAAATACACAATAATCTCATTTCATGTACAAGAGAAGAGAGTTCAGGGACACATATGTCTACAACATACTAATGAGAAAACGGGCTCAGGAGGGGAAACGGGGGCACGGCGATTCGACTGATATTGCTGAAACAACTGAACTTAAATTTTATGTTCAGAACTTATCTGATAATTTTTTCTTTTAAGGTTGAGTATTCTGAGCAAAATTCTTTATCTTACACATTAATTTTATAGTTTTTAAATTGTTAAAATTTTTTAGGGGGAACTAGTAGACCATGATCGACCGACGGACGCCCCATCACATTCCTGCACACACTATTAAACCCCATAGTGGCCCCTGTGCACAGTATTATGCCCCATAGTGGCCACTGCACAAACTATTATGCCCCATAGTAGCCACTACACATATGTTATGACATAGTATTATGCCCCATTGTGGACACCCAGGAGCAATTATTATACTCTGGAGACTTTTCAGACCCCTAAGTGTAATAATCAGAGATCCAGGGGAGGATACAAACATATAAAACATTGTTACTTACCTCTCCCTGGCTTCAAACCAGTTCTCGCAGTTGATGGCCATCTTCAATGATGTACGGAATATCACGTGAGCAGGGACTTGCGTTGCGACACATAAGGATGCAAGCCTCGGCTCACGTGACGTCTGGGATGTCACCAAGGAGGCCTGAAGCCTTCTGGAGCCAAGAGAGGGTAAGTAACAGTGTTTTTTATGTTCCACATTCCGCTTCAGATCATTGAGGCATTGGTTTCTTTATACCAGAACGCTGAAAGACAGTTTTTAATTATGTGCGTTATGGCACGTTACGGCCCAATTTAAGATTTCAGATAGTTCTATTTCTATGGCAGGGCTACAATACAACTGTAAAGCAGTTTACGGCAGAATTGCTGTACTGCTATTAAGACTCGTCATAGCCAGGTCTTAATAATTATATTCCTATGACCTAGGTGCTTTTGGCTTTCAGATTCCATAATCTTACAGCGCAGGAATTGTACTGAACACACTGTAAGGAGGAACATGGTCCTGAGTGGGAATGCTTGAGAATTAGAGATGAGCGAACACTGTTCGGATCAGCCGATCCCATAGAAATGAATGGAAGCACCTGTGACACCGGCAAAGTCAGCGTCACAGGTGCTTCTATTCATTTCTATGGAAGCGTGCTGTTTGGATCGGCTGATCTGAACAGTGTTCACTCATCTCTATTGAGAATGAGACACCTGTGATAAGAAGGTGGTGATGGTGCGTGCTGTGCTTCTGAGCAGGTGCCATATTTGAAGACCTGACGTCCTCCTTAATATGCTGAGAAGGTGTTAAAGAGGGACACGATTATTCCCAATTTATGTATGCATACACTTCTAAGAGGAATAATAAAGGACTAGCACAAAGATAATCTGGAATTGCTAAATTATAAGGAATACAATCCTGTACTAAAGCCGACATATCAGGTGAGGAGACCGATCAGAACCAGAATTCTAAATGAAATTCACTCTAACTTTGAGAATAGCCAATTGCAAGTCAAAATCCTTGGAACAGGACAAGACCCAATACCCTTTTATTCATTGCCTATGACTACTATTGTTAGTCTCTATGTGCTGTGAAATTATGTATATTTCTTATGTCTATAGAACACTCTAGATAAGTCTGACAAAGATACCTGTCTCTTCCTTGATAAACTGCCTATTCAATAATTCCCCATAGCCAGTAATATGTTTTGAGGAGTGACAGCTAAAAAAGAGAATTATGAAAGCAGACACAACAGATCACAGGGGCAAAGCTGTCAATCACGGCCAGAGAACAATAAACCGATTTTCCCCAAGCATTAGTGTCAGTTCCATAAAGTTTGATTCTCTAGTTGTGTGACAGCCTTGCAATGGAGTTCTCCGATATTAAAGGATGATTATTCTTAATACATACACAATATGAGTGAGACTCAGAGAGTACTACTAATAAATGGTGACTTTTGCGCTAAATAAAGTAGTAGATTTTGCTCCTTGATCTTTTGAAATAGCGTCATCAGTAGTGTTCATTCGAATAGTAGATTCAAATGCCTTCTTGATCTAAGAGTTCAATACACAGTAGAGGATGCTTGAACTGGAGAAGACATGTTTCGGACAGAAGTATTGTTCTGGATCCGAAGTAGGAGGTGTTGTGCACATGTGAGCAGTGAATGACTCAGAGTCTTGATACTAGAGAACTAGCCAGGGGTGCCAACAAATACTTTTATATATTTAAGTATAGAGTAAGATCAGTGAATTGAACCTTTGCTCCACATGACGAAAATTCTAGTTTCAGCTCTGTAGAACCATCTTCTTCAAGAACGTGCCACTAATAATTGATCAAGCACAAGCCGACCAGATAAAGTAGGCCAATTGCTTCAAGGGGTTTTCTAGGCTAAAATTATTGATAAACCATCCCAAAGACAGGTCATCAATATTATATCGATAATGATCTGACAGCCGGCACCTCAACCGATCATGAATGGAACAGGAAGTAAATGCCTCTGATCTCTATCTAGTGGCCAAACCAAGTGACTGCAAATTGGCTCTCATTCACATGAATGTTAAGCTGTAGTAACTCAGTTCAGCCACTACATAGAGAACGGAGCTGTCTGCTTCCTGTTCTACACTCAGAATACCAGATGCTAAGACCAGCTCATTCACGGCACTGCTGGGTTTGGATCCTCACTATTCTTATGTCAACGACTTATCCTTAAAGGGGTTGTCCCATCACAAGGATCCTATCTATACTGCTTGTTAATGTGGATGTAAGACTTTTCCTAAATATACTGCTTCAGCAAAACTGCTTTGTTTGTCCACTATCTTACTTTATTCAATTCATTGTTGACACAGCCCTTGACTTATCTGCTCAAAAGTCAAGTGATGTATCTACTGCTCTCAGTGGGAGGGAGGAGGGGCTAAGTGTACGGGATCAAGCCTGTGTTTCTAGCTATTCCTGTGTCTACACCACGTGACCTAGTTCCTGCACTCAGATAGGGGAGAGGAGCTGCTTTCATTTCTGAACTCGTCTTCTGTTCTCCCAGTTATCAGGCTAGCTAATTCAATTGTGTTCATTATGGCAGAGACAGGCAGTCTCTGTATGTAACACAGAATGGAGTTGCTCCTGCCTGTACTTCATAGTCCAATATTGTGCATATAGTGTTTAAGGACCTCTGATGACATCACAGGCCCTTCAGCCGCCCCATAGGATCATGTTATGCAGTGGGCGGAGCTACACACTAATTTGGGGGCAGGGCTAAATGGCAGGTTGCATGTGAAACCCCACCCACTAAATGATGAAAGAAACCAGGAAGAAAGAAGATTTTACAGCAGTGAAGACTGGTGAGTATGCGACGTGGGAATACCCCTTTAAGATAGGTCATCAATCATTTTAGCCTGAAAAATCCCTTTAATTGGTACATTTCCTCTATTTGCAAACATGATGTCATGATGTCAACAGCCAATCCCTGGTCTCAGCATCTATAATGTCCTATATTTAAGGAATACATAGGCAGAATTATGGTGATGGAGTAGTAATATGTATATCTATAGTTATCTCTGCATTGATAAAGGACGTCCCTTTAAGCCAACTATTTTTACCTCCATTGAGTTAAATTGAATCCTACTGTAAGTACACTGCACACGGCAATCCAACAATGCACTGGGGATCCCAGCGGCACTCAGGATATTCCCATTACCAGTCAAACCACAGATGGAAAAATGACCTCGGATTCACCTTACATGTCAAGAACGTTCCGCCAACATTTACGTATAATATCTATAGCCCGAGTACTGTGACAGGAAAACTAATTAATCAATAATAATTAATCTATATGATATGCAAACAGGTAGATTCTAATTAATAACTACAAGCAAATCTACGCAATCTTCTAATTACATTCACAGTAAAAAAATAAATAAAAATTCCAATATAAGTTCTTATTAAAAAAAAATTACAAAAATAGAATAAAAATTGCAAAACAAAAAAACACTAAAAATTCGACTACACCCATAGCACCAATTATCTAGAAAGCGCGAGCAGAAGGAAACATTTCAACTCACAATGGAATTATTTTTTATCAGACGAGCGATTCTTCATATTTTCTAATCCCCCGGTTAATAGTTTTACACACAAAAACTCGGCGCGGTTCTAAAGAAGAATTTCCTTAATGTCAACACAGGATTCTTAATTTACGTTCGAGAAACACAAAAGAGAAGGTCTTCACAGAAGATTAAACAGCGGGATAGTATAAATCTCTGGGAAATACATCTACATCAAGGAACTTTTAAAGGTGACTAGAGGACAAACATTGCAAGTAGAAGGCATGTAAATGATTATAAAATATATGTCAGCCTTGAGATCTGAGCGCTGAGATCTGGAGACGCTTCTATTTTCTTATACTAGATTAAATTATTTGCTTTCGCCTTAAGTTCTGTTCACACCTCGATGAGGAACGTCTGGAAGGAAAGTTCATCATATTGGATGGGAAGAAAAGCTCAGCATGCAGCGCTATTCTTTCCACTGGCTGAAAACATTGAGGGACCTCATTATAAAGCAATGGGATCCTTCAGGTACTATTAGTGTCTGTCATATCGTAATGCTATCACTTCATTATTTTCCTTTCTCTGCTCCTATAATGGAAAAGAAAAGATGAATTTTAATGAAAGTGTGAACGGAGTTTTAGGCTGATTTTACAGGATTGTAATCCAGTCCCATTCACCAGTGATATAGCTGTACGGGGTCAAAAATAGTATCGGTACCTGGTCTCTAGATCCCGCGGAGCCAAAAGCCCTCTGTCTCATAGGAAGACACTACTATGACACGTTACAAATGTTGCATTAGGTAGAGCTGTAGCTAAGGTTCAGTGCACTGACTTTACATTGCAACTTAATACATAAAAGTGCCTTGTTGTCCCCCTTACAACCATCAAACGGTGCGCATGTTCCTGTTGCCCTCCAGCTATGCCCCTGTATTGTCCTAGAAGTTGCCCCAGCTTATAAAGGGGCTGTGCCGCGATTGACGCATATCAGCTATCCACAGGGCAGGAGATAAGTTTCTGATCACTGGGGGTCTGATCACTGGTTCTTCCAGTGATCATAAGGACTGGGAACCAAAATTACCCATAAGGCCTCCTTGTGAATGGAGCATTGGTACACTTGTGTGAACCGACCCATAGGAGTGAATGGAGCACTGGTCATGTAAGCGCAATGGGCACTCCATTCAAATGGAGGCCTTAGGGGACTTGCAGTCACCCATCCTGCTGATCACTGGGGGATCAGCAATAAAGCCCCCATCGATTGGAAACTTATCCCTGTCCTGAGGAAAGGGGATCATCGTTGACAGTGGTACAACCCTTTTAAGCATCCATGTTATGGCCCCAATGTCCAGATCCAAACCCCCAATGTTATATGGTTCTATGGTGACCCAAGTTAACTGCAGTCATACCACATTGTTTTTAGTATTTTAGTCAAATGATTTTCTGAACAGTCGTATTGTATACTATGATCAGTGTAATGTAGATCCATACTTTGTATAATTGGGTGCAAAAGTAGAGTTATAGGGCAATGTATCCAAAAAAGGAGAACTAAGGAGAACTGTGGATTGCAGAGTTCTCTTTTTTTTCTGATACAACGATCATTACAACCTACATGTCTAACATACTTTTTCCCTAAACTAAGAAAATCTTATTTTCTCAACAAAACATATAAGAATAGGCAGTCAGCATCGAGCCTAGTTCCCACCTGAGACACATTCAGCAAAAAAAAAAACACTGTGAAGATGTCTGACATCAAACAGTTATTATAACATCTGTTACGCCAAGAGCCAACCAAGTAAGTTTTCGGTGTTCCAGTCACATTCCTATAATTTATACTGGGTGTTGGGTATTATTTCTTGGGATGCAACACACAAATGTGTTTACATAATGCAATCTTGCATTCTATTATGTGTAACCACACACCGTGAGGCGGCAATAATGACTTTCCCTGACAGAAAATCCATATGGCCGTTTATTGCGGAGCGGAGCCACTATATCCTCAGGCAGTTTTCTGCACTTCAAAAATTGCCCTGTTTCCTCTCAGTTATAAATAAAACCGTGGGGTTTTCTGACAATTTTCTGCAAAAATAATTGCAAATCATTTACATTCCAGTTTATAAAAATGTCACCCATCTCAAATGACAATGGCAATGTAGAAGTCACATTCATTACTGAGGTCTGTGTATAGTAACTTGCATAAATGAGGGATGGCTTCTGTTTTCTTAGACTTTTGTTTTCTTGTCAAGGTTCCAAAACGAATCTCAACACTCTTATCTTCAGCTACTACATGAATGAGGTTACGATTAGAGATGAGCGAGTAGTATTCAATCGAGTAGGTATTTGATCGAATACTATGGTATTCGAAATACTCGTACTCGATCGAGTACCACTCGCTATTCAAATGAAAAAGTTTGATGCAGAACCAGCATTGATTGGCCGAATGCTATACAGTCGGCCAATCAATGCTGGTTCTTCTCCTACCTTTAGAAGTCTTCTCCGTGCAGCTTCCCCACAGGGTCTTCCAGCTCTTCATTCACTCTGCCAGGCATCGGGCCTAGGCAGAGCCGACTGCGCATGTCTGCTTGTAGTGCGGGCATGCGCAGTCGGCTCTGCCCAGGCCCGATGCCTGGCAGAGTGAATTCAGAGCCGGAAGACGCCGCGGGGACGCTGCAAGGAGAAGACTTCTCGGAGGATCCAGCCCGACCCTCACTCGTGGACTTGGTAAGTATAATTTGATCGAACGTTGCCTACCCCTGAAACGAGCGTTTTCCCCCCATAGACTATAATAGGGTTCGATATTCGAATCGAGTAGTCGAATATTGAGGGGCTACTCGAAACGAATATTGAACCTCAAACATTTTACTGTTCACTCATCTCTAGTTACGATGGTAACTAAGGAGAATATAAACATTTAAGGAGTATTGTGTCCTATAATAAAGCGTAGCATATACTACATAACAGTGATAATTTAAATATAGTAATGCACTATTGCTTAAAGGGTATCTCCAATGATAAAGCATAAATGAATACTACAGGTGAGTATAAGAAACTTTGTAATATACTCTATCTTATTTAAGAAGTATGTTTCCTTCTTCACTTAAGCTGAGTTACTTTTTACATATCAGTATTTGGACATTCAATGGGGAGACAGAGGGTGCTTGAAAAAGCAGAATAGCAACTGCAATTGCTAAACTATGTGACATGGGAAGGATAGACGTTATCCCCACAACCTAAACTATGTGAGTGAGATACCATTCTGGCACTGCTATTTCAAGGCAAGACTCTACCATGGCACAGAATGAGGCATTAAATCAGTTAATAGCCTACTCATCCCTCTCCCCTCTCCATGGTGTTCTGTGTGTGAGCTGGATAGAACAGGACTCTATGTAAACAAACACTAAAGATACAGAGTAGAGAAGTTTGATAAGTGGAGAAAGAAACAGATTTCTTTAATAAGATATATTATAACGTTTCTTATATTCAGATTCATGAAAAGTAGTTTTGTGATTTGAGTCACACTTTAACCTCTTCCAGACAGCCCTTACATTATATCTATTTGGGCGGCCCCAGCCTTGTTCTGCAAAGTAGTAACAGTACATTCTTGCAGTTTTCAGCAGCTACTGAAACAGGGAGTCATCTGTAATTACAGCCAGAGGTCCCACAGAAAAGGCAGGGACGGTTTATTACCATCCCTGCCTTCCCGATCACTGTGTGCAAAACACTCATTGAGCACTGGATACACAGCTATGGGCGCTGCCATGATGTGGTTCCCCTCTGACCACATAATCCGCTGGGATCGGAGTCTATTAGAGCTGCTAGGTCCTACAGGACCCAAATCAGCTCAGACAGTCATAAACAGGAGGCTGTATTACTCCTGCAATTAGGGATATATACATATCAGCTGTATAGTTTGGGTACACTGGCTCTAGCACACACCTGATTGGGGTGTTGGAAATCGGACAATCTGCGATTGATGACCTATTGTAAGGTTTGATCATCAATGATGAAGTTCTGGACATTACCCTCCGATAAGGATCTGTCACCACGTCTGACATGTTTATTTTTGTAAATACTGTATTCCCATGAAATAAAAATTCTGGAGCATCTTTTCTTAGAGCTCTAGGTTGTGCCATTTCTCTGTTTATCCTCCAGCAAACACATGGTTGAATTGAGCGTTATAATTCCTCACGTCAAAGAGGCGTATCCCTGGCTCTGCACAGTCTAACACTGATTGGACAGAGTCCGACTATCTGATAACATGAAGTTGTCAAAGTATTCATATATAAGGAATAACAGAGGTGCATTGGCTACTCCATTCAACGTTATTGGACTGTCAATAATTTGGTAAAGTTCAGTCCCATAGAGCTGAAAGGAGTGGCAGCACACCTGCCTGACTGCTGCTCTATCCAGATGGTGATACAAGGAACTACAGGTAGTGTTAAATAGTGGATCCAAGATTCCTCAGTCTGTCTATACAGTACATTTGCTAGTCCACTTGCCACTTAGCTACATTTTGCTCTTATCATTGTACACGCTGGTCATATCATGTACGTTATTAGTGAATTAGCTCCATACAGGGGTGTAAGCACCGGGAAAGCAGTGGTAGTGGCTGCCACAGGGCCTGGGACATTAGGGGGCTGGTGGCAGCCACTTCTGCTGCACACTTTTTTTTTTCTTTTTTTTTTTTTTTTTATAAGTAGTTACTGACTGTAGTATCTCCAGCCGGTAATGGGCCCTATTTACTTACTGATCCCGGCTCCTGCTCACGGCCACCCAGTGCTTCCCCTTCTGCGGCTGTGAGCAGGAACTGGGATCGGTAAGTAAGGGCACAGGCCCGCGAACCCCATAACCACCACTATCGTTATATTCGGGGGTCTTTTCAAATGTTCACCTTGGGGCTCCGCCATTCCTAGTTATGCCACTGGCTCAATATTAAATATCGCTAGCAGAATACAATTGGCTACAAACTTACTACCAGTTATGTTGTCAATGACAATGTTAGTACCCCATCCATCAGGAGATCCACTGGTAATCTGGTAATCTGGTAATCTAGTGGGATAGTTTTGCCTTGAGAAAGGACTGTTATTTTTGATCAATGATCATTCAATAACATAATGAATTACAGTACCAGCATATTGTAATTCTTTACAGTATATATACTGTGACTGTCACTCTCTACAGGGAGAGCCTGGAGGACGCAACAGGTAGCAAAACACTGTATAAACTCCTTCCAGATGCCTCCTTTGTTATATTCAAAGATCCCAGTAAGGGAAGGGAGCAACGCTAACAACTTTGCCACCAGGCAGCCCTAGGCTCCCAAAATGTGTGAATGCATTTCATCTGTACTTTAGGAGAAGCAAGCCTGGCTGTGAGTACAATTCTAAATTCCCTAATACGAAAATTAGTAACAAACATACAAAAAGTAAAGCTTCCGCTACATGATTATTTAGACAATGCAGAACGTCTCATGTGAATACATGGTGCTGGGTTCCTTCACATATTATAGATGCTTTCTAGAATCCTAGTAACTTATCTCTTTACAAAAATGCATTGTCTATAGGGTACCCTTTAAGAATATTTAGGCTGTGATTGATAGATTGGTGGATGGAGAGAGAGAGAGAGAGACAGAGATAGAATATCACACTTTAATCCACATAAACAGTAATCTATATTATACTTAATATTTATTAAGCTGACCATATAATTTCAGTGGAGCTTGGTCGTCCATATAAGATGTACAGTATGGAGGTCTGCGAGGAGGAAGGTGTTCGACTATCTATAGGTTTTGGCCAACTTAAGGAAAGTTCAATTCCTTGTAGCCTGACATTAGTATTATCAAAGCACCTACTTTACCCTATAGAACTATTCCAATTATAAAACGATACTAGAAAAATGTCATGTTATTTAACCAATTCCATGCTTGTTAAAGGCCAAGTCTACCTCAGCATCCATCATTTTCATTATCGTGCTAATTCCTGCAAATCAAAGCAATCTCACGAATACTGTTGGATCAGTCGGTCAGGTTTTAATAACCATTGTGCATCAGTTACATGTAACGTCCATTAAAAACTTATTCAAAATGGACGACACTTAACTACTCTGCTGAATCGGGTGTAAAAAAAACAAGCTTAGTGTCATTTTAATTCATGCAACGTTGGCAATACGATCTAACCGGTCTTTGAAACACGGTCTAGTGTCAAACAAGAATTAAAAGCCCAGAGCAAAGACTTTCAGTCCTCCAATATACCCCCGCTAATCCTCCAATGGCTCCTCTCCAAACTTAAGATTTATACATTAAGAGGGTTTAACTAAATGAATTCTGCTCCAGAACATGTGCTGTACTTTGCCATATTTAGAAATAAGACCCTGTTCTATCTGGCACTGGATTATATTTTATCTTTCCTTCTAGGTTGAATGTGTAAAGCACGTTATACATATCACTCTATGGATTACGTGACTTATGAAGGTCTTTTTAGTGTTTTTGTCCTTTTTATACTGTAGTTTTTATATGCTTGTCTTAAATGTTATATTGCTTTATTGCTTCTACATTACAATATAAAGTGATATAAGATCAGCACATCAATGCTTATTACGCTCAACACCAAATCTTAAGGTCACCCGATGAGTCACTAACATTGATTTTTAGGTATACAGCTAACCGTATGGGTGATCTAAATACACTCCATACTGTGCACCATGAAATCAATGCAATCAGGGTAAACTAGATGTTCAGCAATGAATATCACACAGCAATGTCTCCCAAGATCTCTGCTCATTAAAACACATTAAGGGTCCATTCACACGGAGTAATGTGCCGCGTGACGTGGCATGTATACGGCGTGTGAGACTTTGCGCGCCGTAAAAGCTCCTATTGATTTCAATGGGAGCCTGGATCGTATACACTGTGTTATTTTGCGGCTGTGATTTTGCGGCCGTAAAATAACGCCATGTATACGATCCCAGTTCCCATTGAAATCAATGGGAGCTTTTACGGCGCGCAAAGTCTCACACGCCATATACGTGCCACATCACGCGGCACGTTACTCCATGTGAATGAACCCTAAGGCCAATTTTACTAGACATCAGATTGGCAGTTGTGTTAAACAAGTATGTAAGGATCTATATTGTAAGGGTCAGTATGTTATACTTTGTGGCATAAGAAAGTTGTAAACCTTGACTTTGCAAATGCGATTTGTAGCAAAAATTGTTTGTTTACATCACCCTTGCCACTTGTCTGAAAGGGGGCATGGAAGGGATATGTCATGCAAAAGGAGCCACTGACCCCATCTGACTTATAATCATTTACACCAATTTGCTAGTGCAACTCATGTGTAAAATGTATGCTATAAGCCATAGCTCCCAACCGTCTCAGATCCGGTGGGACAGTCCCGATTTTACAGTGCTTTCCCACTGTCCCGGATAGCTTACGGTTTGTCCTACTATGCCACCTGAATTGTTTGGATGTTAAACTTTGTTATGGTAGGCAAGAGGCTAAATCCTGGTAGATGCTAAATCCTAGTGGGTTAAAGGACCTTTAATAACATCGTGACCATACGATTAGACAGTGGGGCGTTGCACAGAAATAGGAAGCTGCTGGGAACGGAGACTGATGAAGGTAAGGAGGAAAGTAGAGATGAGCGAATACTATTCGAGCACATTCCCATAGGAATGAATGGATGCAGCCTGGATCGGCGTCCAACCCTGCGCGCTGGCCGCTCCCATTCATTCCTATGGAAGCGTGCTATTCGAAACTACTGTATTGAATAGTATTCACTCATCTCTACACGTGTGAGCAAGAGGGGAGAACTGGAGGCAGATGTAAGAGGAAATTAAACTGGGTGGGTGGAGCTAAATTTCTGCATCACATATTTTGTCCCTATTTCTATCCTTTGAAAGTTGGGAGGTATACATGAGCTGTCATAGATTTCAGTGAGGTGCACAGACCAGGCATAGTAAGTAGAGATGAGCCAATAGTATTCGATCGAATACCTCGCTCCCATAGGAATGCGTGTAAGCGGCTGAACACCAAGGGGTTAAGGTAGGTCAGGTAGGAAGGAAAGGTCACTGATAAGTGGGGAAAGAGGCATTTTTCTCTGATAATATATAATACAAAGTTTCTTCTATTTGCTTGTACTATTCACTTATGAAAAGTTTGTTAAAAGTGATGTGACCATTAACATTTAGCGTTCAGTACAAGTAATATCTCCATTGGTAATAAGTGAATCGAAAGGTTTCCTAAACCTCGATCCATAATGTAAAATACAGTTTTTGATCGTCCAAAGTGAAGCCATTCTGCACCGATAAACTGAGCTCTGCTTTATATATGCCTATGTAAGCAAAATTACGGAAAGCAGCATTATGCTAAGCGAGCGCACTGACAATGATTGCTGCCTGCTGTGATGTCTGATTGCAGGAATAAACATTTGTAAACTACGTGTGAGCTTGTTACTGAGTAATTATTGTATCAATGCTGTGACGGTGAATTTAGAAGATGTAAAGTGTAGGAAATAGTTGTCAAAAGCATGGGAGAAAGCTAAGAAAAAATAACAGCAGTAGTCCTAAAAAATAGGAACAGCTATCGGTATGCATGGAAATGATTGGCATATTAAGAGTTAATGGTGGGGTGTAGTGGTACATACATGAAGGGCGCACCGGTAATAATTCTATATACAGATAACCTATCCTCATGTATGTGTATGTACATATGACAGAGTACTGTGTATATTATATCCCTTTCCGTACCATCTGGTATACAGCGGCGGGCGAGATTGTAAGGCAGTATTTTCCTGTGCCCTTTCTATTCCAGGTCACTGGATTATGATTTGGGGCAACCTGTGTTTTATTTTTGAGCCAATCCATTTAACTTCTGGCAAACCTTGTAACACAGGGTTGATGCGATCCCTGCAGAGCCTGAAAATAAATGTTTTATATACCTGCTTACTATTTCTCTATGATGCACACATCTCTTTATAAGTCAGTCTCCAAGCAAAATGGCTACACTTCAATTATTCACGCTTTAGTGCTGGAGGTCTGTAGCCTTCCTATAATTGGCATATACTGTATGAGATCATAGATATAAGGGATTGCTTCATTTTCTGGATTATTAGAAGACAGACACAATAACTATACTTGTATCTTCAGCAAAACTGAGCAAAAGTCCACTCATACATGACTATATTATAAGGAGTCTATATTTGTCCCATTTTAAAGGGTGTCCGACAAAAACTAATAAGTAGAGGTGAGCAAACAGTAAAATGTTCGATATTCGTTTCGAGTAGCCGCTCAATATTCAACTACTCGAATCGAATATCGAATCCTATTATAGTCTATGGGGGGAAAATGCTCGTTTCAGGGCTAGGCAACATTCAATCAAATTACACTTACCAAGTCCACGAGTGAGGGTCGGGCTGGATCCTCCGAGAAGTCTTCTCCGTGCAGCGTCCCCGTGACTTCTTCCGACTCGGAATTCACTCTGCCAGGCATCGGGCCTGGGCAGAGCCGACTGCGCATGCCCGCACTACAAGAAAATGGCCGCTTACAGTCAAATCGGCCATTTTCATGCGCAGTCGGCTCTGCCCAGGCCCGATGCCTGGCAGAGTGAATTCAGAGCTGGAAGAAGCCGCGGGGAAGCTGCACAGAGAAGACTTCTAAAGGTAGGATAAGAACCAGCATTGATTGGCCAACTGTATAGCAT
Organism: Leptodactylus fuscus; assembly: GCF_031893055.1. Taxonomy (NCBI): domain Eukaryota; kingdom Metazoa; phylum Chordata; class Amphibia; order Anura; family Leptodactylidae; genus Leptodactylus; species Leptodactylus fuscus. The sequence continues at coordinate 31,214,027 of NC_134274.1, forward strand.
TCGGCCAATCAATGGTTCTGCATCAAACTTTTCCATTCCAATAGCGAGTGGTACTCGATCGAGTGCGAGTATTTCGAATACCGTAGTATTCGATCGAATACCTACTTGATCAAATACTACTCGCTCATCTCTACTAATAAGTCTTATTGAGTATGAAATAATAAATTGAGGAATTTACTAATGCACTTTAGTGTCAAAATCTGCCCCAATAACCTGGTTTCAGTGACCCCATCCTGGTGCCCACATTTCCGTGTTCATCTTGACACCAGATATAGTTTCCTTCCTCCTATGTACCATCATGTTCCCGTTACTTGCGTGGAGGGGGCTGACTTTCAGGTTCAGTTCATCAGTTAACCCAACCCCTTCTCGTTCTCTCATGTTAGGTTCACACTAGCGTTCAGGTTTCTGATACCCAATCTGCTTAAGGCTAAGGCCCCACGTTGCGGATGGAATGGATGGAATGGGGGACGGAATACCCGAATGGAGACTGAGGGCTTGTGTGAACCTGGCCTAAGTCAACCATAATGGAGAAGGGAGCTGGTTGAGCTATTGTACTGAGACAAAAAGCTAGCCCATTTCATGTGCATTACTGATCACATACTGACACAGAAGTGTACTGACCAACATGAAAGTTAGGCCGCCAGGACCAAGGGCAATGGATCACATATGTTCAATAACTTCATTGTTAAGAACTACAATGTTCATATCTTAAATAAATCATGTTGTTGTTACATCAGCGTACCAGCATTTCATTCCACCGAAAGAAGAGCACAACCGGTTCCTCCATTTTAAGGGTATATCCCTCAGAATAAGTTGCATTTATACCATTCGACCCAAGAGTCGTAAGCCGAAGACGCTAGCCTACAAATTCGGTGACTAATACCTGATTGCGTATTATAAAGGCGTAAGACAAGGTAACTGACTATGAAATCTACAAGGTCTCATATGCCTAATTAGTGCAGCCATGCTTGGTTCATTATATTTCTTTTGATCACATACTGACACAGAAGTGTCCTGACCAACATGAAAGTTAGGCCACCAGGACCAAGGGCATTGGATCACATATGTTCAATAAAATACATTGGTTTCAACATTTAACATTTTCAAAACAATACAGTGGAATTTTCTCTGGTTAGACAATTCCTTTAAGGCAATAGAGTCTCTGTATTTTAAAGGGGTTTTCTAGCTCCATATGGATTTTTGATACTGATGACTAATTCACAGGATAGTTCATCAGTTTGAGAGTAGAGATGAGCGAACACTGTTCGGATCAGCCGATCCGAACAGCACGCACCCATAGAAATGAATGGAAGCACCTGTGACGCTGACTTTGCCGGCAGCCGGCCGGCGTCACAGGTGCTTCCATTCATTTCTATGGATGCGTGCTATTCGGATCAGCTGATCCGAACAGTGTTCGCTCATCTCTATTTGAGATCTGTGGGGTCGGATATGGAGCTTGTTCAAGCAATAGAAGTTCCATTCGTCAAAACTACCATCTGCTAATGGTATAGAAGCAGCCTCCTCAAGCCCTTTTATCCACTGCAGTAGTTTACAGAGGCTACCGAAAACGATGATATATGCTGGGTCCGGGTGTCAGACCCTCACAGATCATATAATGATGACCTAAGCATGAAAAAACCCTTTAAGCCTTCACTATAGGTACTAGTATATATGCAGAGCACCCAAAACATTATATAGGATACTAGTCTCCTCATGTGGTACCAAGAGACCTTTTTGGTCATCTTACGGATCAAGGCTTGCATGTTTACTCCCTTTGTGCACTTAATAAATGCACCAGTAACGCTGCACCCAAGTCGACCCAAAGAACACAAAACCGAATACAGCCATTTTATAATAAAGTGGAAAACTGAAGGGAAATCGACCTCAACCTACAAAGGTGCTTAGGAGGCCAAACCATAGTTAGATCTAAGAACATACTGTGTGTAGCTCAGTGAAAAGTCAGCAGAGTCTTCAGAAACTAAAGTGGAATTCATCACTTGCGGCAAGGATAGTATCTTTCTAACTATATCAATGTATATTCAATTACAAAGACTCCAAGTATATTAAAATAACGTCCTTTGTTATTTCCTGTATTTCAGTTCGGTGGCTTCTGTTATATATCTGGAAAAGTTGACATATTGGACATTCCTATTCCCACTGCAGGACTTGAAACCTCCAACACAAGGAAGAGATTTCCCTCAGCTGCCGCTCTTTTCTGGAGGTAATTTTTGAGGTGTCATTCAAAGTCTCCTTTCCAATAACAGATGCTTGAGGGAGTTTAGGAGATTCAATATATCCCACTACTTCAGGTTTAAAAGAAATGGACATACAATAACATTAAAGCACTGAAAATCCAGGCGCTCTGATTGTTTACAATATCATCTGTCAGGTAAACTGCGGATTCTTGGCTGGACAAGCAGAAGTACAGCGAGAAGGGGCTGAAATTAAATTCCGCTTCAAGTAAGAAAAATAGTGAAGATAGCGCAAGGTGGAAAAATATTTTATTAGTAGATTAGAAAGAAAAGACCTCGAGTGTCTGGCTGATGGAGGATGATGCCAGAATTTGGAAAATTGAACGTCCATATTTGAACTTAATTTCAATTTTTTTCATATTATTTTATATGGAATCATTTTCGAACATATATTTTATATTAGAGTAAAAGGTAACATTGTTCATTTTTAAGGGGCACCGCCTGCTCCCCTTACGCAACTATAGTGTTAATTCTGTCCATCTGCAGCTACCACTTGACTGAATTTGGACAACTTCTTCCATATTTGGTGCTGGGGAGGTATTCTCCCATTAATATGATGAATAGGTCAACTGCTGTACTCCATAAAGGTTTCTGCTTTGCTCTGAATCAATCTTTTTTAATCCTTTAGAATACATGATTATAGATTAAAGCTCTTTTCTCACTGGCCATCGCACCTTCCATTGTCAAGAATCCATACGAAATATGAGAGGTGTCATGAATAGCTACAATCCATTCCACAGGCTCTTCTATATCATCTACTGTCTACCATATAGCTTTCCGATCTTAAAAGGCCAATGCATACCAATGCTCCTATTCATAAACCATTTATGTTGGCACAGACTTCTCCAGAACTCTTGCCCCACCATCCTGTGCCTGAGCAATAAGGTCCTTTTGGTGGCAAAACTTCTAAGGTATTCTTCTGCCCTGACATTCTGTATTTATTATTATTGATCTTGTCTATCACCTTTTCTGACTTACTGTTTGTCTCCTCTACTCCCTGAACTCTGCCTGTCCTAACTCCAGCCTGAACGTACTCTGCCTGTCCCAACTCCAGCCTGAACGTACTCTGCCTGTCCCAACTCCAGCCTGAACGTACTCTGCCAGCCCTGATCTCTGCTTTACTGACTACACCATTTACCATCTCACCAGAGGTATAGCTTGAAGTTCCTGGGCTCTACTGCAGAAACTGCAATGGGGCCTCTGCTTTATTTATGTCATTTAGAATAGTGCTCCATTTTATAGGGGCAAAGGGACCAGTGGGACTACTGCAGGGTCCATTCCATGTAGAAAATTCCAGATTCCTATTTGATGACTGAATAAGAACAAAGCCTCATGAAGGTCCTACTACCTACACCTATAAAAAGTGGAGTTCATCTGTGGGGAAAAAGAATGTTTACCAAAATTTGGACTTCATCATGAGGTTTATAGAACAGTATGCTATAATAATAGACTAAAAAGAATCCTCTGTATATATAGCTCCCACCCTGAAGGATCTATAGTAATAAATCTGACCACACACCTGTAAAAGTTGGACCACACTGGAATATAAACAGCTCTGCTGAGGTCAATGGTGAGCAGAATGTAAAATAATCCATGATAAAAGATCTGGCAGGGACAATGTTTTCTTTTCTCTTAGAAAATCAGACACGGCCATAAAATCCACCTTTAGTAAAAGTGAAAAGTTCAGGAAGAAGCTGAGATGTCAAGTGAAGTTTAAAATACTGGATCTTCAAGGAGATGAAAGAGTTTGGAGAAGTCGGATATGGAAATGTACACCAAGAACATAACTCTTATCCACCATTAAATTTAATATCTACACCATTTTTGTTACAGTTATGGAAAGAAAACATCGTAAATCCGAGGTATTTAGACTATTAGTGGGATTCTGAAAATCGGCCAAGATCATCTCGTGTTGAGAAACTCCATTACAATGCCACACACATGGAATCCATAAATCTTTCATCAGATCTAGATGTGTTGCACATGTTCAATATTAGTACAGTCCTGTATAAGTCTTTGTGGTAATGCGATGATATAGGGCTTATCCGCGCTGCGCTGCCAAGTGCTGTGCGCAGATCGTGTATGACGGTGAAAGGAGGGAGTACAGCTTCTGTAGGACTCTATATGTATGGAGATATTCTCCTTATAAACAAAACCTCTAGGGGAGAATTTCTTCATATATAGAGAGTCTGGGGGCATACAGAGGGACAGTAGAGATCTCATGAACCTATATGACATCCCTATTATAGCAGTTGTGACAGGCAGAGTGCTGGAGTCTCACTATATCAGCCCCAGATTCCTGACTTATGTGTGGTCCAGGGCAGGTCTGGAGTAGGCCTCAGCCCCAGGTGTGGGTACTAAGGCTCATTACTGGCCCATAAGGGTGCAGAGCCTGCACTTCAGGGCAGATCCTGGGAGGAAAGTAAGTGCCTGGGTCTGTCTTGACACTGAAAGCCTTGTGATACGGTACAGTGTTGTTTTGGTTGATTCATGTGGCTGGTAGTACGCCACATGTACAGTTAGTATTTTCTATTTAGTTAGTGCTTAGATGAGCAGGATTTTAGTTTGACATTATTTTGCTTGAAGTTAAGGCTGTATCTTATTTTGCTCATTTTTGTACCTGATGTAAAGGTCTATTTATTTAGCTGTTTTTCTTTTTCTTAATATTTTTTTAAAATGTATTTCTATTGTCTATTTATCCTTGTGTTGACAAGTCATCCTCAGCTATATCCAAAGGGGTAACTTGAATTTCCTGGGCTCCAGTTCAAATACAATATACAAATCTGTAATGGCGCCCCTATGTACCTTGTGTCATTTAGAGTCCTGGTATATTTTGGGGGGCCCCATCAGGGTCAAGGGCCTAGTGGTGACTTCTACTTCTCCACCCCCTGTAGCTACACCCCTTATCTGTTAACTACACAAGTCAATGCCTAGATGTGCCATCTTTATAGAGTAGGTCAATTGGCACCACTACATAGATGTTTACTACCTGCACCCAGCGCCGCACCTCCCATGAGGCGACCTGAAGCGACCGCTTCAGGCGGCACTATGCCAGGCCCCCGGGAGGAGCGGCATTTTTGCTGACCTAAGCCAGTCCAGGACAAGCTGTCCGGGTGGCTTTCTGTCGTCTGCCTCAGGTGGCATAAAAGCTAGGTTCACCCCTGCCTGCACCATTTATTAACTATTTTTAACAACCAGATACTTTACTCTGTGTGTCATGGTGTGGTAAATAAATAAAAATAAATGTGTCAAGCCGTGTTATGTACTAAACTTCTGACAGCGTTATAGAAAAGGATGTTTGGCAACTCTGTCTAGTTGTGTTGTATGTAAGCGCTTGTCTTGTTCGTGCAGGCGGTATTGCTTTAGTACTGTGTTATAATACGTGAAGCAATACACTTATCACTAGACTTGACTGAGAACATGTTTATCCTACAGAGATAAATGAGATGAAATATCAGTTTAACCATCTTAAAAGAGAGACTTGTCTGCAAACATGAATTTTATCTGAAAGCTGGATGTCTCTAAGCAGCCATATCCAGAGTAGTTTACGAGCCTTGTTCTTCATTTAGACACATTAAATGGTGAATGTTTTACTAGTATGGAAATAATCAAGTTTTATCTTTACATCAATGTTTATGTCAATGGCGGAAAAAAATTTGAAGAGCACTTAAGGGGGCCTCGCACCATGCCTAAGTCTGCCCATATGCCCTATTAGGATTGCCAGCTAAGTGCCCAATCTAGTCTTCATATTAGATAACGGCTGCAAACACATGGAAGACACTGGCACAGATTTATTAATAGTACAATTGGACGGCTTAGAATCAGATTAAGCTAATGAAGAATGATAGCATTGGAAAGCAGTTACTCCTTATTGTCTAATTTTATGCCTCCTCTTGGTGGGCTTACTTAATCTCAATGCCTCTGCTATTTTTTAAAAATGCTGTGTCTCACTATTGTGATTACATACTTGATGTGATGCCCCCTGGTGTTCATTTGATTTATTTTCAGAACGTCCACCTCATATCAGTGGTAACACACATTCAGTAGTTCGGTACCATCAATTACACCCTTCTGCATACAAATTACAAGCGATTCGTACATTTGTGATGGCCGACCAACAAGTCTTAGTTCAGTACAAGCAACTTTTAACTTATACTGAACACATGAGGTGGACATTCTGAGACTAAATCAATAAAGCAGTAGGGGGCGCCATAACAAGTTGTAGAATCAGTATTTACATTCAACTGAAAACTTTTTGTGCTTTCAGGGATCTAACACAGTAAATTAATCTTTATTTGTGGGATAAGTCTTATGTAAACATTTCCGACTTGCTCCTTTTTACATATTTGCCATATCTTTATAAGGAATACATTCTCTATAAAGGAATCAATGGAGAATACTTCATTTATTTATGCCACACAACTGGAAGTATCCAAAAGGGGAAGGGGTTGGGAAGTGGAAACTTATCCCCTACTCACAAGATAGTGGGTAAGTGTCTAATCACTGAGGGTCTAAATTGCAAGGTCCTCCAACGATCAGGAGGACAAGAGACCAAAAATCCAGAACTTTGCTTAATTCCTCCGAGAGCTTCAGGAATAAATTGACACTTGGGTGTTACCACTTGGGGTGTCCAATCAGTTCTAACAGAGCCTCAAGTGATCAGGAGGACAAGAGACCGAGAGAACACCTAAAGCCTCCTTGTGAATGGAGTGCCGATTTACTTGCATGACCAGTGCTCTATTCACTTCCATGAACCTGAAGCCCCATAAAGGTGAATGGAGTAGGGGTCACAAAAGCAATCAGGTCCCCATTGTCTACCTATCCCCTTTTCTGTGGATAGGGAATAAATGTCCATAATGGCACAATCCCTTTAAATGTATAACTACCCCCCCCCCCTCCATATGGCCATGGATTTGACTATCCGCATCCTTTTCACTGATTACTTTATCCCCTTAACCCTGTCTAAGCCTCTCACCTCTGCCAGATCAGTTCTCGCTGCGCCAAGCTGATGAGATGCAGATACATTGAAACAGCTGTCCTTGGCTGAGAGACTGTATCTGGTATAATCTCAACATCATTGCAAACAAAGGCCTCTGAGAAGGTCGGCATGATGTTAAAGGGAGCGCCCTCTATAGGTGTGTTTGACTGAGACTCTGTCTTCCTAATTACATCATGGAAGATAGACTTGCACATTCTCAGTCAGCGCCCTCTATTGGTGTGCATACTTGAGGCACTGACATCCTAATTACACCATGGAAGTCAGATTTGCATATTCTTCCCATATTACTATACTCCACTAATTTTCACCTACCAGAAATTTTACTAAATAATAATTATTGCCTAGATGCAATACCAGGCACAGCCCATAGACAAGAGTGGCGCTGTTTCAGAAGAAAAAACAAAACAAAACAGACCTTTTTTGTAATGAAAATAATCATTGAGGATTTCAGGCCGCATGTTGAAACCCACATCAGTATTCTTTAAGTATTGTACTGAAAAAGTTGTGAAAATACCAACCAAAATTACAAGCTCGCCTATAACTTTGGAAGTAAAATAGAAACTGTAATGAAAGCGATGTATCTTGTTTATACCAATTTCCTTCTGTACTACAGCACATAAAATATTTACAGCGCACTCTTACTTTTTACAGTTGCTGTGCGGGTGCAGTTGTAGAGTATAGCGAGCTCTCCAAATACTTTTCCTGGTCCCATGGTGCATAGCTTCACACTTTCTTTTGTTACTTCTACCTTGCCATCTGGAGAAGAGAAATAAATAAGAGAAAATTAGTATTGACAATAAAAATGTAGATTTTTTTTACTTTTCAGGTAGAATCATTTTGAAAGATACATTAAAATACAGAAATGGTAATATGGCATTGCGTCCGTGATGATAGTGCTTTACACATATAGTCATGTATGGTCATTGACTATACTAAAGAACAAAGCTGCACAGTTCAAAAAAAAACATAAGAAACCAATAGCTGATGAATTGGCATGGAATTTGCCAAATTGTTTTAGAGATTGATAGGGGTCACATAGGACGGATGTGAATCAAATGTTCAAGTTTTCTAAAAGAGTAATTGTATGGATGGCCAAAGAGGATAAACTTTACAGAATGCATCATTACTAGGGTTGAGCGATCGTGTTCGGAAAAAATCGATCGGATCGATCGGAATTGCGAACACGATCTTTTTAGGTGGGATCGAGATCGGTAGTATTTCCCACAATGCCTTCACATTGAGTATATAGTGTATACTCAGTGTGAAGGCTCCGCTGCGGTTCCATAGGAATGAATGTAAGCAGCCGGCACACAGCCTTAACCCCCTGCGTGCCGGCTGCCTCCATTCATTTTAATGGGAGACTAAAGTAACATCTCTAGTAGCTACTTAACTCCAGAGATGGCTGCTCCGCTGCTCTTCGCCTCGCTGCCGCTCCAGCTGCAGTCTTCTTTGCCTCGCTGCCCCGCCTCCCAGGTTAGGAGAGTGTGGGCGGGTTAGGATAGTGTGGGTGGGTACAGGGCGGGGAGACGTGACGTCTCCCCTCCCAGTACCGCCCACACTCTCCTAACCCACCCACACTCTCCTAACCTGGCAAGGAGGGGGCAGTGAGGCGAAGAAGACTGCAGATTAATAAAAAAAAATTAATTAAAAAAAACAAAAAAACATTGACTTGCATTGGGATCGGAATTGGGATTGAGATCGGGTTCGAATGAAAAATGATCGGAAATCGGATTTTAAAATTGATCCTGAAAAGTCAGGATCGGCTCAACCCTAATCATTACTCATGTCTCGAGTATATAAAGAGGACATACAAATAGGTCCTGATTTTTTTCACCCCCTTGGATTGCAGAGTGCCATATGTACATAAGAAGCCTTATATGACATATCACAAAGTAATATGCTACCTGTACATACTGTATCCTCAGTATATGTGTCCTTGAATAGATGACATATTAAGGGTAAACACCTGTAGATCTAGTCATTAGTTTTTTGGCGTATATGGATGTAATTGTGGCCACTTCTTGTGTCAACGATTCTCCATATTGTTAATTCTGGGCCTGTTGGGGAATATATTAAGACTGGCATATGAAATGCCAGTCTTAATATATTCCCCTATAGTGTATTGTTTATTTCATTTTCAACAGTGATATAGTGTAAGTGATAATGTGCTGATTCAGTACTGACCATACTGTCTGTATCAAACCCAAAAGCCAATGACCTAGACCACTTTGTTGCTAAAAGCAGTCTGTTGGCAATCCTGACATGTCTATTTTAATAAATAATTCTATCCCCCATAAAGTAACAACTTTGAAGCATCTCTTCGTAGAACTCGGCGTCAATCCTCCTAGAGGAATAAATTGGTAACTGAGTGTTACCAGTTGAGAGTGTCCATTCAGTGCCAAACTATATAGGGACACACCCAGCTCACAAGGGGAATGGATGGACCTATTGTCAATTTATTCAGAGATATTGAAAAGAAATAACAGGAGAATGACACAATGCAGAGTTATGGAATATGACTTTCCAGAACTGGTGAGTCATGGGTAATACAAGTATTTCATAAAACAGGTATATCAGTAGTAACAGATAGGTCGGCCGTTCCTCCCCTGTGTGCTGGCCGGAGCCGGCATCCACTCTACCCCCTGCATTAGCCATAATGGATCGCTGGAAGGGGGGAGTTTTTCACCCAGGGGCAGGCCGGAGCGATACACCCGTGTCCTTAATGGCCCAGGGAGGCAGGCGTCTTTGACTATGACCGAGGGATAGACGGTGGTAATACTTACCTATCCCCCAGACGGAGGAGAGCCTCTCATCCCGACCCTGTGTAGGGACAGGAAACACTGGTGAATGATGGTGGGAGTGGTGTATTTAACAAGTCTCTCAGTTCCTGTCCCTACAGCGGGTCAGAGGTCAACCTCCTTGTGTAGCCGTCATGGTGGATGTAATGGAAATTCTATTTTTGTAAAAAGTGACAATTATCAATAAAATAAAACCCGGTTACTCGAGTAGGTTTTTAGATTTTAGTTTATATTTATTAGTTATACTTTTTAAGCTGGAAGGGAAATAAATACACATTGTATATTTTTTACTCGCTGCTGTTTATAACCCCATTTGACGTGGGTAACTCCTCTGATTTAGGAATATTCACTGCTAACCATGGAACGCTTTGTCCTCTATGCATCCGTAAATCCGGTAGCATTTGTGCTTCATCAATCTTGCTCTCTTTGGAAACATATCTTTTATGAATGGGGAAATATATATAGCCCCAGAAGCGCTGTTAAAACACTGACTAACATAACTCTTATACACGTTGTCACATTAAGTATGGCACGGCTCCTGGCATTTCCCATGGCTCATCATTAAAATCCACAGTTTAGTATCACCACCACAGTTAATTGGTATCTTTGTCAAGACAAACAACCCACCAGTGACTCGGTAGGTCTACAGTAGGTCTGACTTGTTGCACGCCTATCAGGTCTACATGCCTTTGCCAAGCTCTGTAAACTTCTTGAAGAAGTTTGAAAATTTCAGTAAAGGGAACCTTATCTTACAGAATTAGCATATAAAACATATACGAGTGACTCCTTAATTAACCCTATGGTAATATTAAATGAGTTGTATTAAATTATGAAATATGTGACACATTGAGATGCATTAAAAATAGATGAAATTTCCCTCCAACTCTGCTTTTTTAGAAGTAGATTCATACAGAGGACATTGTGAGAGTTGAAAAAGATATTCATTGTGGCCTTATATCTCTGCCATGTTATTGAATAGGCAAAAAGTAAGGAAATTAGAACAAGTATATATCTCCAGCTGGCACCAAGTATGTATAGAGGTTATACCATGAAAAGTATTCAACCTCTATCCATAGGACAGAGAATAAATCCCTCATCGGTGGGGGGCCTGAACAATGAAACCACCAATGATACTGAGTAGGGGCTGTTTTCCCCCATTGCACATACATCCTTATATAGATGGACCAGTGTTCCCATTCACTTCATTGTTTTACATTGGCACTGCCAATAAGGTAATTGGGAGAATCACCACCGAGTTACACACCTACATTCAGCATGGTTGGGGTTAGGCAAAAAGCAACCCTCTGCCCCTGCCCATTCTGAGGATCATAGGGACTCAGCGGTGAGAGCCCCACCAGTCAGTCATATATTTATCCTCTATCCTCTGGATAGCCAGGAGTTTACCATACACATGAATATGATGATACCTGACAACCATCTAAGGTGTATGGGACTTCCCAACTTTCCCGACAATGGTTGAGGATAATAAGGACCAGGCTTTTATTTCAACAAGCCTGTTCAATTTGTTCCCTGGGAGATAAATCACCACTTAAGTTATCTCATAGAAGAGTTCCTCCATCACCCTATTCAGAATACATGCCGAACTGAGCATCCATGTGTATAAGGATGTTGGAAAACATAACTGTAGGTCATACAAGCCTTTGGCAACAAGCTGTGTAATATGTTTGGCATGCCTTATCAAACACTTTTCCATTCTGTTCCATGCCAAAGGAAGGATTTACCTCTATGATGTCCTCCTAAGGCACATCTAAAAGTTCTTCATGAGACAACCTAATATGGAAAAAGATAATCTCAGTTGTTGATCACCAAGTCTAGACTACTGGAAGGCACAAACCCTGCCACTATGGCAATCATTGATAAGTATCCCTTTAAGAGCGGTTTCCGGAAGCCCTTCAGATGCGGCATATGCTGAAGACTGGCAATAGAAACCAAATAACACAAACAATAACTCAAAAATGACTAAATAATATAATAAAAAACTGACACAAGGGGGAAACAGTGACTCACGTTTCCCAGCTAATTAATATTTAACAACTTGTTGTTATCAATGTGCTATGTAATGAAAAACAAACTAATCCCAAAGTAGCGAACAGTCGCTCTTCAAAGGATGAATAGGCGACAGCATTAGGAGAAATAAGAGATTTGTGAAAGTATATTAAGAAAGATGGACGATTCTTCATCAGACATTATTCTCTTCCATTCAAGACACAGAGATATAGTATGACAGTTCTTTCCAAGAGCGGAAATTACTTTGACCTATAGCCATTATTTAATTCCCATCTTTCTTTCTATTCTTTTTGAACTTAATCTCCACGATGAGTGAGTCAGTCTTTATCGGGCCGGTAACACCACACACATGGTTATCAAAGGAGACAAGTCATCCGAATAAAGAGATGTCTAAGGGCATCCTAATACCTACAAAGATGATGAGAACAGGAACACAATGAGGTATAAAATACCAATTTATAATGAGTTTACCATTCTGGATGAGGTGATGTATTAACTATGGAAAATGGTGAGATTTCCAATAAGGTCTTATTATTGCAACAAGACAGGTAGCTAAAGATTAGCAGTATCTATCTATCTATCTATCTATCCATCTATCTCCTATCTATCTATCTATCTATCTATCTATCTATCTATCCATCCATCCATCTAGAAGAGGGTACTTAATTGACATATACCAGCTGGGACTGGTGTGGCCATACTCATCCAGAGAGGCCAGACACAGGGACTATATACCCCGTAGAGGTGGAGTTACCAAACAAATGGGCTTTGCCTGAACTCAATGCTTATGGTTGCATCACCCAGAGAGTTAAAGGTTTGAATAACATATCAGGGTGGGATTCATATAAGAATGCAGGGAAACAACCACAAGTACAGTCCAGAAGTCAAGATGTTCGTACAACACTAGAGCTGCCAAAAGAGGCCTGAGAGCCTATCAGACCATGATGGCTAAAAGTAGAGTTAGAGTACAGATCAGCCTACAGACTAGCTCAGAACCAAAAGAAAAGGCTTAGATGGGAACTGTACAGTGTCAGACTTGAGAAACAGCTGGGTACATGCAGCTAAAGTGTCCGAAGAGTTAAGGCTGAATTTAAGTGAATATTTCTAGTCGAAACATCTAGAAGAGAAAGTGTGGGTTCAAAAACCGATCTGAATTGTTTTTGAATTGTTGATCTGATCTATTAAACTCTAGCTTTCCTGTAGAGTACCGTTGACTTGAAAGTGTAAAACTGTTCCTGCTTTCATGTGACTTTCCATGAACCTCATCCATGATCTGTACTATCTACGTATCTTACACATCCATAATACCACCGTATTTTATCTGATATTGTATAAAACCACATCATACAAAAATAAATAGAAAAGTAATATAAAATTTCATTCCTTTCTCAAACATTAATTTTGAAAATATTATATATATATTTTAGCAACCTAACTACAGTTATAGAAAGCAAAGAGCTTTCACATTGAGGCCCAGGTGGCTTCAGAGCATCAGCCAATAAATAAAGCACAATCCAATTACCAGGAGCATTGACAATGTTAAAGCGTCAGGGCTGTGGAAGGGTCCTTCAGCTTCTAACAAGAAGAAAACCTCTGCTATTGTGCTATTTAGTTAGATGTCAAGTATTGAGAATACATTAACATCTTGGCCTACTTGGGCATGGGGACTAGCATTGATAGGAGTGGAGTAGCCCTTCTTAAAGAGATCCTGTCATGTCTGAGATAATTAATTCCTAACATACAGAGGTGGCTAGTAGTCATGCCCATGTGGCACATAAGGGCATGGAATGAAATGAGCTGCTGTTTGATAGCTAAGAGTACCATTTAAGGAGCTGCTGTGAGTCTGTATGGTCCTGCCGCTCATTTAACCTGCAGTCCCATGTAAAACTAGTCCCAACACAAAGATATCCTAATTAGAGATGAGTGAACACTATTCGAAACAGCCGTTTCGAATAGCACGCTCCCATAGAAATGAATGGACGTAGCCGGCACGTGAGGGGTTAAGCGACCAGCCGCCGGCAAAGTCTGCGTGCCGGCCGCTTCTATTCATTTCTATGGGAGCGTGCTGTTTGGATCGGCTGTTCTGAATAGTGCTCGCTCATCTCTAATCCTAATAAATTGTATCAACTCAAAGAATCTTAGACTTAATGTCGACACTGATAATTTCTACTGATTACTGATAATAAACACAAGAAGCCGGAAGACGCCGCGGGGACGCTGAAAGGAGAAGACTTCTCGGAGGATCCAGCCCGACCCTCACTCGTGGACTTGGTAAGTGTAATTTGATCAAACGTTGCCTACCCCTGAAATGAGCATTTCCCCCCCCCTAGACTATAATAGGGTTCGATATTCGATTCGAGTAGTTGAATATTGAGGGGCTACTCGAAACGAATATCGAATCTCGAACATTTTACTGTTCGCTCATCTCTATTGCTGATGCTTCAGGATTGTTCTAAGATTGTACTAAAATACCAAGAATTCCTTGGGGTCGGGTTGAGAAGATTATTGAAGCATTTTGGGAGGCCGAGACTATTTCACTGAGGATGTTAGCAATTCAACTTTTTTTTAGCTAAGGGTGCATTCACACTGAGTAAACGCTAGCTTATTTTGTAGAGTAAAATTACACTTGTAAATTTTGCTATCCCATTGACTTCAATGATATTTTTTTACAAGTGTAAAAATACGCCTGTAAAAAATACGCCTGTAAAAAATACGCCTGTAAAAATACGCCTGTAAAATGTCATTGAAGTCAATGGGATAGCAAAATTTACAAGTGTAATTTTACTCTACAAAATAAGCTAGCGTTTACTCAGTGTGAATGCACCCTAACACTACATGGGATGATTTCGGATAAAGCGGTCCTCTTATGAACAGTGTGAATTATTGGTCGGAGAGGTGATAAAGATAACTGGTATTTTTATTCATCCTGCTTTCTAAATTGATATCTAAACGTGAACAAGGCCCCCGAGACGTGATACTAATTACAGTCATTACCCAATTACATGTGAATGGCCATGGAGTGGGACGCGACACAGCAATTCCCTCTAAACAGCACTTCACTCTACGGACAAAACTTCAGCGGTATCAGCTAACATCTGCAGCATGAAGAAATCGAGAAAATCCATAAAGCAGCTGGTTTGTTGTGACATTCATCTTCTTAGAGTGGTGATCATGTGTCTGCCCACACAAGATGATAAATGTCATATCAGAACCAGATTATCAAGCATTAGAGATATGCAATTTAAGTGTCTCTTCTACATTCCAAAATGTGCAGTTGCACTTCTGCAGGAAAGTGAAGACTCTCGACAAGGACTGAGTGTGTTCGGAAAGAAAACTTATTTCTCTGGCATATCCCTTGGGTTTGTTTTTATCTGAAACATCTCAAGGAGAAGAGAGATAGGGGTTGATCTAAGGAGGATATGGTTCATTATTATGCTATCACATTGTTCACACTACAGCAGATGAGAATCAAGACAATTGACTCCATATATTTCAAAAAAAACTCCAAGCTCAGAGGTGACGGGACTAGACAACCCAGAGTCCAAGTCTTCAAGTATCATCGTCATTCCAATGGATGCGTTGGCACCAAGTGTATATTTTATAATGCACTATGCAGGGACCCAAGAGCAATCTGTATAGCCCTGAATAATGGCACAGATTCTCAATAATGATAACAAGGATAGTTTAGGTCCACACACATGCAAGGGGGGTAAACAAGATTTTCTTAAGGAGTGTCCATCCATCTTCACCCGGCTGCTGATTGTCAAATCATTCCACCCCACACACTCTGCTGCGACTCTGCAAGCATCAATGCTCTCTTGCCGTGCCAGACTTTGATTATAATAGTGAGCATTATCATCATTAAAGGAGAATAATGACACTTGTAGGAGATAAGTAAGGAGCAAATGGTTGCAATGATCTTCTTCCAGTCCCCTTACCGATCTCTTACAAGTCTTGACTTGCTACCTGCTGTGCCAAGATTTTGATGATGACAGTCGTGATGAATCATTATCATCATGATGATCATTAAGTGTATCTCTCTCGTTGTATCGGGACTTTATAGGAGATCTTTGAACAAATGATCCCTCCAACCTTTGTACAGGTTACATCTGTCATTTACATTGTAGTCTTACTAACCCCATTCAGCTAAACTAAAAGTTTCCGGCTTGTAATACAACTTGTTAGATCATTCAGTTCAATAGACTCCAATTTAGTAGGATACAATTTAAATTACATTATTGCAAATTTTACCAAAATTCTGAATACGCTGCAATGGATAACCACTGGTTGACAACATATCGCTTAAATAGCTTCCACCAGAATGTTACAAAATCATGTTTTCTCAAAGCTGATCATCTCATTTTGTGTCAAGCCAAAAAGTTAAAGAAGTATTCAGTTGTACGTCGTAAACGTATGTGTAACTTGTAAGCTGGCCAGGTAAAGTACAATAGCAGCATCTTTCATGACCTGTATTCAGGTCAATATAAGGCAGGAGTCATAATAAGTCACCAGTGATCCCCAGATATACAATCCTTCCTGAAGACTGCAGTAAAACAGGTCAGTTGCTGGTTTTTCTTCCACATGATCTCAGAAGTGAGAGATTAGTTCTTATTGTGTATATGATCTATTGTGGATGTTGCATTATACTGACATCTATGATCAAATTAAATGTGATAGACTTGACCTCTATTGCTGAAAGGTGAGGTCTCAGAATCATATTCTCCGGTATATCCCAGATATCTTTATCCATCTGATGTGTTATAAAGACATTGGGAAGCAGTCTGAAGCATGACACCTATTAATACATCAATATATATTGTTTTATTCTACATTATGAGGAACAAAGTAGGTTTTGATTTACTGGACAATGACATACTGTATGCTATTATGTGTCCGAGGGGGAGATGAGAGACACAGATGTACGTTTTCTTTGGATGACTCAGTCTAACATTGGAGCTTCAATTTCCTTGATACGGCGTCTTCCAGCATTGAGCAACTAGAGATGAGCAAGTACTGTTCAGATCAGCCAATCCCAACAGCACGCTTGCATAGAAATGAATGGACGTAGCCGGCACGCAGGGGGTTAAGCGGCCGGCCGCTGTCAAAGCGGAAGTACCAGGTGCATCCATTCATTTCTACGGAGCGTGCTGTTCGGATCGGCTGATCCGAACAGTACTCGCTCATCTCTATGAGCAACTACAGTAATAAGTACAATTAAATGAGGGTATTGGAAAATATTACATATACACCCAAGATGTTACTATACAGAGGTCAAACTCACATGACCTATAACATTTTTCACTTTTCTTCTGACTAGTCGAAAAAGTTGAGGGCTAAGTTAGGCTGAACTCAAAGGATGGAGTTGCTGGAGATGAAGTGTCCCAGATAAGTACTGGATGATGTAAAGGAAAGGTAAGAGTGGAAGAATTGAGAAAAAGTGGGAACACGGCATATCTGGAGAAATTTAGATGCCAGAGACAAGAAGTCTTCAACCCTCGCTTAACAGATGCCATTACTGAGATGGAAGTTGATGTGGCTTTTGTCTCGATGAGTTGCTCGAATTGGTTAATGGTGGTAAATGGGCCGTCATGGCAGTAGTGGACTGGGAGGTTCCTGTTAGGTATATAACGAATTCGTCAATGTGTCCACACTGAAATTTTCTCAAATTTGGTTCAAGATTCCAACTGGCCTTGAAATCAATACAACACAATATAATGACATGTTAAAAAATGTGAAATCTTGCAATCCTACCTCCCCCAATAGGTGGTCACACGTAGACACAAAGAGGAAACGTTTGGTGATAACTTGTCAGAAAACCATGTGTTTAGAAAAGCTGCTAAACTTATGACACATGTTAGTGGACATGGACAACCAAGGGGACAGTAAAGAGAGAACATATCTATATATATGAAGTACTTGATGAGAATCAGACTGACACCAAACCGCACAATCCAGATCCAGTAATATCACAATTCCAGTCTAAAAATAACACTTGATAAGAAAAATACCAAATTCTAAATTGTTCAAAAAACACTTGATACATGTATTGTACCTACAGACGGTTAGATCATAAACTTCGATCCTCTGTACAAGGGATAGACTAGACATGGAAACCGCATCAATTCTAGACCTGAGTTGCTATATTCTAGATCAGGGATCCTCAAACTGCGGCCCGCAGGCCACATGTGGCCCACCAAGCACTTCTGTCTGGGCCTGCCGACAACGCCGGCAGGCGTGCATTTATATTGAAGCTCCTGCGGAGCTCGGGCCAGGCCATGGAGCGCACTTCACTTTACCTATTGGAGGGCACCGCTCCCGATGTTTGTGCGATGTGCTCTGCCTCCGGCCCACTATTTAAAAAGTTTTAGGACCCCTGTTCTAGATATTCTATCTGTGCAATTTAATATTTGTCAGCGAGTGTCAAGGCACCCAGATTTCCATTTTTATGATCTACTCGATTCTAGGCCCAGAGTTTCGGTCAGCGGTCATGGATTAATCCATAGGAAGAGTATAGTCGCTTTATAACATATTTTCAATACCGATATGATAGACAAGTGATTGTTCTCAATGTTCATTACAATATTCTACAACCTGGATCTAACTCAACCTCATATCAATATGTACTAGCAGTTGACGTGAATATAAATGGAACCCATGGTCAGAGATGATAAGTTGTCACAATTTCTTTCTGATTAAGCTTCCTCTGTAAGAGTTATGATTTGTTATGTTCAGGTTAATAATAGAGATGAGCGAACAGTAAAATGTCCGAGGTTCGATATTCGTTTCGAGTAGCCCCTCAATATTCGACTACTCGAATCGAATATCGAACCCTATTATAGTCTATGGGGGGAAAATGCTCGTTTCAGGGGTAGGCAACGTTCGATCAAATTATACTTACCAAGTCCAAGAGTGAGGGTCGGGCTGGATCCTCCGTGCAGTCTTCTCCGTGCAGCGTCCCCGCGGCGTCTTCCGGCTCTGAATTCACTCTGCCAGGCATCAGGCCTGCGCAGAGCCGACTGCGCATGTCCGCACTACAAGCAGACATGCGTAGTCGGCTCTGCCCAGGCCTGATGCCTGGCAGAGTGAACGAAGAGCTGGAAGACGCCACGGGGAAGCTGCACGGAGAAGACTTCTAAAGGTAGGAGAAGAACCAGCGTTGATTGGCCGACTGTATAGCATTCGGCCAATCAATGCTGGTTCTGCATCAAACTTTTACATTCGAACAGCGAGTGGTACTCGATCGAGTACGAGTATTTCAAATACCGTAGTATTTGATCGAATACCTACTCGATTGAGTACTACTCGCTCATCTCTAGTTAATAATAAAGCTTGTACACTTGTTTCTCTTTACTTGCCTCCCATCTGAATACTATACTTAAAACAGTGTATTATATAGGTGGGGATGGAGTGGGCTCTTACTCAACCCATTCATGGTGGGGCCAATTTATGGTGACAGGTTCCCTTTACCCATTAAGTTTCTTCTACTCTACTTTGATAAAAGTTACAACGGACAGTTCGCTCCCATGACAGATGTAAAGAATAGTGGCTTTACTAGGCTGACTCATCCATGTGGCGCTACGTAATGACGGGACCAGATTTTGCAGCCAGCGCATTCTCTACATTTCATTCATTCTCAAGAGTGTTAGATATATTGGGAGTTTATGGGCTGTTCACACTCTTTCATTTGAACTCCTCAATAGACCAGAAGGCACTGGATTAAATATGTATTGTCTGGTGGGATGTCACAATGGGACATAATACAATTTTCCACTTGCAAAATTGGAAATTGAACCGAGACCCTACAGGGTCTTTCTAGAAAGGATGCAATTTTCATGCTGAAGACAAAAGTATTATACACTTGTATTAGGTCAGACCTTTACCTAGTGTATGCATGTCTGGCACGAAATATCAGCAGATCTGTTCATCACAGAGTTTCTCCTATCTGTACTACAATTATAATATTTATCAGCTGGGATAAAAAGGAAACATTCAAAGCTTCGGGATCAAATTGTAAACCGAACCAGCTTAGAGAATGTGGAGAAGTATGTGCGGAATGTATAAAATGTTTAAAAAAAAAATACAAAGTGATATACGACTATTACTGAGAAGGGGAATTAAATACTGTACTGCAACGTGCGGTCAATTCATGTTTTGCCACTACGCGCTTCCTAAAGTTGTGCGGGAATGAATGAAATGTTTCATACGTGATCCTGATGATGGGAAACCCAAGAGATCGACTGAACAATTTCCCTACAGCATAAATGGGCCAAAGAAGCAATTTGTGGATATGTATTTTAAGAAAGATGGAAATATTTGTATAGATGCATTAACACATCCATACAGCATGGACTATAACAGTAACTTATATTCTTTATATTGGTCATAACATTCACAATGCTCACTTATTTATATTCCAAGTACAGCCATCCAAGAGAGAGAGAGAGAGTCCTGTCACTTAAGAGTTAATGCAACGCTCACACACCGGGCTCACAATTGGCTTCCTTCCCTTAAATGATCATTTTGGCAGTGACACATTATTACATATAACCTCTCCGTTCTGCAGCTTTTTACAATGAAGTAATAATTTATGTCTTTAAATTGCAAAGAATTGTGAAAGGGCAAATACGTTTCCAAGAAGACATCATCTGAGCTTTAGAAAGAGATAGGCTAAAATATATCTTCAGAAAATGTTCAGGTAGAAGAACAGAGACTGCCAGATTTATATTCCGAAGGTGTACATAGAGTGCCATATAAATCTGTCAGGATCTAAAGAGGAGAGGAAAGGTATATACCACCCAGATTTATGTATATTTGGACTACAAGGCAAAGTAGTATATTACGTAGTTGAAGGGATACACTCAATTCCAGAATCATATTGTAACTTGTAGCTTGAGATAACTTCAGTGTTTTACTAATACACTGCTTTACCTATCTTGTTCTGTCAGATACAGCTGGATATGTTTTCTCAATGATAACAGCTTATTGTCTCTTTTTCAGACCAACCTCTATTTATCCAGTCCTAGTGGTCAGGTTGATGACTAAGTCCTTGGTTCCGGCCATGTACATTATTTTCTCTTTCTCTCTGCAAATTGCTCTCAGTTGCTGAGTCCTTCAAAAATAACCTGTCATCTCTCTTGACATGTCTGAGTTAATAAATACATGATAGCAGACAATTGAATGGTTATTCTAACTAACATGTGAGGATGGGGTTAATAGCAGATGTACCAATTAAAACTATTGTCAGTGAAAAACTGATAATTTTTACTTAAGTTTACCATGGTCGAACATGGTGGAAAGTGAATAAATAAATCCTGTTTTAGATGCTGTGTTTGGGCTTCTTATTAAATAAAGGAGTTTTCCACCAGGTTGCAAATAGAAAATGGAAGAATCGGGCGCCAACTGTCCTGGCAAACCAGGAGACCTATAGTTGGCCATACATATTATATTTGTAATAGCCGAAGCCATCAATTATGGCAGAATCTACAGCCCATCTGAGTAGATCATACATGTGTATGGGGATGGTAAGCTGACACTTTTCTAATATGTAGGGCATAAGAATACGTATTTCCTAGACAATAGGTGTTGGTGAAGCGCAGATGTATAAAGACAATAACTGATCTCCAATTTGGTTATGAATGCCAATAAGTCTTAAAACCATTTCAACACAATATTACAACATGTTAACAAATACCACCCCACCAATGAGTGGCCACACATACAGTAGACACAAATACAATAGTTAGCGTGTCATTTTGTGATAACTTATCACAAAACCATATAGTATTTACTGCAATGTCTTCTCATGTGTCCGTGGGCTTAACATACTATTCTGTATATGTGTATCAATAAATAATCCAGATCTTAATTTTTCTCAGCAGGATGGGATTTGCAGTCCTTTTATGTGTGTGAACCTGCATGTAGATGCATGGCTGGCTATTCACAATTGCCTCTCTAACCCAATGTGATTTCATCTTAGACAGCTTATGAAAGCAGTTTATGTTTCTTTGGGAGCACGGAAATTGCTTTGCTCTGAGCAAAAGTGCATGGAGCACACACCAAAATTGGATACAGAGGAAACATGTAGTGCTGATATTACACAGCTTTATTTAGGAGAAGCTGTATATTCTCATTGGAAAAACAACTTCAAGACGACTTTCATCCTAAAAGTGTTTATCGAGAACTTTAAATTCATCCATCTGCATGAAGGTCAAGCCAATATCTATTTATGTCATGTGCCATGCTAAAATGCCATGAATTTTTAGAACTTAGCCACCAAGACTATAAGCAGACTGTTCTCAGGACCTTGTCGGTCAGTGTTAGGTTATGTATTTCGGTGGCAGCAGACTCTCTTAAAAGTCTTACAGACAGTCAGAACCATTGGTAAAAACCTCTGTAGACATCTTAGTTTGGGTACAAACTCATTTCCATCTAAAGGGCTGAGACTAGAAAACGCGTGGTTCACATACAAGACATTATTATCACGGCTCCCATTACAACACATTTTGCACCACCCGCATTTGCCCCATTTATGATCAATTTCATACCATGATACTCCAGTTTTGTGTTTTTTACATCAATATCTGGATCCAGTAACACCTGACAAAGTCTTGAGCCGTCACCTTCCCGGCATGCTTCTTGTAACATATCGCAACGGATGCCTTGCAGCTTTAGCTTTATACTAGTATTTCAATCCCAAATGTCTGATATGTGACCACATCTTTGCTACTTGTGCCCTTTGTTACTTCAGTTTTGAGCTGAAAGGAACAAAGTGCCATTTTTTGGATGATCTCTCATCATTTAGGCTGTTTTTTTGACATCTAAATTTAGACCTAGAAAAGTTGCTTCGCACATTCAGAAAAGTTCCAGGATATTTTTTAGAAATTCGCTAACAAAGTAACATAAAAACTCAGTCTGCTCAGGCTAAGCCTCATACTTGTGTAGCTCATGGATGGATATTTTATAGAAATTCCTTTATTTGTAACTAAGGAGCCGATTATTTGTTCTTTCCACATTAAGTCTTCATGCTCATAGATGAATTACGTGCACAGTGCCAGTATGGCGGTATGTAAAGCCCTTACAACTCCATCGTATAGAGCTGTGAGGAATCTACGTGCTTCCATATGGTGTTGCCATATGGCACTGGGTTATAAAGATATTATCCCCTGGAAGCAATGCTTCTAATATAGAATATATTTATAATACTCAATCTAATGAAAATTACCATAATTTTTTTTTTTTTGCAAAATTTCACATGAATTCTACAGAAACAAAAACTGTATGCCTTTACTTGAAATAGAAGGTACATAAAAGTACAGTAGGCCCGCTTATATTTTCATCTTTGCCATATCACTGATCCATACAACTTAGTGGTTGTACGTTATACGTCAGGGTAACAAGCTCTAAGATACAGTGAGTTATTCAACAGTTTTGACCCCTCAAATGTGCCAGGTAGGTTGGGTGGATTGGTGGAAGGGTGAGAGGTTTGGGGTATAATAGTCCTTGGGGTCTCGTCATTCTCATCGTTTGGTGGCAGATGGACAGTGAACACACGATGGGTTTGGGTGGCTGAGATGGATAAGTGAGTGGGGGATTTGGGGTAGGTCAGTCCATGGGGTCCTATCTTCCCCTCTGTTGGTGGCAGATGGACATGTATTGGGCAGCGATCTCCATAGTTGACTCCACTTCTCCCAGTAGGATGTAGAGTTTCCTCTTCTCATCTGCAGATGTGAAGTCTGGGATGTGGGCAGAGAGTCTTTAGAAGTAGACGGTCCTCATAGTTGAATATTTGGTGCAGTGTAGTAGGAAGTGGGTCTCGTCTTCTAGGGTCCCCTGGGCACAGTGTTGGCACAGTCTTTTCTCCCGTGGCTTCTACATCTGCCTGTGCCTTACTGTCTCCATTTAAAGGCTGTGGGTGCTCAGTCTGTAGTGATTACTACAGATGGATGAACCGACTCCTACAGATTTGGGTTTGACCCAAATATTGAAAATTTTCCTTTTAATAAAATTTCCCTTAAACTAAGATAAGATTATTAAGTCCTTTCATTATTGATTAGATATACGAAGTATATATATGTAAATTTAAAGTGTCCACTTTTATTTGCCTCCAATACTTACCCTTCTCTGCCTCCAGGTAAACAAATTTTAACCCAATGCTAAATCTCTCCTTCCATGCGCCAGTCACATTCCATTTGTGCCACTTAGCAGCTGTTGCTGTAAATAGGTAAATGCTTCCCAGTTATCCTTATGCAGTATCAAATCAGCGAGCAATTACTTTAAATTTATTGCTCATTATAACAAATTCATCTGCAGGTAAGCAATGCTCACATGGGCAGAATATGAATCACATCCAAATCCTATTACTACTAAACTGCTAAATGGAAAATGTTTATTAAAAAAAAAAAAAAAAATTCATATACTAAATGTGCATCTAGCTTAACACAATTGTGTACAATTTAGTAGATATCCTAAATTGTAAAAAAAAAAAAAAGTAATATAATTACAGTAGATATATTCCATTGAGCACAGAATGCCTAAGTATCTCTCACATATTCTACTATTAGGAAGGCTTCTCTTAAAGGGACCCTCCAATTATAAAACTACTTTCCATAATAAAATAGTATAAACGTGAAGAAATGAGACTTAATATATCTTATTAAAGAAAAATGCTTCTTTCTCCATTTATCAGGCTGCTTACTACCTCAACTACTCACATAAGTCTATAGAGAGGAGGCAAGACTAGGAGGACTAGCAACCTCAAAGACAGATCAAATTTCACATAAGTCTAAGGAAAAGGTAGGGGGAGAGGAGTCAGTTAAAGGGAAAGGGTTGTCCATAATGACCTATTCTTTAACCCCTTCCCGCCGATGGCACTTTTTGACTTCCTGACCAAGCTTGATTTTTCAAAACGGACATGTGTCACTTTATGTGGCAATAACTTTGGAACGCTTTAACTTACCAAAGTGATTTTGAGATTGTTTTTTCGTAACACATTGTACTTCATGTTAGTGGTAAATTTTGGTTGATATGTTTTGTGTTTAATTATGAAAAAATAGGAAATTTGGTGGAAATTTTGAAAAATATGCATTTTATAAAGTTTGAAATGATGTGCATTGCATACAGAAAGTCAGACCGCCAAAATTATATCCTAAATCTCATGTCCCAGATCTCTGCTTTATGTCGGCATCAAACTTTAGTCACCCTTTTATTTTTTACAGACATTAGAAGATTTACAAGTGAAACAACAATATTCAAAATTTTCAAGAAATTTCCAAAACCCATTTTTTAAGGGACTAATCAAGTTATGAAGGGGTTTTGAAAGACCCTTGTATTAAAGCCCCCCATAAATCACCCCATTTTCAAAACTGCACCCCTTAAATAAGCCAAAACATACACCTAGTAATTTAACCCTATAAGTGCTTAACAGGAATTAATACAAAATGGAGGTGAAATTTTCAAATTTCATTTTATTTTACTAATATTTTCGTTTAGCCCTAGAATTTGCACATTCACAAGGGGTTAAAGGAGAAAACGCATCTCACAATTTGTTTGGCAAGTTCTCCCGACTACCATAGTACCCCACTTGTGGGCATAAACTAATATATGGACGCACCGCGAGACGCAGAAGGGAAGGCGCACCAAGGAGCTTTTAGAGGACAGATGTAGCTTTGATCAGTTTCAGGCACCATGTCGCTTTTACAAAGCCCTTGAGGTGTCAAAACAGTGGAAACCTCTAGAAAGTGACCCCATTTTGAAAACTGCACCCCTCAAAGAATTTATCAAGTGATGTCGTGAGCATTAGTAACCCCGAAGTGAATATGTAAGCTGTGTGGAGTAAATTGGGTACACCAAATCCCTTTCTATTTTCCCACCAGCTCCTATGACACGGACGGGGAAGAGGGGCATTCTGGGGGGTCAGCACTTGTGTATTATCTCTCATAAGCTCTAAATATGGGGGGTCCCCTGAAAACGCTCGCACCGCTTACACATTTCCTTCTAGTCACAGCCACTTATGTCCTAATGATTTGGCGACTTTTAGGGTTTTTGGCTTCACATTGTACAAGCTAGATTTTTATTTTCTGGCAATGTGGCCATATGAGGGCTTGGTGTTTGCGGTATTAGATGTGGTTTTCAATGCAACCATTTTGGGGCCTGTAACTTATTGACTATATTTTATTAACTCTTTCTGGGTGGGATGTAAAAGGAAACATCAATTCTGGCATTACTTTTTAGCATTTATTTTTTTTCCCGTGCAGCGTAAAGCATAAGTAACATATTACCTTTATTCTGCGGGTCGGTACGGTTACGGCGATACCTCATTTATATGATTTTTTAATGCGTTGCTATTTGTGCAGAATAAAATTCAATTTAGGGAAAAAAATCTACTATTTTTGCATCGCCATCTTCTGAAAGCATAACATTTTTATTTTTCGCTAGACAGAGCTGATTGAGGGCTTATTTTTTGCGGGAACACCTCTTCTTTTTATTGGTACCATTTTGGTTTTCATCTGACCATTTGATTACTTTTTATTGAACATTTTGTAAGGGAAAGGTGGTGAATAATCATTATTTTGTGCGTTTTTCTACGTTTTTTTTTTACGCCGTTCGGGTTAAATAATGTTTTAATTTTATTGTTCAGGTTATTACGGACCAAATATGTTATGTTTTTTTCTATTTTTCTTTATTTTACATAATAAAACATTTTATATGGGGAAAAAGGGATTTTTGGGGCTTTATTTATTTGTAATTTATTTTAAACTTATTTAAACTTTTTTATTTTTACTTTTTTTTCTGTCCCCATGGGGGATTGAAGCAGTGATCGGCTGATCACTGCTTCAATAGAGATACGCTGCAATACACGTGTTACACGTGTATTGCAGAGTATAGGAAGCTGTCAGCTTGTGTAGACGCACAGGCTGACAGCTTCATTTACGGCAGGATCGGCCAGGCGCGAGGACGAGGTAAGTGAAGGGGCAGACCCGGGGTCACTGATCAAACCCCGGGCTGCCCCCTACGAACACCGGCACCCCCCGAAACCGGCGCGGGGGGTGCCGATCGGCACCATGTTATGTTGAAACTCCGGAGGTGCCGGTGGTCATGTTGACCGCCGGCATCTCAGGGGTTAACACCCGCGATCGGACCCGGTTCCGACCGCGGGTGTTACGGGGCATTGTCAGCCGTGTATTACGGCTGACACCCGCTGTGCATGGTGCGCACACAGGTTCTGTGCGTGCACCATGCATCCGCAGTAATAGTACGGCGGTTTGCGGGAAGCCCTTCCCTGCAGCGCCGTACTATTATGGCGAATGTCGGGAAGGGGTTAAATCATGTTTTTATATGAAATATAATTTGTAAGAATTTTTGGTGAAACTGTTTTTAATATTTCATGATATTCTTTAAATTTAAAAAAATCCTAAAAATCTTTCTATTAAGCCTTGCCACTAAGTCTAAAATAACCTGTAAAGCAAACAATGGACCGCAGACACAAGTAGGTATTCGATCGAATACCACTGTATTCGAAATACTCGTACTCGATCGAGTACCACTCGCTATTCGAATGTAAAAGTTTGATGCAGAACCAGCATTGATTGGCCGAATGCTATACAGTCGGCCAATCAACGCTGGTTCTTCTCCTACCTTTAGAAGTCTTCTCCGTGCAGCTTCCCCGCGGCGTCTTCCGGCTCTGAATCCACTCTGCCAGGCATCGACCCTGGGCAGAGCCGACTGCTTGTAGTCCGCTTGTAGTGCGGGCGTGCACAGTCGGCTCTGCCCAGGCCCGATGCCTGGCAGAGTGAATTCAGAGCCGGAAGATGCCGCGGGGAAGCTGCACGGAGAAGACTTCTCGGAGGATCCAGCCCGACCCTCACTCGTGGACTTGGTAAGTATAATTTCATCGAATGTTGCCTACCCCTGAAACGAGCATTTTCCCCCCCATAGACTATAATAGGGTTTGATATTCGATTCGAGTAGTCTAATATTGAGGGGCTACTCGAAACGAATATCGAACCTCGAACATTTTACTGTTCACTCATCTCTAGTCTTGAGCAGTCCCTACTGACTTTCATGGGAGAGTATTTTACATATCCTCAGAGTGTGTGTTTGCACAAACAGGGCTAGATAATGTGAAAAATAACCTATTGTGGCTGGTGGGTTATGTGTCTTAGCTACATATACATGATAGTTGTAATCAGTGTGCTGAGAAGTGAGGTGGCTGATGCAAAAAATTCTCCAGAAAACAGGAAGTCTCAGCCTATGAAATGGCCTAGTGGTGATTATCCGAACTAGGTCATTTTCTGCTAACACATTCTCTTTGAGGAAAGCCTGATGAATGGAGAAAGAAGCATTTTCCTCCTATCTTAAACCTCACAAAAAATTATTTAAAAATACGTGTAACATAAAACTTGCTTGAAAAAATAGGTAATTTTCTGCCAACACATTCCCTTTGAGAAAAGCCTGCTAAATGGAGAAAGAAGCATTTTTCTCCTAACTATCCTAAACTAATTCTATGTTGCAAGGCTTCATACAACTTGTCAATGTGCCAACATACAAAACATGGTAAAGCCTGCCAACACTCCACTGGTCTACATGTATTTGAAAGTAAACAAGATGTTAGGAAAGTATACGGTTTTATCTTCAATGCAAACACACATCCCGGTTCTTCTTTCCGAACCTTCCAGAAGGCCTCTGCCACATGGGTGATTGTCTACATTTCAGGCTGTTTGGATGTTTTCTTTCTAAGTCGCCTAAGGAACGAGAGATATTTTGTTCATCTGCCCGAAACATCTGTTGGTCTTTGCCGCCTGAATTGAATTTTTAACCCAAATGATCCCTCCTTATTTCTATGGAGTGTCTGTTCATTTATTTTCTTTACAAGATATTTTCAATGAGTTTATCTGGCTAATCACATTATAAACTGAATCCTGCATTTCTCCAGCCGATCGGGGAGGGGGCTTTTAATTAATTCTTTGTTCCAATAAAACATATGTTTAGCTGCTGAAGGGACAGCGATGGGAGCGGTGAAATGCACATAATGCTATCTCCAGGTTTCAATCCACAACCCAGAAATTCATTGAAATTAAAACGAGCCTTTATATGCTGCATTTATTTTCTGCATTGTGATCCTCTGGCATCCATATCACACTGTAGCGGGTTTTTTCTACCCAAGTTTACGTCAAACAGATGCTTTAGAATAATGCGGAGTCCAAAAACATGATGAACATTGGATGCCGCACGTCTTACCTTCAGTCAGTGCTCAAAACCTGTTAGTCTAAAGCAAAATGTAATGTTCTGGATTATTTTAATGCGGCCTGTATGGACATGTTCACACACAGAATTCAGAACATGAGCAACATATTTATATGGCTATCATATTTAGCATTCGTGAGCCATTTTTGTGCATTTTTCGTATTTGTTCACAGCTTTTAGGTCCAGGATCGAAATAATCTGACCAAAGAATGGTATGAATAATTCATTTATAAAAAAATATGTATTTTTTTGCACCGCATTTGCTTTTTAGAATATGTACAGGTGACAAATGGTCACCATAACTTGTAATGGTAGATTCATATACTGTAATGTCAATTATAATGAAGTGAATGAGCAAAATATTTGATGTGACCGTCCTTTGGAGGACAAGTCCTGGAAGTGATCATATTGCCCCAGTATCAGCGCCGCACCTCCCATGAGGTGACCTGAAGTGACCGCTTCAGGCGGCGCTATGCCAGGGCCCCAGGGAGGACAGCATTTTTGCTTACCTAAGCCAGTCCAGGACAAGCTGTCCTGGACTGGTTTAGCACCGAGCGGTGGATTGGGGAGGCCACTGGAGCAGCGCTGCTCCAGCAGCCTCCCCTCACGCTCAGGCAGAGAGCAGGTCCTCTCCATGCCTGCGAATGCCGATAAGCCCCGCCCCTTCACTTAGCCCCACCCCCTCTGCTCCGTCGTGCCCCCTCCCCCCGGGGGGGGGTGGCTTTCTGTCATTCGCTTCGGGCGGTGAAAGGGGCAGGTTCACCCCTGCCCAGTATCATGCAGTCTGTCTTGGATAACATAAAAAGACAGAAGGATTGGAGCAAGCCGACATCCACAGGAGATCTGCGCTTAGTTCTCCAAGATGGCAGGAACAACCTTCTTGCCAAATTCCTTCAAAGACTGTCTACAAGTTTACTGACGAGAATTGATGGAAGGCAAAGGGCAAAGGTCACACCAAATATTGATGGGATTTAGATTTCTCTTTTTTCCATTCATTAACACTTTAATTTTTTAAAAAACATTCTTAATTTGCAGTATTTTTACTACTCTACCAAAAAAAAAAAAAAACCCACCTGAGTAAGGAACTCATGCCTCGAAACGCGTAAGTTTCTATATGGCTTTTTTTTTTTTTGTCTGTCCTTTTTGTGAAGTCTTTGTGAACTTGCACTTAATTCTTCAGATTTTTTTTTGTCCCTTGTACTTATATGGGATAGGTTTTTGAGGTTTTAATTTTAAAACATTAAAAATTAAGTTTTATTATTTTTGGAGTTTTCATATTGCTGCGTGCGCTTTATTTGGATTTGTATGTTGAAGCTGTCTAGTAATCTGTAGGATCAGCTAGTAATGCCAATCACTTAGTAGGACCGCCCACTGGACTCCTAAGCTCAGAGCAAGCAAAGATTGTGATCAATAATGTATGACTTTTCTCAGCTCGGCGTACAGACTTGGCCGCATTTTTAATTATACAAATCCCCCTTAAATCACATGGACCCTTACTGACTACCATCACCATGACACAATTGTTACGGGTTAATAAGAATGTATTACATGTTATTATGTATATTACTACATATATTATTATATGTATATTATTACATGTTATGTAATTACATTACATGCAACTTCAAGAAATGTTTTAACAGATCAAAGGACTGTAGACCCCATTTTACCATCCCTAAGGAACAAATGTTTGGGACATATATGTTGCTAATACAGTACAAGGACCATGTGAACCAGACACTTAGTATAGTATGTGTTTCCCCATTGGTGGGGCTATTAAAGGATTATCTTATCTTATGTGTAAAGGATTTGTCCTGAAAATACATGAAGATTTCTTTCACATCCCGATGCTGTGCATAATACATTTCCACTAAATATACACTTGCCGTCACCCTTTTGTAAAGTTCTATGTTTTACTTGATGGTCTTCTTGAGACGCTTCTCGCTAGGCAAAATAGAAAGGTGTATAAATATGTTGAGATTACTGACATTTTCCGAATTAAAACACCCTCCTATTAAATCAGTAGGCAGGAGCCAGAAATTGTGTGTATGGTTTGTGGAAATGTAATGACACTGTTTCTCAGCACATAAGTGCTTCCAGCATCTATCTTATTCTCAGCTAGGGCTTTCTTATCAGAAAACAGCAGGGGAAAGAGGCTCACAGGTATTAAGAGAGGAAATTAATCCTTCATATTGCTACAAGCATTCAGTTGCCACTGTGATTGCTCTAATACATCAACAAAAAGTGATAAGATGTTATATTAAAGTCCTGATTCTGTATTAAAATTTTAACAAAGAGCATCAGAACCTTTTATTACGGGCATTTGTCTTAGTGTTGGTTATGGGAAGTCGCATACCGCAAAATTAAACAGTAAATAGCGTGCTTGTACGTAGATGGCTAAGGAGCAAAGCCAGCGACTAATCTATAGTCATTGTGTATATGGCAGATCAGTAGTAAAGCAAGGGTTATTGATTGTATCCTTCAAGGTAGGTTATTAGATCCAAAATAGCAATATAGGGCCATGTAGGGGACTGTAATAGAAGCAAAAACATACCTTTATGGCCAGCACCGCACCTCCCATGAGGCGGCCTGAAACGACCGCTTCAGGCGGCGCTATGCCAGGGCCCCGGTGAGGGGGGGGGTGGTGGCATTTTTGCTTACCTAAGCCAGTCCAGGGCAAGCTGTCCTGGACTGGCTTAGCGTCACCGTCTCTGCAGCCCGGCACGGGAAGCGAGCAGTGGATTGGGGAGGCCCTGTGGATGCAGCACTGCTCCACCGGCCTCCCCTGACGCTCAGGCAGAGAGCAGGTCCTCTCCCTGCCTGCTAATGCCGCTCCACCCCGCCCCCCTTCACTCCGCCCCACCCCCTCTGCCCCGCTACGGGCGGCGAAAAAGGTAGGTTCACCCCTGTTTATGGCCACAAACTGATGAAGGAATGCAGACATAGTAATGTTTATACAGATGTAAAAATTAGCTTGCAGGTGCACTGGGATTAGAGTCTGTTTTGTCAGATTTGCCTACAGACAGTCACAAGAATCCCCTTGCCCAGTGCACTTGTAGTCTCATTAGCATATTCATAAAAGGATGATATGGCTGAATTCCTTCATTGGTTTGTGACCAATAAGTTATATTTTTGCTGGTAAATAAGTGCTAAGGCCCTTTTAGGCTGAAGACCTATGTTGCGGAAACGCAGCTTTTTTTTGAGCTTTTAGATCCTAAGCCAGGGATGGCTACAAAAGGAAAGGGGAATATATAGGAAGTGCTTATATTTCTACCTTCTGCTCAATTCTTAGCTTTGGCTGAAAAAAAATCACCGCAAACTCAGCCTTAGGCTGGGGCCCAGTGAGACATAAACACCGCCATCTTCCCGCCACGGGAAAAATGTGGTTGTTTTAGAGTCAGGGCAAAGTAAATAGGATTCTAGGGAATCCCATGGCAACTTTGCGGTAAAAACCACGATGTGGACACGCCGCGATTTCCAAAGCCATCACAGTTTTGGAAATCGTAGCATGTCAATTATACCTACGGAAACGTCAGCAGTTTCCCCATAGGAATTTTTATAATAGGAAACCTCTGCAAAATTTCTGTCTAAAGCGCTGCAGGAAGAACCACGATGTGTTGCTGTCGCAGTTTTCCCCACAACGCTTTTTTGCTGCGGGATGTCCCATGGGGCCTTAGCCTTAAACTTAGTGGGATCCTAAGAGTCACCTGGTCTCCTTTAAACAGCTTCTCAGTTGGGGTACTCAATCACCTGATCCCAGATTGTCAAA
The DNA here is from genome assembly GCF_031893055.1 of Leptodactylus fuscus. Taxonomy (NCBI): domain Eukaryota; kingdom Metazoa; phylum Chordata; class Amphibia; order Anura; family Leptodactylidae; genus Leptodactylus; species Leptodactylus fuscus. The sequence goes on from NC_134274.1 coordinate 31,247,114, forward strand.
TATTCCTGATTAGAGTGGATTCGAATACTAGATTTGAATACCTCGCTCTATAGGAATGCATGTTGGCAGCTGGCGCCGTCGGCCGGAGCTTATCCCCTTGGTGTTTGGCCGCTTCCATTCATTCCTATGGGAGCAAGGTTTTCGAAACTATAGTTTTGAATACTATTCACTCATCTTGCTCAAATGTAAAATATAAAAATTGAAAAATTGTAAGAAAATATGTAAGAAGATAAAAACTTTTATAATTGGCTATCTTTTGTAAGTCTGCTGTAAGCTCCATTATCTGCTATCGCCCTGCGATTTCCGTCAATAAAACAGTAAGACACTTTTTGAAAAACATATCCATAAGATGTTAACCGTCCGTCAGACAGCCAAGAACTAAGTGATTAATTCATGATCCATCCCCGTAATGATTCTATACACGGCAATTCCCCAAGTCTGTTCAAAATACATAGACTGGCTCAGGATTAAGAGAGAATCTGCCAATATTTACTCCCAACTGGTTTACCAGTAAAAGCATCAAAACTGGGTTCTTACGAAACAGTCAGATCATTAATTCATAGAGCCTTAGAAATGCAGGTGCAGCTATAAAAATGTTAACTTAAAAATTAATTATTCCCTTGACAAAAGTGCTTAATAAACGCTTTTAACGCCGTAGAAACTTGGATAAGCCAACAAAAACTTTGAACATTGCAGGATCAAATCTTGGGAAAATCAGAATAAACTTAGTTTTTGTAGTATATAAATAGTTCAGCACACACGAGTAAATCCAGGCAAAAAATAAAAGTTTCTTCTTATCTGTGTTGTCCTATAGATGGAGAACTTGGATAAATTACAGAAACGAAAGGCGGTGGTGCTTCAGAGTCACTATATTAAAGGGGCATTCTGTTAACATAAATTTACCCTCAATCCAAAGACTAGGGAGGAACTGGCTGATCGCACAGGTAAAAATTTTAGTACCCCCACCAATTATATGACTTGGGGTGCTTTTGAATGGAATGGTTGGTTGGACAGCACATACTCCATTCCTTTCAATGGGACCACCAGAGATAGTTGAGATAGTTGAGTGATGTACAACCAATCACTGGTCTCGATGTACCTTACATGCAGGCTCTACTATTGAGGATAGCGATTGGTTGCAGGAAAAGTGGATGTACGGCATATCGTCTCTGTAGCAAATATCTACAGCAGGGGTAGGGAACGTACGGCTCTCCAGCTGTTGCAAAACTACAACTCCCAGCATGCATACTTGCTCTGCTGTCCTTGGAACTCCCATGGAAGTGAATGGAGCATGCTGGAAGTTGTAGTTTCACAGCAGCTGGAGAGCCGAAGGTTCCCTACCCCTGATCTACAGGGTTCACCAGAGCTGTGGTGCAGGACCAATGTGGATTTAACAGATACGTAATGGTTATTTTATTAATGTTTTGCTTTCTTTGCTGTTAGACAAACTTAAATCTTGGACAACCTCTATAAACTACTGTAACTGACAAAAATAAGATCTGACAACAGTTTTCACAAAACTGGTAATATTTAAAATAAATTTTTAATTTTTTTTATTATATTTTATATTGTTAAATGCATCAAAGCTTTAATCGAGCTTATGTTTTAGTTCACATTGACAATTTCTATGCCCCCAACTAGTCTGACCCTGTAAAACCTCGCTCGGTGTTGTGTTTGCACGGAGCAGTTAAGGAAAAGCATCAACAGTTTCCTTCAAAATGATTGTCTACACAGCACGAGACAGATTGCCGAGCAGATGTAAGTTCTGGCATGGAGCGCCCACAAATGCTGCTATTTGCAATAAGAGCAACAAAGCAAAGATTGGGCAACTTCCACAATTTACAATCACTGTATGATGTTCTGTAGATGTTATTAAATAAATTCATGACGGGGTCAACTGCTATTAGATGTTCTCCAAAAAGGAGAACATTGCAGAAAAAAAAGAGGACCATGTAACATTTGTTTCCATAACAGAATTGCAGGATAATCCGGGATTTCACAAGATTGGACCATTACGAGATTAAAGAACCAAATTAACGGTTCCATTAATGTTTCCTTTGGTATCTATTAACAAGGCAATGGCAGAAGATCCTTGGTGGAGCGTCCATAAATTGGACTTGTATTTCCAGCACATCCAACAGTTGCTCAAGTTGAGAGCTGAGGAATTTGGAAGCCAGTTCATCACCTTAAACGCTTTATCTGTTTCCTCCAAATTTCTGAACATGTTTTTCAGTAGAACAGGGAATACTTTTTACATGAAGGTGTACTCAGTCTACAAGTACCTACCCCAAAAAATTAAAACAAAAAGTTTTTCATGACTAATACGATAAAATCACAAAGAAAAAGACACAGTATCCAACAACTTACGTCTAGTTGTGTAATGAGACACGACCTTCTTAAAAGCAAGTTGTTAACGTGTCCTAGGACTGTAAGCTGCTGGACCCTGCTTGGTCAACCTGGTTTCAATTTGGGTTCTTGCAAGAAAAGCTGGAGCATTATCTACTAAACTACCAAGCTTCTCTTGCTGGATATTAGCTCTCCTGCAAACTCTGACATCAAGTTTTGGGGAAATGGTTTGTGCTGTGTTTGTATGAATGCCAAGAGTCAGTTTTTTCAGCAGATCTTTGTCCATAGCTTTGTACCTTTCCAGCATCTGCAAATGCACCCACAGATAAATAACAATGTATGTAAAATAAAATGTCACCACCTATGAACTGGTATAGATTTCAGTGTATGTGTACAAACAGCGTGCACCTCCTCATAAATCAGGTCCATACTTCTCCAGAGCACTGAAATCACTGGTTTTCAGAAATCTCCACCATTGCCTTCAAGAACTTGCTTGGGGTCACATACGTTCCATCTCTTGACAGGCTTCACTGTACGGAGATAATAAATGCACTTCACCTCTATATGGTTCCCAATACTCCTTGAACACTTGTGAGGCTTCCCTCCACTAACGCTAGGTTCACACTAGTGGCACATCCCCATTGTTCGAGTCCATCGGTGGACCTGAGCAATGGAGAGCTGGACTGTTAAAGCAGCAGTAACACAAGTCTGATGGCCCCCCATTGACTTTAAAATGGTCCATTGGTGTTTGTTGGTTTTCAACTAAAGCCAACTGAGAAAATTGTTCTCTGTACGGGACATTTTCCTCCACTGATTTTTGTCTGACACTCTCCAACAGGTACTCCGGCATAGATGTGAACGTCACCTAACATGATCCCACCAGGTAGTTCCTGCCACTCCATTATTGGGACAACACTGAGTTTATGGATTAGAAATTTTCCAAACAAATAACATTAAGGGAACTTTGATATTCACTACTAGTGGTTTATATAGGATCTTTTCACCATACATTCATGATAAAACATGTACAGGTCAAACCTGATAATAAAGGGGCGAGCAATCTTATATACAGTAATGTCTTCATTCTACAATATATATTTGCATGGTGGCAATTACGATGACATTTGTGACATCCATAAAGCTTCCATATTTTCTTTTAGGATGAAATTGCTTACACATATAAAGTGATTCTCGCTTATAAGAGGAATGAATTCATCAAATCTGTGCATTACATTCTGTCATAACAGATGTCACAACACAGATAGCGGCAGGGATTCTGCTATTGGAGATTCACTGCACATTCGCAGTCCATACCCACTTCCTTTTACAAAATCTTTACAAAAATTCTGTCGGGCCATGAATCCAGATCCTTGTAGTTTTACAACAGCGATGAAACCCGGCACAATGAATAATCTATTTCTCCTTAAAATGCTAATGATTTTCAGCCGAACGTAGATACATTCTTACCAGGAAACACTAACATTTCTTATTGATTTCTATCTTTTATCAAGCTCCAAGGATAGAAGACTGTTTAAGAAAAAGTGTGAACCAGGAATCTTGAAAAGAACGGAGCCTGTGTAAGCTAAGAGACAAAAATCATTGTCTGGCTGGCCCAAAGCCAATAGTAACATGAGCTCGTGAGATGGCGATCTCCAAGATTTTACTTGTCAACAGCATAGGTAAATTGACTGTAGATTCCGTTTCACCAATGTCTGGTGAATAAGCGATACACTGTATCTTACTCGGTGCTTTTATATTAATCCCTGTTTGCTCTTTTCAATTATAGCATGAATTATATGTATATTTCCCACAACAGAAATCTGATTTAGAAACATGAGAAAAAAAATATCCTTCCCACGGATACAAATTCTGTGGTTTCCCATGGAGATTAGATACGCAACTGGAATTAATCATCAATCTAGAATACAGTATATACACAAAATATGAAAAATGTTCCCGCTTCCTGTGTTAAGTGTATTCCTGCCATTATTCTCTATAATACATCATCGTATAAAGTACAATGTCAGACTACTATGTTCATAATTCCTATAAACTACATCTCTAGGATACGTCTATAGGTTACGTCTATAGTTCCTATAATCCACATCGCAAGATATGTATGTTACGCTAATTTGATATATCTGATTAATTCTGCTGTTCTAGTAGTCTCTGGATTTTCTTGCATTCATGATATGCCAGATACCCACATGACCCCTCATGTGAACCTCAGAGTTGATGGTTCCATGTATAACACAAGACCTCTAAGGTCACGTCATGTGCAACACATGAACCACCAGCATATGCCAATCTTCGTAAATCTCCCCCAGTGGTGTCAAAATGGATGAGTACGGCAGGAACAAATAAATCCGTGGGTTGGGTGACAAAGATAAACCATAAATAGACATTCGATTTTTAATCATTTCTTTAAAAAAGGATTCAAAACAAATTCCAACTCATCAATGGACATGGAACTGATGCAAAAACAGACGTTAAAAATTGAGCAGTTCCTCCATTTTATATGGCCAAGAAATATACACCATCACGTGAAAAAGGCTTGGGTAAGGATTCTTTTGTTATTTTATAGTGAACAATAATAAGTCTCAAGGAAATAAGTCGAAGCTGTTGGGTGCAAATGAAAAACCTGAGACATGTCCCCACTAGAGATGAGCGAGTAGTACTCGATCGAGTAGGTATTCGATCGAATACTACGGTATTCGAAATACTCGTAATCGATCGAGTACCACTCGCTGTTCGAATGTAAAAGTTTGATGCAGAACCAGCATTGATTGGCCGAATGCTATACAGTCGGCCAATCAAAGCTGGTTCTTCTCCTACCTTTAGAAGTCTTCTCCGTGCAGCTTCCCCGTGGCTTCTTCCAGCTCTGAATTCACTCTGCCAGGCATCGGGCCTGGGCAGACCCGACTGCGCATGTCCACTTGTAGTACGGGTATGCGCAGTCGGCTCTGCCCAGGCCCTGTGCCTGGCAGAGTGAATGAAGAGCCGGAAGATGCCGCGGGGAAGCTGCACGGAGAAGACTTCTCGGAGGATCCAGCCCGACCCTCACTCGTGGACTTGGTAAGTATAATTTGATCGAACGTTGCCTACCCCTGAAACGAGCGTTTTCCCCCCATAGACTATAATAGGGTTCGATATTCGATTCGAGTAGTCGAATATTAAGGGGCTACTCGAAACTAATATCGAACCTCGAACATTTTACTGTTCGCTCATCTCTAATCCCCACCTAAGTTGTCCTTTATACTGGTTTGGGCTGCCATGACACCAGAGTCACACAACCGTACCCCTTACAGTTAAGGACATGTATGAAGATACTGTCCGCTTGCCGGTGGTTAGCTTTACAACCCATTCATTTGAATGGGTTTTTAAAGGTGTCTGTCGGTTTCCGTATGCAGACTCTCCACCTGGAAACAGTTTTTTATTTGCACAGACACAGTCCTGCATGTACGACCCCGGGGCGGACAATGGCAGTAGTGTGAACCCAGCCTAAATCTGATACAAGAATGGTAATGTGTTGCAAAGTATATTATATCATTGTATACATTGTATCAATTTTATCATCAATGAACTTTCCTACAACTCTTTTTGCAAACACATTTGACGTAAAAAAAAACTTTCTATGTGATTAGAGCAGAAAGACTCCAGTTCGTAATCCGTCAGATCAGCATATTGCTCATATACCTCAGGCTGGTATTACAGAAAAGCAGAATCATTCTTAAGCACCCTATGGACAGATTTATACAAGAACATCTGCCGGAACCAGCAACAATTTTATAGGTTTCATCCACAGGCAGCAAGCCTGTGCCTTCTTGGCTGTGACATTTTATGTTTATATAAGTACCAATACAATCGCATGATCATTAAGAAGTTCCACACTCATCCATAAAGCCAGGGATTGCACCCACGGCTGCGACATGTGTGCTGACTGCAGAGCAAACATTAAAGCAGAAATAAAGATGTTGCATCATTTGCTCTCTGCGGTTTCTCATCTGTGGATTGCGCATTTTTTCATCATTAAAAGTATTATGAAGAGAAAAGTAGATTTTCCACAACAGCATCATTTGCATTTTGACAGTCTCTAATAATCTTCTCCAAACAAGTTATGGCACTCCAGCTGGTATTAACTCCTATTACTACAACTCCTGGCGTCACGCCTTAGCTACTTCATGCCAACTATTGTACCTTTTGGTGTCTTGGGTTAGAATGATTCATGGAGGTAATTTTTTTTTTCACTGGCTGGCTTCTGGGGGCTTCCATTACCTAAACCTTTACATGATTACTTTTCGGTCACCAAACCATGAAATATGCATATTGTGAAGGAGGTAACTTGGTAGCAGCAAAGGGGTGGCCCCAAACAGTCAAAGATAGGGACACCAAATATACAGCAAACAGGTTTATTGAGAAAAAACAGGAAAATAAATAAACTTTCACTTCAGGCACAAAAACGAGCAACTTCAGGCAAAACAAGAAATAAAATCCTGCTCATACAAGCAACTAACTAAATAGAAATGATAACCTAACTATATTTGTGGCTTACTACCAGCCATATAAATAAAATAAGCACAATATTGTCTCACCAGACTCAGGGTTACAGGATAGACCCATACACCTCCTCTTACTCCCTGGATCTGCACTGAGTGCAGGATCTGCAGCCTTTTTCTGGCCCAGTAATGAGCCAAGGATCTACACCTGGAGCTGAGGCCGACTCGAGACCCGCACTTGGCCATACATATGTCAGAAACCTGTGAGAGATATAGCAAGATTCCAGCACCCTGCCTGTCACCTTCTCGCAATATGTATTATCTAGGTTTTCTCCAGTAGGTAGAAACTTATCTCAAATTTGCCAAACCAGACAGCCTTCTGACTAAATCTAAGGCAGATTTTTTTTCTTCTAGGAGACATCTAATTTGGATACAATATTTCCAATGGAGATTTTCCTGCAAGTATGTCTCAATGCATAAGTTGGATCTCTGCAATGATAACCAATACTTTCCCAGAGCATCAATCATTAAATCCCGTCTAGGCAAGGGATAACTTGTAGGTTGGTGGAGGTCTGACCAGTCAGACTTCATTGAGAAGGAGAACGTAGGAGTTGTGTCCCTAGTTCTGAATGGATCGGTGGTCACATGACACACACTGCTTCATTTATTTAAATGGAAATGAAAGATATCCAAGCAATGTAATTCAACTACATCTAGCACTCCCATTAAAATGAATGGAGCAGTGCAAACCTTGCACAACCACCGTTCAACCATCACGCCATTCAGAACAGGGAATAAAACTCCCTCATTCTCCTGATTGCTGGGGGCTTAAGCAGTTGGATCACAAATGATCCTTAAGTTATTCAGATCGTAAGACACCTTTACATAAAGTCAAGGCCTTTACAAAGCTTGATCATCAGTGGGAACTTCTACAGTCCACAATAAAAAGGTTGCAGCAATCTGAAGCAATCTGTAGAGAACCAAAACTCTATGGTGTTGCTCCAAAAAAGGTTTATAAATTCATCTTTACTTAGAGGTTATTTCCCACAATGCTTTGCTACTGGCCAAGCATTGTGGGAAAAGCTAACCATGTTAGCTACTAGAGATGAGCGATTTCTATTCAAAACTGCTGTTTCGAATAGCACGCTCCCATAGGAGTGAACGGATGCAGCCGACACACAGCCTGTGCCGGTGTCCGGCCGCTTAACCCCCTGCTGATTTTATCTACTATTCTGTTTCCTCTCTGCTGTGCCGTATAATGGACTCTGCTACATCTGCATTACTGTACATTGACTTGTCTATCTACTCTTCTGCTTCAGGGACGAAGCATAGATAGATAGACAAGTCAATGTACAGTAATGCAGATGTAGCAGAGTCCAGTATAGGGCGCAGCAGAGAGGAAACAATAGTATAGTCCACTAGAAACAGAATAGTCCACTTACCTGCACAGATCCGCTGCCCATTCTTCTCGGTCCGTGTGCACCCCTAGCTCCCAGGTTAGTGTTACAGACCTAGGAAGAAGGCGGGGCTTGTGGCTTAGGAGAGTGTGGGCAGGTACTGGGAGGGGAGACGAGAGTGATGCACTTAAGTAGCCATGGGATTTAAGTAGCCAGGGGATTTTTTAATCACTACACAGCGTGGAGTCTATAAATTAAAGCGCTCAATTTTTAGACTCCATGCTGTGTAGTGAAATCTGATCTTCGATTATTAAAAAAATCCCATTGACTTGCATTAGGATCGGAATTGGGATAGGGATCGAATGGAAAATGATCAGAAATCGGATTTTAAAAATGATCCTGAAATCTCAAGATCGGCTCAACCCTACCTATGACTCCAGACATTTGTTGTTCTTGGTCATACAGTACTGTCCTTACCGATGACTGGCGCTGGACTACAGGGGGCAGTCTAAGGTTTGCTCCATTACTTTTTCATTGCTAGTCATGCCCTTGAATTGTATTATACGGTGGATGTTATGACAGAAATATAACTAATCAGAAATGAACATTTCACGTAGAAAGGAAGATTCCAAGTAAAGCTCAAGGTTAAACAGAATAAATTATTGTTTTTATCAATTTAATGAAAGTATAGAGAAATGTTTTACAGCATTTTACCCATGTGCAGAATACAGAAACGAATGCCCTTGTGAGAGACATCATGTAAAATACAGCTAAATACAGTCTATAGACTCTGCTAGGAGCCGGAACCCTTTTAACCCTCGACAACCATGTCTTATCCCTCCACTATATCCCTCTGACTGTGCTTTATTAAATGGAATTATACGAGACTCCACTAGATTTAATAATGAAACATAACTATACTCGTATACTTAATATTTTATTCATACAATTGGATTCAGCACATTTAACATTGGTGTTCATATCTGTATTCTGAAACCTTTTATTAATGCCTCTCCATCTGATGCCTGTAAGTGAATATTGTACTAATACAAATGTAGACTATGATCATCCCCGACACTGGGATCGACTACATTTTTTTCCCTTCAAACATATCAGATGCCACTTTGTCTGCAGGTACTTGCCGACATCTATTTGCAATGGTGTTGTGTTACTCTAACATAAAATTTACCAAAATTGTATCCAATATTTTCACCTTATAAGCATTAAGAAGTATAAAAGTTCTTAATTGGGGACAAGATCAGAATAACGAGATATGTAACTGCATATCCAACTGTATGATGCAAGTCCACTTATCTGGTCAATTCTCCTGTCTTCACTTGTACTAAAGGGGTTTTCTGGATACACTTTTTTTCAAGAAAGATCTGATAGTGCTATTGATCGGTTAATATATGCATCCAAATACCTTTAGCAGTGTTTCTCTGTTAGCTCCTGGCACCTTCTGCATTCGTTTACATGGGTTTCTTCCTGTTTTGTTATCCTACAACTATCATGATGCCTTGGGCCACTCAGAAATAACTCTCAGCACCTTCCTCTCTCACTCCTTCCCCCTTTCTCACACCCCCTCCCCGTTTCCCTAGCTAGTCCATCCACTACTGGCTCTTCCTAACTAACTCAACTGAACATTAAGCATTTAATGGGATAAACCACAAAAAACTATCCAAATAATAACAAAACAAAAAAACAAACATGTTTTCTCTTAGACCCCCAGACTCGAACCTCCATCTTGGAACCCCATCAGCCCTCTGATTGGAGGGGTAGTGCACATGTGTGACCAACGCTCTATTCCATTTCTTCCACATTGCAGTCAAGATGTGCAGAGGAACCGCAATACTAGTGATGGCAATGGGGCCTCCAGACATATCGTTATCAGCTATCCTGTGGCTTTGTGATCAGTATTATTCCTGAACTAACCCCTTTAAAACCATTTAATTCTACTTTGACCCAACACAGTGGAAGTCGGTGGATAACTTGGCTCAGACGACATCCCTGGCTTATTGCATACTTGTCAAAAATTCTTAATAGTCTCCATATGAAATGGGCATAAACTCCAAAAACATCACCCCCTCTCTAAGCCCCATTAGAGGACAGTAGTACTGTAAATGGCAGAGAACTGATGGAATCTTCAAAAAATAATCAAATATTATTAATATTACTACACATATTGTAGCAGAACCTGGGAACTCCAAGCTACACTTCTCTATACACCCAGTTAGATTGTCATGATGCAGATACACCACGATTGACAAGAAAATGCAAGACACAACAGTATTTGAGATTCAATGTTAGACACCAAAGGAACAGGATACATCAAATATTTTGTTTTAACATGACTGCTAAAAACTTTCTGCCCTTTGATAGAAAACTTCAGAGAAGAATAGTTTCGTAGATTCAGACTCCCAACATGTTTATACTGTAGATCTAAAATGTCAGAAAGCAATAACATCAGCGCTGTCACCAAGATGACAGGTGAGGAGCCGATATGCAAACCGCTCCAAAAGGCCAAGTGGAAATAAACCAAAAATATTATTGTCAGCAGAGGTGAAAAATTCTGCAGCCAACCCAAATAGGAGTAAGGCAAATGGCTAAAAACTCGCATTTACTGATATACGACTGTAAAATAAAACTGTATAGAGCCTCCATTCTTATCTTCATTATCTCACCAGGATTGCAGGCGGCCACTGGAGCAACACAAGGTAACCTGTAACCCGCAGACGAAAAGGTCTTCTCTCCTTTCGCTTCAATGTTAGTTGATGTTTTCAATTGTTTTACAATATTGAATCACTTTATATCGTCACTGCTGGCAGTTTACAGTCCAAGAAAATTCCTAAATTCCCTATGTATCCTCACAAAAACCTACAGATTAGTCCTACACGGATTTGTCCTATCAAATAGGGCTGTGTGGTGGGTTTGTGATGCATCAACTGCACAGTTGTAGTGGAGATGAGCCTCAGATTTCTGCCATGTATTGTCTTCTAAATACACATTCAATTTGCAATAGGTAATCCTGTGACCCTAAGGCTGAAGCCCCATGTGAAGTAAACGCTACAGTTTGGCAAAAACTGCAGTGTTTTACAGTCCCTGCAAAGTATATGGGATTTTAGCGAATCCTATCCACACATTGCAGAAAAATATTTACAGCGGAATTGCTGCAATTTCCAAAACCGCTGTGTTTTGCAAATTGCAGCATGTCAATTAAACCTGGTGTTTTCTATCTAGGTATAAATGAAGCACAAAGTCTATGGAGGAAACCTTAATTTTTATATTTAATAAGAATATAATATGTAACATTTCTAAAAGCAAGGTATATAGGTATATAAACTGTGGGGAAGGTAGCTCAGTGGAAGCAGTGGTGTGGACGCAACCAGTCAGAGACAGGGACAAAAATCTTGCATCAAAGCGGTTTATTTAAGAAAATTAACTTTTCTGTCAGGCACAAAGATGAGCAAAATAAAATACAGCCTTAACTTCAGGCAAAATAATGTGTTACAAAATCCTGCTCGTCTGAGCGCTAACTAAACAGAAAACAACATCAAACAAAATTCTGCTCATCTGAGCCCTGAAGTGCAGGCTCTGCAACCTTTTATGGGCCGGTAATGAGCCTATGACCCACATCTGGGGCTGAAACCTATTCCAGACCCACACTGAACAACACAAGTCAGGAATCTGAGGCTGATATAGCGAGACTCCAGCACTTTGCCTTTCACCTTCTCATAAGACCGTCAATAATACGACAATTTTTTTTTTTTTTTTTAGCAATTTATCCCTCAAAACTTTCACTTAATTTAGTTCAAGCTTAATGAATATAGGAAGGAACCAAAAAGGCTACACAAGGCCTTGAGAAGATTAGAGAAGGGTTCCTCTGAGGATACAATAAGGTCTGCGAGCGTCTCTAAACAACATATCATAACATATTCATTCAGGTTTACTTCTCAATTTAAGGTCTAAAACAAAGGATTTTCCATTAGAGCAGTGTGATGTGTAACTAGTTGAACAAGTCATTTACTGTTTATAAATCCTCTTCCTGTTCATTACCTTCATGTTTGAGGAATGGTCATCATTTTTGGTATGTCTAGACTCACTTTAGATTATTTATAACCTGCTGGAAAATCGGCACAGGTTTAAAGTGGATGAGAAAGACAAATCTGATCTACCCTGCACGGCCACTGCTAAGTAGATGTCGTGCAGGTAGACGTCAGGCAGGGCAAGAGTTGGAATATCCCACCAATCTTATATAGACAGTCTATGCAAATGATAGGCCATCAATATTCTTTAATGGGGTTTTCCAAATATATCCTCAGGATAGACCATCAATATCTGATCACTCAGAGTTGGGCGCTCCCAATCGTTCAGCTGTTCTCAATTGCTGTTGGGCATTGGAATTATACAGTGGATGATGACAGAAGCAGCAGTCCATTACCCAGTGGATGGAGCCATCTTCTCCTAGCTCCTGATGATGGTAGCTCAGTTCCCGTATACTGTAAGTAAATAGAAGCTGAATTTTAGTACTCTGGCATTGCAACTACAAAGTGGATGGAGCCATCTTCTCTTAGCTCCTGATTACGGTAGCTCAGTTCCCATATATTGTAAGTGACTAGAAGCTGAGTTGAAGTACGCTGGCATTGCAACTACACAGTGGACGGAGCCATCTGCCTCCTGCTCTATCCACTATAGTTGCAGTACCTGGATGGTAGTCGATCCCCTACAATCATGGAATGACCATGGAATGGAAAGACCCTATGGAATGACCCGATATTAATGGCTATCAATATAAAATACTCAGACTATGCCTTTAAGAACTGGTGGCATCTGTTGTGCATGGTGTATGTCACATAAATGACCTTTGCTGCTTCCCGAGTAGTACAAGGCTGCGTAAATGGAATGCACTTGATACACTGGTGCAATGGCCGCCAGCAGTTCATTCTTCATTCTGTTACTAGTTGCACTTCATTAGTAAGACATTATTTCAATCATTTCTATTTGCAAGCATTTACAAAGAATAAAGCGATTGTAATGATTTTCTGCACAGTTTGTGATTTCTAATTGCACTTTTAAGTACCACCAGTTACATATGCAAATGGATTTGTTAAGTATGACTGAGTATGAACAATCCAAAGAATCTGAAAGTGACTTCCTCAAATCCACTGTAGCCAGAACCAGATCATATTACTTCACTGTGTCTAATGATGTTCAGCCCTCTTAAGTATAATGGTGTTATACAAAGTTTACGGAGTATTAAAAACTTTACTAGTGTAGAGTACGTGACTAGAATCCATACATGAAGATATGACTCTTATTACTGTCACTGTAAAAATACTATACAGTCTACCAGCAGCCTGGTAAAGAGTAGGGAATGCCGAGAATATTAAATAATATTTTTGTGGAATATAAAATGTTCAGTATCATTTATTATAAGCTTGTTATCACTGATTAAAATCCAACTTCTTTCTGTACTTAATGGGGTTTTTCTCATCTCAGGATTTCACCTGTCCTCCTGTCTCCTCTCCCCTTCACCTCCTGGTTTTCAGCTTCTTCTTGCACAGAGCTACTGCTTGTTATAACAGGTACATCTATCTCTGGATCTACTGCCGGACATGTTCAAGAAACTTTACTAATCCTTAGCAGTAAATCTTTTTAGTAAATTAGCCTTGGTCTACCTAATCTGTGCTCTGCAAGCCCAACATTCGCAGAAAGCAGCGGGCAAGGCACAGATTGGGGCTTGAGATGCACATTTACCAAAAGAAAAGTCCTTGCACTAAATATGCAACATAATATTATCCGTCTACACCAGTGACACAGAGGGAATGAGAAATTTCTTTGTGTTTGGGGCAATTCAGCGAGAAAACCCACAGCGGAAGACTGTAGGCTCTCCTTCAACATTCTGCCACCAGTTCCATAAAACCAGAATTTGGAATAAGTTCTGAGGCAGCCCACCACCTCAAATTCTTCTCCAAATTACATTGTGTATGCACATTCTTTAAGGAGTATTTACAGGGGTTGTCCGGTCTAAAATTGTATCTAATAATTAGGGTCCGGGGATAATCGTACACATCAGGGAGAGTGTGTGCCTACATAGGCAGTACGGAGACTTAAGAGTCATTCCTGCTCCGCTAGGGATTCTGGGTAGAAAATGCAAATCTATTCTCCAGGATGTAATTAGGAGAACAGTGCACTCTGCTAATTACATCCTGGAGAATAGATTTGCATATTTTTTACCCAGAATCCTTAGCGGAGCAGGAATGACTTATAAGTCTCCGTACTGCCTATGTAGGCACACACTCTCCCTGATGTGTACGATTATCCCCTGACCCTGGTCTATAGTATCTCACTCTGCCAAATCAGTATCCCTACACTATGCTGAGGAGGCCCAATAGGCCAAAACAGCGCTGTCCATAGCTGGGAATCTGTTCCTTTTGGAATAGAAATACTAATTTGGCAATTAAATCCGCATCATGATATTAGACTTTTTAACATGCATGAGTCATGCATGATGTTAAGGATGCTGCCCTCTAGAGGGTGGCGTACAGAGTGCACTGTTCTCCTAATTACATCCTGGAGAATAGATTTGCATATTTTTTATCTAATAATTAGGCAGGGGGAAACAATACTCACCTGTCCCTGGGGCTCCAACGACTCCTCGCATGGTCCAGCCTGTAGCTCCATTGCTGTCTTCTGGTGAAGAAGACCAATCAGCAGCGTCAAGAAGGGAACCACAACTATCTGTGAATCCCTCAGTTCCTCTCCTGAGGCCACAGACTGGCCTCAGTAGTCACGTGACCACTAAGTCCAATGAGTGTCCTCAGCAGAATTGATTCGGAATGTCACAGATGGCGAGAAATTCATCAATAAGGAGGCAGCCGACCGGACCAGACCGCACTAGGAGACCACCGCAGCATGCACAAATAATAGCACAATTATCAGCCACCGTTTCCCCACATATAGTCATTTCCACTTGCCATGCTTTATTACTAAAGCATTAAATTATAACATTGCATGACTACAATATTTTCTATTCACTCATGCTGCTACTGTATATACCCATATCATCAACGTAGTTACTTTGTCTCCATTTCAGATGAAAGAAGGATATTGCAGATTTACAATGGAATATCAATGTGTTGTGACATAAATGTTCAATTCTTCGGCTATCAGAGGCCAGCCATTTCTCAGTTGGAGCTGTTTTCATAAAAGATTACTTATCATTGCTGTTTTTTCTTAAGTAATAGTCTCAGATTTCTTACAATCCATCACCGGCCACCCACCAGTAGTGATTTGACTTTAGATTGGCACAGCTTGCTTAAACCCACTGCAGATTTTACTTAAAAAACTGTTTAGTGAAGTGTGGTGGGAGACTCAGGGCGAGGACTTAACAGGAACTAATATTAGCTCGAAAAAGAAAAATCCGCCAGATTTACATTTTGTGGTTTTTTGCATTAATATTTAATTTCCTTTTATTTATTTATAATCTTAGGTGCTGCCGGAAAAATTCATCTGTTTTGGATTTACAATAAATACATTAATGTTATACATTAGGTCATGGGGCAGGGTTGCCATTATTGAAGTTCTCATACGCATATCTATAAAGCTGACCAGAGGGGATTGCTTGCTCTACGTCATTGCGTCTCTTTTGTTTGGAGAGAGATCAGGGATCATGGAACTGCCAAAACAGCAACACTGTATCAAGCAATCCCTATAGGCACAAAATATGCCGTACAATACACAAAGTGTAACTACAGATGCAGTATTATAGATGAATACAGTAGCAATACATGAAAGAAGTTCTAAATTTCATGGCAAAATTTTGTTCTGTGTAAAGTAGCAAAACCAAGGTGACCTTTTGACACCAGAAAAGTGGAGGTGATAAATCTCACCAGATGTGTGTTCTTGACTGGCGCAATCACATCATATTCTTAGCTCTTGGGTACCAGGGGTGTCAATGGAAGGTATAGATAGGCAGATCCTTAACAGAAAAAAACTTCTTAGGAGATAGAACAGCTCCCCATATTGTCTTCAGGTATCTTCTCAGAAGAGACATTGTGTCCCAAATTTATTACAGTGGCTCAAACTGAAAATTTGGTACACCATTAGACTGCTTTGCTTAATTGTGTACCTAGGCAACACAGTGGCTCAGTGGTTAGCACTGCAGTCTTGCAGTGCTGGAGTCCTGGATTCAAATCCTGCCAAGGACAACGTCTGCAAGGAATTTGTATGTTCCTCCCACACTCCAAAGACATACTGATAGGGAATGTAGATTGTGAGCCCTATATGGGACATTAACTGACCATGTCTGTAAAGCGCTGTGGAATATGATGGTGCTATACAAGTGAGCATAAAGTAAATACAACCTATTGGTGGTTTTACATTTTACCTAAATTTTTAACCCCTAGTGTCTACTGAGACACAAGGGCATTAGGGCTGGTTACAACTGGCTGCAACATAAAAAGAAGCTTTTCTGCCCTCATGATGCCACCAATGCCCAGCATGTGCCCCTAAGGCCAGTGACTGGCTGCAGAGATCTCATGAGATGTTTTACTTCCAGTCCAGACACAGACTAGATCACTCAAAACGTCATTACAGAATACGGCTACGATTCATTTTTTCCCCGTTATAAGTAATACTTTTACAATACTATTACATTTTACAAAAGTTCAGAAGTTTCCTAAAGGTAAATGTTGGTTTAAGCTGCAGAGACATTTGTAGCCGCTAATAAAACCTACAGTAATTACCAAATAACCTTTTATCAATTAAAGACTCCTCACCTTCACGAACCTTCCTCCATGAGCTTTAAAATGTCAAATGACTTATCGTTGGCTTAATAGAGTGGATTAAACCGCCCGAATCCGCAACAAATACCAAATAAACTTTCAATTAGATCCGAGCACAATGGATGAAGATGGCATGGAGCCTGGAGTCTTTGTTAATGATGGGAAAGGTCATGTTCTGCTTTGTCAGTATTTTACAAAGTTGATCTCACAATAACATCATTTTACAAGAAATGGATAAGTAAAATGATACTAGATGTCACTTAACTATGGCTCATTTGACATCTCATTTTTGGCTATGCCAGAGGAGTATTTCCATAAGCACTTAGCTGTAGAGATGAGCGAGTACCACTCGCTGTTCGAAGTTAAGATTCGATGCAGAACCAGCGTTGATTGGCAGAATGCTATACAGTCGGCCAATCAACGCTGGTTCTTCTCTTACCTTTAGAAGTCTTCTCCGTGCAGCATCCCCGCGTCCTCTTCCGGCTCTGAATTCACTCTGCCAGGCATCAGGCCTGGGCAGAGCCGACTGCGCATGTCCGCTTGTAGTGCGGGCATGCGCAGTCGGCTCTGCTCAGGCCCGATGACTAGCAGAGTGAATTCAAGGCCGGAAGAGGACGCGGGGATGCTGCACAGGGAGAAGAATCCAGCCCGACCCTCACTCATGGACTTGGTAAGTAGAATTTGATTGAATGTTGCGTACCCCTGAAATGAGCATTTACCCCCATAGACTATAAATGGGTTCGAAACCCGTTCGAACAGTGTGCGGCTGTTCGAATCGGATTTCGAACCCCGAACATTTTAGTGTTCGCTCATCTCTACTTAGCTGAACATGTTCAGTTGTGATATAAGATGACCAGCTTTTCAAGACAACATAACGTTGCAATAATCACCATATTTTTTTATGCTATATATGCCTATATGTAGTGCAATGTGTTGTAAACTACAGCCTGTAGAGGGTTTTGCTGGCATGTCACAATTATATTGAGTATGTTGTTTGAGCATAGCAATATCTATAGATGGAATCAAATTTGTCTCGTGAGAAATTGGAGTCCATAAAGGGTTTTTTCCAGGAAAATGTATTGATCAGCTGTTCTCAGCATTTGCTATACATAATACAGTCATATGCAGATAGCTCTGTTTTCTGTGGCTGTGCTGAGCTCTAATACAAGCAAATCGGGTCTGAACTGCAATAACTCCTCAGTACCAAGCAGACTCCAAAACGGAGACCTGGCCAATATGGCGCCCTCTCTGCCTCCGAGCAGGCGCTACAATTAAAGACTCAACATCCACTGTCAGAAAGGGGTTAAAACAAATAATGGTCTAAGATGGAAGGACTAAAAAGAATATCATGAAGATGGGGGTGGCCTGTGACAGATTTCTGGGGCTGTTACCTATAAAACATATATAGTTATATTATATTCAGTAAGGTTTACTTTAAGATGAGCAGAAGACGTTGCAGCAGACTCTCTGCTTCCTTCAGTACAATTATTTTCTTACATCATTCATGCTTTCGACTTGCTTTAGTTTAGTAGATCGTTCTTTCCCGGCTATGTCAACATAATGGCCTTTTTTATAATCTGATTTTTATTGGCATCCAAGGTCCTGTACGCTGCATTTTATCTGTGTACTATTCCCCACTGTGTTTTCATATCTTGCTATCTTTTTGTCAGTGCTACAGTACATGTCTCAAGGAGACCTCCATGTTTTAATAAAATGAAATCAAAAGTGGAAATGTCTATGTGCTTTACATCTTTATAACCCTGCACGCATAGATTTTTCACAGCTAAATGGAAATGCATGATATAAAATGTCTTTTATGTTGTATTTCTGGATTCCCCTTGAATATTTTATGAAGATATAGCAGTTTTTTAATGAGAATATTAAGAGCTGAAATCAGATATTTAGTAATCTCTTGCATATTAATTACCTTCATATACACAGGACATCACTGGGAGCCTATGTTTGGCCCATAGATGTCCCTTCAAACCACCATCAGCTAACAAACCTATGAGGCAACAATCAGTAATACAATGTCTACCAATAAGTATTTGGACACCTGTGGTCCGAGTGGCAATTACAGCCCACCAGGGCTTTCCACAAGTCCTTGTATGGCGGCTAGTGGTATTTTATTCCATTTGGCTTGGAGAAGACAGGTAAGTTCTTTTACCAATTTTGGACGGCTCCTGCACCCCTTAGTTCGACGATCCAACTTGTCCCAGAGGTGCTCGATAGGGTTCAAGTCTGGGCAGACCAGTTGGTTAACCTGATTGTCACTGTACCAAGCCATGGTAGACCTCGCTACATGACAGCTCGAATTATCATCCTGGAGGTAACATTGGTCCAACCCAAAAAACCACCATAATGTAGGAAGCACACTGTTATCTAAAATACTACGCATCGGCATTGAGTTTACCGTGCAGTGACACAAAGGGTCCAGTCCACACCTGGAGAAGAACCCACAGACCGTAACTTCACCTCCACAGACCTTTACTGGGTGTCCAAATACTTATTGGTAGAAAGTTTATAGTGATCTAGTAGTGAGGTTGGAAGAAAACACAAGTCCATCACTTTTAACAGTGCCAAGAAAGGCGAATTAATAATCAGAGCAAATATAATAAATTAAATATACTAGTTTAATATATATATATATATATATATATATATATATATATATATATATATATATATAACCATTTTAAATTATACAAGGAAAATATGGACCTAAAGAAAGTGCGCACTCTGCAAAGTATTACCAAGGTATAAGCATTTTAGATTAAGATAAAAACGTGTTCTTCATCTATTTTCTGGATATAAGAAACGCAGACAGGTGTTCATCTATTTCCTTCTGGACTACACATCACTTCATTAAATGTCAGGCCTACATTTCCATATAAATACTGTATTAGAAGGCAGATGTTCCTCCACGTCTACTGTAGTTCCATAAAATGTTAATGTTAATAAAAGTCTTGTCTGCAACAAGGAGCCACCAGCCACAGTATCTCTATGGAAAAATCTATTCCATAATTACTATAGTCAAAAACAAAGAATAGAGAAGAACAGGAATAGAGAGAGCGCTAAAGATATGATCAGATGCGGTAAAACACAAACCTACAAAGAAGAGAGTCATTGGTAAGTGGCCTTTTGATCTAATCATGAACAAAGACAAATAAATTGGTGATAGATTAAGTTTGATATGGTCACGTTTAAAGGGTTATTGCCAACTTGGCAAATCGATGGCGAAATGGGAACAATGGCTGCCATATCCTGGCACCTTGGATGACACTTCAGGAAGAGACTCAAAGGCAAAAATTGAAGATACAGACGCAATATACCACATCTAGCTAAACTGCATCCACAACTATGAAGCTATGGAAACAGTAGTTTATCAGTCCTACACTGTTTCTGTAGTTCTTATTTTCCTCTATGAAAACTACAGGAACAGGGTAATACAGCACTACTTGGCTGCTCCCATAAGTTCTAGTAGTTGGATTCAGGACAGGGAACAGTTTTTCCAATTTTATCAGCAATTTGCCAAGATGGGAACAACCCATGCTTAAGATTTCTTTTACCTTCTGCTAAAATTGTTTGGAATATTGTTTCCCTCGACTGACTTCTACTTCTACTTCTAAAAGACTCCAATATTCTTAAAGGGGTTTCCAAAAGTTATGCAATCCACAATCCAATCTGTGGGACCACCATAGAACAGATAGTTCCCCGTAGCAGAACGAATTGCAGTGCTTACTCAATGTTCTTGTAATAGTAGGGGGCATGAGTACTGGTTATCCAATTCAAGTCTAGCCAAAGTACTACAGCAGTCGGACAATCGCCAATCTAACATTGTGGTCCTCATGGATGAGATAGCAATTTATAAAAGCTGGATCTTTCAGAAAACATTATTTAATTGACCTTGCATTTTATCTGGGTTTTTTTGCTGCCCATAGATTCATCACATGATATGTCCTTCTATAAACCTCTACGAACATAACCTGCCTCTGATTTGCTAAAGTCATTGTTGTCATGACTTTCTATAGAGCATAAAAGAGCCATGGCCTTATGAATCAGCCAAGGTCTACTTCATTGAAGTGAAGTTACAATATATACACATACTGTCCAGATGGTTGTGATGACTCAATAGGAGTAGCCAGGTAGAAAAATATCTAGGTTTAGCTGTTTAGAGTACAATCTATGGTACAATCTAAGCAACATCTGTATTAATGTTATATCTTTATTATATGTGCAAATAACGACAAAAGTAGGTGACCTGGCGCCTGTATTGGTAAATCAAGAGGCTCAATGTGGGAACCCAATAGGTCAGCTGTAGCTCTTACCTGGGTGCCAACCTAGAATGTAGGTGGTGGTAGAGTAGAAACAAGAGAATAAAAACTGGAAAATGTTGAGCGCTAGTGAAAAAAGCAATGGGATACCGGAGTATTGGTATATGATAAAATATGTGTATTGGTTCCACAGACCGTAAAGAAGGCAATGCGTTTTGACACAGAACAGGTATCTTCATCTGGCCAATGGAGAGTATTCTGTCTCAAGACGAGGGAACCAAGCCAAATCACAAGTAAGGCTAAATACTGGCACGCTCACGCGGAAAACAACACAACCACACTCACATTAGTTCTCAATGTACATGACAAACATTACCCATAGATCACCATTGTTTAGGAAAAAAGTAATATACTTAGTTTTTCTATATAGAAGAAAAACGGTACATTCCCATATGCCAATGCCTCTATGAACACTCTTTAGGCTTTCATCTGACCTATTGGAATTTAAAGACACATCCAAAATACACACATAGTACCTGCACAGATACCAAATGTAAGGACCAAACATATTGAGACCATGGCCTTAGATCGACATGCTCTAAGAAACTCATCTTTTGACCTTAAGAAGTATTGTATCACTTGACCAGTATTTCAGACTGCTTGACCTCTTCTCCGTTTCCACACATGGACAATTTTAAAGGAATTGTATTGTAGCACTACTTGAAAAATTCACATCCATTCTCAGACAACTTAGACAAGTTTCTGTTTACAAAAGAAAAGTTCGAAGTTGGTGCCGCAAACATGACCTTTTTTGTTAAAAGCTGTTAAAGGAACATCTCCAAGCAAATAGGACTTTTACTATCGACATCAGCCAGGAAGCTGGGAACAATAAAGATGGAGCTTCAGCACAAATACTTGATTATACTTTAGTTCTTCACAAGCTCCACATCAGATGAACTTCACTTTAGCATCTATCAGCCATAGTGAAGGTGTAAAGTTGTGTAACAGAACAAAGACCATCCGGTAATCCGGTAGCCCAGTAATTTCCTTAACAATTCTTGTTTGTAACCGTAAATAAACGACTGAGTCTGGATCAAACCTGAATTTTTCAAACGTTTCAGGCTTGATCTGAACCTGAAACTTTTGGGGTTCATCACCCATAAATCACTACTGTACACTGGGCTCTCTTTAGAGGATAAGAAATTGCGGCCCATGGGAGGTGCGGCAACATAATAAACAGTTATACTCATTTTGCCTCACCTCTACTGGATTCCAACAATGTGTCTGGTTGTCCCAAGGCATCCTCTTCCAGCCTGCATTTGGGGTTCATCACCCACAAATCACTATTCTACTCTGGGCTTTCTTTAGACCCCAGAGTATAATAAATGGAGGCCCCAGGGAGGTGTGGCAACATAGTAAACCGTTATATTCACTTTGCCTCACCTCTACTGGACTCCAACAATGTGTCGGGTAGTCCCATGGCATCTTCTTCTGACCCCATGGGTGCATGATGTCACCCAGGAGACAGGATGCTGAGGGACCACTAGAAACTATGAGGGAACCCAGGAAAGTAAGGCAAAGTGAGTATAATTATTATGTTGCCCCATAACATTTCCAAAATGAATTGGACAGACAGACTTTAAAAATATTTGTCAAAACGAATCTCTTGAAATTTGCCCATCTCTTTTTATAACCACTGGTCAGTAAGTCATTTTTATTCTCATATTACAATAGCCTATAACTTGTATATATAGTATAACATCCTCCAAATGTAACACCATACTAGCAGATATTCCTTACTAGTTGATATTTTTTACATGTGCTGCATTCTGTATTGAAGGTGTGAATTAAGCGCAGATGCTTTTTCACACAACTGAAGGGCATAACTCGAGGCTGGTATAACTTGGACCAAAAAGCAACACGGAGTGCCAGACAACACTAATCTCACTTTTTGCAAAATATTTTATGATGTATATAGAAATGGTTTTCTTTAAGGTCCTGCTGTTTATTGAGCAATAAAACATATGTTCATTTTGACAGGATTATAGTACACCAAGGCCATATCACTCCTCTCATTCTTCTAGGAAATAGTATACAGCTTGTTTAGTACTGATGCCTTATACTAGGGGTTGGCTTATCATCGAGGGCCATATATTTTCAATATTTTCTGATGACCCTTCCATATACATGCATGTTTGGGTTACGCTAGGTTCACACCCAGGGGTGAACCTAGTCTTTGTGCTGCCTGAGGCGGACGTCAGAAAGCTGTCCCCCCCTTCCCCCCCCGGGAGGAGGGGGCGGAGCGGAGCCGAGCGGAGGGGCGGAGCCAAGCGGAGGGGGCGGAGCAGGCAGAATTAGCAGGCAGGGAGAGGACCTGCTCTCTGCTAAGCGTGAGGGGCGGCCGCTGGAGCAGCGATGCGTCCACAGGGCCACCCCAATCCACCGCTCGGTGACGCTAAGCCAGTCCAGAACAGCTTGTTCTGGACTGGCTTAGGACAGCAAAAATGCCGCCCTCTGAGCCCCGGAATAGCGCCGCCTGAAGCGGTCGCTTCAGGTCTCCTCATGGGAGGTTCGGCGCTGTTCACACCTGACCCTGGGTTTCTGTTCGGCAAGTCCACTTGGGGACCCTAAGTACAGAAACCTAACCTGCTTAAAAATCGGTTACCTGCAGAAACCCACGGACTCCTTAGTCTATAATAGGGTCCACAACACCAAGGAGAAGGGAAACTGTGCATGTAGGAGGAATCCTATGCTGATATTGCAGTATGTATGAGCTGGGCTGTATCTACACATATCATTTCAGCTATAATAGGGTCCACTGTGTTTCTGCCCGGTTTCCACCCGAAAAATGCAGAGAGAAAAGTCCTGCTTTCTCTCTTCATCTTTTAAGCAGGTTCAGGAATGGAAACCCCAAACAGATACAGAAACATGTGTGAATTTAGCCTTAGCTGATCATGCATGTATTCTAAAAAGGGACAGGCGAATAAGCCACTGGAAGATGCAACGGTCATCCATTTTGGTGGCTGATCTCTCGGTATGTTAACATCCAATTGCACAATCCTTCCCTCCAAAAAAGGAGAATCTGGGGTCCATAAACATATTAGATGGCCAGCCGGTCAGACGAAAATTGGTGGACTTAATCTTCTGTGTGTGGTCACAGTAACCTCAGTACAGTTCTCGCTCTCCATCCTTCAGGAGAATTCATTACCAGCTAAGCATTTTTTCCATATTTGGCTCTAAGTGAGAAATAATAAAAACCATCAATACTACGAAGCATCCAGTTTCTGAGGATTCAGCCCTTTTATCTCCAGGGTTTCATCTTTTACCATCATGATGTGATCTATTTAAAAATAACTAAAATATCAAATCTCAGCGAGAATCTTTCGCCTCTTTCTCTGTCTCGCTCTAGCTCTCCCTTTAAGTCGCTACATTTCTGAATGCCTTTAATGTTGTTTTTCAAAGGTAATCCACTTGGATAAATATCATGATGGATACATTATCATTTCACCTCCAGGAGCAGAACTAACAGATCATTTAGATATATCATGCATACGACATACTAGAACTCTTGCCTAAAGTCTTGTCTTGCATTGGTTGAGAGATACAAGGTCATCCAATTATACAGAGAAACGTTCCCTTTGTTAAACGTACAGTAAATTGAAGTTCAAGGCATCACAGGGGCTGAGCCTTGTTAAGGCCAATAATGGATTTGGTATGTATGATGTATCCCTTTA
Source organism: Leptodactylus fuscus (assembly GCF_031893055.1). Classification (NCBI taxonomy): domain Eukaryota; kingdom Metazoa; phylum Chordata; class Amphibia; order Anura; family Leptodactylidae; genus Leptodactylus; species Leptodactylus fuscus. Next base: position 31,272,144 of record NC_134274.1, read on the forward strand.
ATGATCATAAATTCATGTTATGTCATTCAACAAAGTTTTGCAGTCAAAGCCTTTCGGGCATTTCTGTCTATAGTTAAAATGAGCCAGGACAAACAAATCTTGAGGAGAAAAACTGGAAAAGCGACCATGAAGTGAATGTTATATCTCAACATGTCAGATCGGATTTAGTGATGTGGAGTTTTATATATCTAAAGGACAATCAATTTCTAAGGGTTAGGCTATAAGCCTTCCATTGCCATCATCGCGGATGATAACAGAGTAAAGCTCATTACATTGGCATGTAAACCGCTTGTCATTGTGAAAGTTAAAGAACGTAGAAGACACGGGATCCATTTGTGTAAATGCACAAAGAAAAGCATTGCAAGACTATCTTCAAGGAAAAACCTATGGAAATGTCTATCGATAATGATGGCAGAATAATTCGACCTTGAGAGCACAACCTTGACTTTCCATTTGTTATAGGTTGGAAAATAGAGAATAGGTAAAAAAAAAATGAAGCAACTCAGTATGGAGAAATGGAGCTGACGTGGATTATTAATGGAAATCTAAAATTCAGTGACATGTCGATGTCCATTATGACATAAACACAAGATAGTTATGGGCCAAAAAATTGTTTTTCCGATAGCGATCTTACTTGGCCCCTTAATACATTTGTATGCTTGGCTCAGTTGAGCAGAATCGGAGAGGAGAAGAGGCTTCTGCCAGGCAGGTTATCATCTCAAAGAAAGTCCAACAGCCCAATCCTTATCTTCTTTAAGGAGGGGATCAGTTCAACATACACCTTAGATGGTTGACTATCTAATGTGTGTGCACGGCTTACACAAGATGTAAGACTAAGGACTACTTCCCCATTTAAAAATCACCTATGCTTGGGATATCCCTAACCTTAGTTCATTAATATGTATTTGGTGGGGGGCTGACAACTGGGGTCCCCAACACTCAGTGTTTAGGTGAGTGCTACAGCCCATGTACTGAATACCAAGACCAGTTCCTTACATGTATTGCAGCTCAGCACCATTCAACTCAATGGGACTGAGCTGCTTGTGTTCCATGTGATTGATTTATGCAATATATACACTTGGAGTACTTGGAGATTGCAGACACAGTGTGAACAGAGCCTAAATATGTAGCTTGGACTATCATATCATCCATCATTGCATCCAGTGGTGTAACTACCATTGAAGCAGTGGTAGCAGCTGCCACAGGGCCCGACACCATAGGAGGCCCGGGCCCACTCACTAGTTAATATGCCAAAAAATAAAGAAACAATAAATTTCTTAGGTGTCGGGTTCCGGGCGGTGGAGAGTCTCACTGTGCGTCCTGACAGTGGGGGAGGGGCGGAGACATTGTGCAGGAAGAAGAGCGGGGGATGGAGTGAGCAGCGCTGAGGACTTATGGAGAGTGAGTGCAGACTGGTGAGTTTAATCCATGTGTGCAGTACAGGCTATCAGCACACAGTACTGTGCTGGCAGCTGCCTGCTGCCTAGGAATGAAAGGGGTTATTACAGTATATAATACTCTGCTACATGGGCCACTATAGGACATAATACTTTGTGCAGGGGCCACTATAGGACATAATACTGTGTGCAGGGGCCACTATAGGACATAATACTGTGTGCAGGGGCCACTATAGGGTATAATACTGTATACAGGAGCCACTATAGGGTTTAAAGGGGTTAACCCATAACAAGGATCCTATCTATACTGCTAGTTTATGTGGATTTAAGACTTTTCCTAAATACATTGCTTTATCAAAACTGCTTTGTTTGGCCGCTATCTTGATTTATTCACTTCATTGTTTACACTGAGTTTCTATGGCCACGGGGCTTATCTGCTCATTTCCCAAGTGACATAGCAGCCTGCTCTCAGGGGGGGGGGGAGGTACTGAGTGCTCAGCAGCAGCTCTGAGCTGTGTGTCTGACAAGTAATGGAGCTCCTCAGATAGGGGTGGGGGAGGTGAGAGCTCTGAGATTTCTGAACTCTATCTTCAGCTCTTCCACTTATCAGCCGGTTTAATTGAATTTGGCTGATAAAATTTGATATAGGGAGTCCAGTACCTCTGTATGTAATGCAAGTTTACTTACTTCATACTGTGGTAATGCATTTACAACCAATCCCTCATTACTAACTGCAAACATAGCAGATAGCAGAGCAAGTGAAACCCCGGCCACCAATGTGCAGAGAAAACCAGAAAGTGAACATAGCACAGAGCCTGTAGGTTGGCTGCAGGGTTATGGCAATACCCCTTTAATACTGTATACAGGAGCCACTATAGAGTATAATACTATGTACAGGGCCACTATGGGGCATAATAGTGGCTGCAGGAACACGGGGGAAAAGGGGCGGTTGGTCGGGGTCTTTGGAGGGGGGGGGGGGGCCCTGTCAAAGGTTTGCCACAGGGCCCTGCCATTCCTAGTTACGCCACTGATTGCATCCACTACTGGCGATAAATGACATCACAACCTATCTACTCCCCCCTCCCTGACATATAGGGAACTTTCCCATAGACCTCAGTTGGCTCTAGATTATTGCTGTCTATGTTTACGACTATGCTATAAAAACTCTCTCTAAATGCTGTTAATAGAGAAAAGCAGACATGGCAACATGGTTGCCCCATAATCATATACAGAAAAAAATTAAATGGAATGGACCTGGTTGGCATTAAATTGCAGTACTAGGCACAGCCACTACAAAATGTATGGCGCTGTATCTGGTAAGCAATAAAGGGGCATCGGGACATTGCTCTGTACATTGCTTTATTGCATTACTTGAATTTACTAAATTTACTTATCAGAAATAAACCATAAATTGAAATACAGTAACAGCGCCAGCTGGGGCTTACGTAGGAGATGGCGCCAACCGCAATTAGCTCCCAATTTACAGATTCAGTAGTGAATAAGACTTTCAGCTTTATTTGTCCTCCATATTTTCTCATTTTCTGCATCGCTTTCTCCCGTGATGAACATTTTGACAAATAGTAATACGTACTGTTTATTTGCCCGTTTATGACTTAAATTAGTTTTTTTTGTGAGCACCACAATGTATTCCTGTTTCAATTTCAATTTAGCATCCAATTTAGTCCCGTGTTATTTACATCGACTGCTTTTGAAGCGAGGCTTTCAGCTTAACTATTTTTCTCATCTGTGCAATTATTATTGTAAATTACTTTTTGAAGATGGAGAATAATATTTCGTCTTTGGTTTGTGGTTGGATTCATAACCCCGTTTAATTTTGTCTTCATGTTGAAAATGAGCAGTAAATTGAAGGTCTTCAATCCTAGCATACTAAACTCTGCTCACAGCCCTGTAACATGTCTTTGCTAATATGGGATTTCCATACATTTTAGAATTCCCAAAGTTGGTAAAGCTTAGTTCTACTGGTAGAGAAATGACTCCTTGTATTGTTATTGCTACATTGACACACATTAATATATAGGAGCAGTGGCATATCTAAGAACGGCAGGGTCCCGTGGCAAACTTTTGACATGGGGCCCCCCTCCCTCCCTGACAGATGCCCGCCCCTGCATTGGCCTTCTTTAATGAAGTCTGGGATGTCACATGACCTGAGACGCCACATGACCGGGACCTGCGTCGCGGGTCATGTCAGGTCAGGGAGCGTCCAGAAGTAGGCCTGAACCTGCCCAGAGTGTGGAAAGGTAAGTATCATGGTTTAGGTTCTCTTACCTTTCCAGGACCTCCGATCATTATACTCGGGGGTCTGAAAAGACCCCTCCCCCAGTATAATAACGATGTTTGTAGGGCCCACGGCGTCACTTACTGATCCCGGCCCCTACCAGGATCAGTAAGGAAATAGGCCCGTTAACGGCTGGAGTAACGGGGAAAAAACCCACAGTGGTAGCAGCTGTCGCTGGACCCCTAATTTCTCGGGCCCTGTGTCAGCCTCTCCCCCTACTACCCTAGTAGTTACGCCACTGTGTTGGAGTCAAATTGGAGTTTCCTGTATTTGGCTAAAAATTGAGAATTCTATAGATTCTGGTAAGTTCACAGTAGGTTTTTTGTCAGGCAGAAAAAATTTGCATTGGGTTTTTGAAGCTTTTTCTAAGGTCGATTTCAAAGAGGGTTCATGGGTATTGTTTCCTAGAACCATTTGAATTTTTTTACAATAAACTGCCTCAATAACCACTTTACGGAAACACAGCTTTTTTTTCTAGCCAAAGCCAAAAATGACTACAAAAGAAATGGGAAATATATAGGAAGTTTTTATATTTCCACCTTTTGCTCCGTCCACTCCTGACTTTGGCTCAAAATCTGCAACAACAAAAAAACCTACGTTTCTGCAACATGGGTCTTCAGCCTAAGAGATTTTCTTCTGCCTCCCAATTATTTATATTAGCATTCTTTTTAGACCCCAGAGTATAGTAATCGGAGACCATGGGGAGGATACAAACATAAAAAACACTGTTACTTACCTCTCCTGTGCTCCGTCGCACTTCCAACTGATGTCAGCCATCTTCAATGATGGAAGAGACATTACTTCAGCTGTGGCTTGCGTCACAATGCATAAAGACGCAAGCCCTGGCTCACGTGACTTCTGGGACATCACACAAGTAGTCCTGAAACCTTCTGGAGCCAGGAGAGGTAAGTAACATTTTTTTTTATGTTTCCTTACCTCTCCTGTTCCTCCAATTATTATAATCAGGGGGTTTGAAAAGAACCCCCTTCCCCAAGTATAATGATAGCGTTTGTTGGATTCCTAGGCCAGCGACCTCACTTACCGATCCAGCTCCTGCTCACAGACTCTGCAGAGGGGGAAGCGCTGGCAGTCGTGAGCAGGAGCCAGGATTGGTAAATATATAGGGCCCATTACCGTTAACGGGATATTAAAAAAAAATAAATAAATCTGCAGCGGTATCAGCTGCCACTGAGTCCTCTAATGTCCTGGGCACTGTGTCAGCCGCTACCGCAGCTACCCAGGGGATAACAGTTTTTTTTCCCTCTAGCTGCCTCTGATTCTCATTAAAATGCATGGGGGAGTCAGGTGGGTTTTTTTTGAGGAGGATAATGAGGTAAAATACACCTCAAAATCTGTCTGCAAAAATACTCTGTGTGAATTTACCCTAAATGGGGTCAATGCAAACCCATATTTTTTTTTAAACATCTGATGATCATATAAAATATATAGAGGAGTATTATTCACTTTACTAACCCCAACTGCTACCATGCCGGTGTTTCCCTGGTCTCCTTCCAGTCTCTGTTCACCTGGCTCCAACATGTTGTGTTGATACAACATATGATATGCTATATGATATGACTACTGCGGCCAATTATTAGATGAAGCAGTGATGTTAGTGATGGTGGTATAGCCAATGATTGGTCAAAGTGGTTTTATGTCATGTCAATACACCATTGCCAAGGGCCTTAAAACAAAGACCAGTGAGAACCAAGGAAGACAAAGCATTAGGAGATTGGTAAGATGAGTTTTGTTATTTAAACAGTGCTGGTAGAGAGAAGCCTGATGTATTTGTTGCTGATTGACAGGTTTCTCCCTATTACTGTACATGGGGAAAAATCTGTTGATCCGTGGCTAGAGGGCAGTGGGTGATTGGTTTCAGCTTTCATATCATTAGCATTAGGGGATTGGTAAGTTGAGTATTATTCCTTTTGTTATTTTATACAGTGCTGGAAGAGAGAAGCCTTATGTATTTGATGCTGATTGACAGGTTTCTCCCTATTACTGTACATGGGGAAAACTCTGTTGACCCATGGCTAGAGGGCAGTGGGTGATTGGTTTTAGCTTTTATATTCTGAATACACTGGACTTCTTGTTGACTACATTGTGGAAAGCCTAAGTAAGTTATCTCACAGTACTGCACCATAACACATAAATGAAAGACAGCAGAAATCAATATATCCTTCACTACTCTATGCTGCCTGCAGGAAGGATAGCAAACAGGGAGCGGCTTACCCTTTACCAATGGAAAACAACAAAACATTGTCAAAAACCCAAAATTCGGAGCAGTAACGCAAATCAACAGATAATTAAAATTGCTGACTTTGAGAGCTATCAAAATCTAGTTAGAAGATGACCTTATCTTAAGGCAACTTGTCATCTAGTGTTATGTCAGGACAGTATGAAGATTACTAACTAGCAGAACAGTCTAAGGACAAATTGAATTACAAAGCAAAATGGACAATTGAGTGTTTTTGAAATAAAAAAAAAAAATGTAAATTCTATGTTTTCCATAATTAAAATTAAAAATTGCAAACAAAATAATGAGCTAATACAATCATGTAGCCGAATCAAAATGTCAAGTACAATGACTTTATGCATACAATGAACCAGTTAGATCATCGGTTTTCTTTTTGTATCCTGTTAAATGTCATGCAAATGACAGTCTACAATTTGTTCTGTTCTTTGTACTTCATTATGAGTCTGATTTTGTTCAGTAATTTTTTTCCCCTCCATTTGTATAGTTAAGGTGCGAGGGATAGACTATTACAGCATTGAAAGAACAATGAAAGACTATGGCAAGTCTAATGGAAATGCAGTCATGCAGGCACATGCATGGCGGATAAGGAGCCCTATAGCTAACAAGCTGCCGTCAGGAGCTGTCTGACACCATCAAGCTCGAAGATACCTGGAAAACAGATCATGGTCATTTAGTGTTTATGATTTAGGTTACATTTCCAGTTCCTCACTCGATAACAATGCAGAATACATTACAGTGCTCAGTCTCACAGTCCTTACATAGAAGAAGAGACCAAGCTGAATTGGAACCCATTACTTCGGGGACCCAATTTCTGCAGCATGGATAATACAGTAATACATTACAAGAAAAGAACACATACAAGCTCATCCCAGATAGATAAAGATACTAGGAGTCATAGCAACTAAAAAGAAAAGAAGACTTCAGGATCATTTAGTTCTCTGTGCGGTGTGATCTCCGTTTAGCCTGATGTTGATTATACAGCCTGATCACGGTTGGGAGGAAGGATCTCCAATAGTGCTCCTTCTCACACTTGGGGTGAAGTAGTCGGTCACTGACAGTACTGCCCAGTGCCGTCAAGGTCTCATACATGGGGTGGGATTTATTCGCCAGAATGGAGCTCACCATGGATAGTATCCTTCACCTGTACTGGGGTCCACCACCAGTACAGGTACCCACCACCTGTACTGGGTCCAGGGGGCTCTCCAGGACAGAGCTACTAGCTTTGACCAAAAAAAAATAAAAATGCTGCAAGCTACTTTTCCACAATGTGGGGTCTCAGCCTCAAATGGTTTTCCCAGTGCTTTGACATTATATAGACTAACCTTACTGTAGACCATCAATAGCAGATCATCCGAAGTCCAGCTCCAGGCTGCCCAAATGATCAGCTGAAGGTGCCATGGAACTTACCAAAGTCCTGTGTATTGTTTACCAGGCACAGTTCGATAAAATTTGGATTGGCTTTGCCAGTACTGCAGCTCACTACTCCTCAGTCCCATTCAAGAGAATAGGATGGTAACTGGAATACTTGGGACAACCACTATACAAGGTATGACGCTGTGACAACCCCATTCGGAATGCATAAAGAACCAAATATACATCCAGTGCTAACATTATCTGAAGCTGCCAGGTCATCTATTATCAAGTCTTTTTCATCCTCTTTTTTTCTTATACAATTTCTATAAAAATATTATAAAGAGCAACGTTATCAGAGTTCATCACTTTTTAACTGTCATGAATGTTATTAAATATCTGTTTAAAAAATGAAGATCACATTCAGTTCAGTCATACAGTATCTTCCCCCAAATGGCATCTACATCTCAGCGGCCTTACCCTGAATCTTCACATTTTATTATCAAGTCATTTTAGAGCCAATAATCTCGGCTGACTATTTTCTTAATATTTTTCCATAGCACCTGGAGCCCAGTTTTTCTGATGCACAGTGCTTAATAGCCCGGCATAGGTGTAAAAATAAAATTGCACCATCTTTAGAGGAGGCTTACTCATTCAGTACTTACCAACTATGGGACAATCCAGTGACCCAACTGCAAAAAAATATGGTGGAAAATCATGAACAAAAAGTAGCCATTTTTGGAGACATCCATATATCATTGGAGGAGTTTTTGAGGCTGGGGCTTACGGTAAATGCCTGGAATTTGGCATTCTGAATGTTTGCACATTTAGGGACGGGGTGAAGGTCGGCCATTGGACAGAGATAGGTGCAAGTCCTAGAGTTGACACTCGCACTCTCTATAGCAAAGCAAGAAAAATTGCCAAAAAGTTTTTTTCCCGAGCAAATCAGACATTTCTACATGCAAATATTTTTCCTAATTTTGTCAAAAACGACATCAGCTTCCACAACCAAACAATATTTAATACATAAAATCAACTCCATTGCATGCGGTTTGGAAAGCAATCAGTCATCTGTCTTTTTACTCAAGAATTGAACCCAATCTTTTTTAAGTACATCTCCGCATTTTCTTGACTTGATAACAAGTAAGATGTAATCATCATCTAGGCTTTGACAGATGCACAGCATGAGTACAACAACACAGCCAAGATCAATATGAAGGAATGTCTTCCAAAGCACGCTTTGGGCGCTGAAAGGACTACATAGAGGAGCCACTGTGAGGGCAGCTCAGGATGCGACTCCTCTACCACTTCCTCCACTGCTTCAAAGTAGGAACATTCTGAATTAAAGGAAAATTAAGAACTACAAGAAGCAATCTAGAAAATCAATGCAGGGAAGAAAACGCAAGATCTGGCCACTTCATTTATACACATTAATATTCTAGGGTCAAAGAAAATACCCTGTTTCCCTGAAAATAAGACACCCCCCCTTCACTTCCTGGACCACCTACAACCGGCAGTCATGCCGGCGTTCCATTAAGGAAGCGCCGGCATGACTGACAATTGTCCCCCGCTCCAGCCGCTGTCTAACACATCCCCCGAAAATAAGGGTAAGGTTGTAGCTTCCGCCTTATGGTAAACCTGCCACAATATTAGTGCCACACTATATATATATATACCAAAACAAACATTTTCCTTTTATATAAGAACAGTATATGATAGAGGAAAGCAGATGATATAGTGAAAAGCAAAGTAAATCCTCATAGGACTCCTAGTAGAGACAGCAAGAGTCCTGATTGCCCCGCCCACACACATATTGATTGACAGCCTTCTGTATACAGTACACGCACACTGATACCGGAAAGTCGATCCAACTAGGCACTTCTTACTTGTTTCCCTTATTTGTGCTACCTTATCCAATCCCTGTCTATTTCCTATATATTAGAGTATATGTTAGATGTATTGTTTATTTCATGTATGAGTTTTTCTCTTATGTTTTACGGGATGTACAATAAGCAATTTATCTTTAGGATTAATAAAGTACTCTATTCTACTTCCCCACCCATTACTGACATCATCTGAGTCAAGAATATCCATAACTTGGAGTAACTGACAGCAAGCCTACATAATGCGGTGGTGGCCTTTCACTCGATCTGGTTCCCATGGGATACTTATTGTATGTTACAGGATCTCTTCTGCTTTTCTCCTCCATACCTTACCCTTTTCCTCCTTTTGCTCATCTTTTCCTTGTTCTGGTGGTGTATCTGTTCTGCCTCTTCCTTATTGGTTTTCCATTTACAGTGTTTATCTTGTAAAGCATTGTATTCTTCGTTTATTATATTGTGAACTTTATTAAAAAGTACAGTAAAAAAAAAAGTACTCTATTCTGTTTGATTTTATCTCACTTTTAACCTCTACCCAAAACCCTGTCCTTGTCATAACTGCAATAGGCTCCAGAGATTAAGGAAATCTATCACCATTAGAGATGAGCGAGTAGTACTCGATTGAGTAGGTATTCGATCGAATACTACGATATTCGAAATACTCGTACTCGATCGAGTACCACTCGCTATTCGAATGGAAAAGTTCGATGCAGAACCAGCATTGATTGGCCGAATGCTATACAGTCGGCCAATCAACGCTGGTTCTTCTCCTACCTTTAGAAGTCTTCTCCGTGCAGCTTCCCTGCGGCGTCTTCCTGCTCTGAATTCACTCTTCCAGGCATCGGGCCTGGGCAGAGCCGACTACGCATGTCTGCTTGTAGTGCGGGCATGCGCAGTCGGCTCTGCCCAGGCCCGATGCCTGGCAGAGTGAATTCAGAGCCGGAAGACGCCGCAGGGACACTGCACGGAGAAGACTTCTCGGAGGATCCAGCCTGACCCTCACTTGTGGACTTGGTAAGTATAATTTGATTGAATGTTGCCTACCCCTGAAACGAGCATTTTCCCCCCATAGAGTATAATAGGGTTCGATATTCGATTCGAGTAGTCGAATATTGAGGGGCTACTCAAAACGAATATCGAACCTCGAACATTTTACTGTTCGCTCATCTCTAATCACCATGTCTATTCTGCCTTATTTCAAACACTGATGACAACATTTACCAAAATGACACATTGTTCACCGCAGCCAAATTATGGGCAGCGCCCTCCTGATGTTGATTGTCAGCTTTCTCCCTATACCATGTATAGGGAGAAAACTGTCAATTGGCAGCAGTTGTGCAAGGGAAATATACAGTTAAGAAAAACTGAGGACTCAGCAACAGGACTTCAATGCTCAAATGCACAGAAATTTGAATTTTCTGAAAACGACTACAAGAGAAAGTACTAGATGGACAGCATGGACCAAGTGGCAGAGCTACAAAGACAATTGATACAAGTAGACTGTCTATCCTAATATCTATGGCACTTGATTCTTATCAGATTACATCTCCTCACATATGAAGTGCTACTTTTATCTCTAGTAGTGCCTTTTTACATTACACTTTGATGTTTCTAATAAAAACATGGCCACACAAGGCACAGAACATCTATCTCGCTAACAAAGTGATAGAGTTAGACTTCAATAGTGTAGTCATCAAATTTCCCAGCATGCCCTACCCCTGCAGGTCTCCACAAATAACACAGATGACCGGTGACTAAATGATTTCCTTCTGCCATGCAAGTTATTCTTCACAGTTCTCGCTGAAAGAACACTGACTGGTAACAATAGCTCGGCAAAATGTCCTATTACCTCGAGAGACTGTTTAATTCTGCCTTTGTGTGTAGTACATGCAGAGAGTCACTACGGTACAGAATGCTGCATCCACTACACGCACGCTCCGGTCTGCTCGCTCACTTTCTTCCTGTGTGATTTTGCCTTTTTCTTGGATTTTAAGCTCCTCAGAGCACTGACCTACTTATTCACTTTGCTAATTTGTATAAATGCATTTCACTTGTAGGCCAAATTGTACTGCTTAGTACAATATGTTGCCTTTCTTTGAAATGCCAATGATCATGTTTTATTATCTTTTTGTTCCGACTTATTTCATTAAAACTGTTTGTGTTTTTTTAATGGCAAGGCGTGTGCACAAGGAAAGTTCTGTTTGCAAATGTGACATCATATCTATAGCCAGCATAATAGAACTATACCCGTGCAATTTTTTTGGATAAGCAGAATGTAATTTTATATATACAAATTGAGCAAAACTAAATACAGCCTTAACTTCAGGCAAAAACAAAATAAAATCCTGCTCGTCCAAGCAACTAAACAGAACTGATAACCTAACTATACATGTGGTTTACTTCCAGCCACACGAACAAAATATTGTCTCACCGAACTCAGGATTACAGGACAGAACCATACACCTCCTTTCACTCCATGGATCTGCACTGTAATGCAGGAGCTGCAGCCTTTTTCTGGCCCAGTAATGCGCCAAGGATCTACACCTGGGCTGAGGCCTACTCCAGATCCACCCTGGACCACACATATGTCAGAAACCTGGGGCTGATATATCTGGACTCCAGCACTCTGCCTGTCACCTTCTCACAGTGTGTGTGTGTGTATATATATATATATATATATATATATATATATATATATATATATATATATATATATATATAGTTCATTCCTTTATTACAGGGTCTGTGTCAGCAATTTTGACCTCTCAAAGTGAACACAGAACAATTAGGAACCCCTTTGTTCATGAATGACGATTCTTATACTTACGTCCATCATGGAGCCCACTAGAGCTGTCAGTCACGAACAAAGGGTAGGGGGTGCATTTAGTAAAGAGCCCAGAGCACTTTGCTGTAAAGGAACACCCAGAGGACACTTGCAGTCTTGGCATAAGGCAGATTAAAACTACTCTAACTACTACTACTAGTATGAACAGTCACCTAGGTATGCCTTGCATTTCAGTTGACTGGCAGTGTCAGAAGATTTAAGGAGTCAAAACTGTTGGCAGACTCTTCTCGACCCAAAAAATGTATGTGTGGCATTAATCCATACCCTACAATATTTTGAAACAACAAATAAGTACTCCCCCTCCCAACAAAAGATACACAAATGTATTCTGATATAACACTTTGTAGATTCTCCCTTTTGAGCAGCTTTTCTATGATGATTTTGTGATATTATAAAATGCTATGCTAACCACTCTATATGTGTGTGAGAGGATATGTAAATACCCAAACCAAGGACTGGGGGTTAGTGGATATAATTTCCATTTTTATTGTACCCTACCCCTTGACCCCCAGTAAGATTTTAATTTAGCAGAGAGCATTTTTACAGGTAAATATACAATAAATATAAGAACACCTCATCCATACTTTTCATCTATATTTGGAACTGTATTTGTATTCTACTCGGGCATACCAGATAATCGGGAAACATGAACTAGGCACCATATTTGGCAAAGCATAAGAGTTTAGAAAAGGTGCCAAGTAAAATCTAAGCCACATAGTAATCTCTTGGACTCCATTTCTTGTAGACCCAGACAGACGGCAAAATTAAATAAACTTCATTGCATCTTATCTTCCTGAAGCTGCTATATTCTTCAAGATGTATCATGAGTTTCATATGAAAGGAAAAGATTGGGTAAGATTTTTGTTTTTAGCATGTCAAGATGTGGGCAAGTTTATCCTGACTTCGCGCTAATGACTAACTTCATTTTCGTCCATTGGTATCAAAAACATTAAGATACAAGAGTCAAGTTAAAGATGGTGTGAGAAGGTGACAGGCAGGGTGTTGGAATCTCTATATATATCCTTCAGATTTTTAACTTCTGTGTGGTCCAGTGCGCTTCTTGAGTAGGCCTCAGCCTCAGATGTGAGTCCTTGGCTCATTATTGGGCCAGAAAAAGCTGAAGATCTTGCACTTCAGGGCAGATCCAGGGAGTGAGAGGAGGCGTCTGGGTCCGTCCTGTTACTCTGAGTCCATTGAAGTTATGTCATGCTCATTGGTTTGTTCGTGTGGCTGTTAGTAGGCCACAGGTATAGTTAGTTTACTATTACTGTTTAGTTAGTTGCTCAGATGAGCAGGATTGTTTCTTACTGTTTTGCCAAAATTAAAATTATTTTGCTGTGTTTTTGACAAACCGGTTTGCTGCAAGATTTGCGTCCCTGTCTCTGACTGGTTGGGTCTGCACCACTGCTATAACTGAACTACCTTCCCTACAATGGGTAAAGATCATTTTAATCTATCACTGGAAATCTAGGCTTGCACACCTCTTTATAGATTCTGTATCTGATGACATTTACTTTGGTTCTTTGTCCACAGCCCAGTTGAGAAGTTAATTTAGGGACAAGACACAATTTGCGATGCTAATAGTTATTATACTTTTCATACAAGACAATATTATTGGTATCATTTGGGAGAGATCAAGTTGCCCCTGTGGTCAAGTAAATGTATTTGCAAGTTTAAACCGTTTTGTATGCAAATGTCTTCCTGTAAATGTGGCGTAACATTACGAGATCACTACAGCACCCTCATGGGAAATGTCACTGAATTAGTTTAGTCTATTACACTCTTCTTTAATGCGCGGCGTATATGTATTGTTGAATTCTTCCAAAAGTAAAAGCCACAACGGGAAAAAAAACAAATGTTAGGAAGAACCAACCTCAGGGGTTTCATATTATTTACTAATATGTTGGTTCACACTTCTGTACTTAAGACATCAAATTTTTCTGGTTTCGTGCTGCTAGACCTGGAATCCCACAACGAAAACTCGTTCCCACACGGATCAGCAAATACAGTATAAATACCAAAAAACAGTTGGCAATTGCAGTATTGTGTAACAAAATGTTTTCCTTTTTCAGCAAAGCAATAGCAGACCAAATATATATTTTAGGCTAAGGCCCAACGTAATTTTTTCTTCAGCACTTTTCACAGAAAGTTGGCAGAGTTTTCCGCTTTGGACTTTCTGCCTCCATTATACCTATAGGGAAACTGCTGGCGTATCCGTAGCTATAATTGACACGTGGCAATTTCCAAAACTGCAGCGTTATTAGAAATCGCAGCACGTGCACTGCATGTATTTTTTCACAATGTTTGGATGAGATTTGCTTTGCAGTGAAGGTAAAATGCAACGTTTCCATTCTTCCACGGTCAAACCAGAGTGTTTACGCTACTCGGTGATGCGGCCTTAAAGGCTGTTTTTGTATGTGTGGGTATATGTGAAAATATTTTACAGCCCCTTTAAATGGGCAAAATTGTATCCATTAGTATAGAAATAGTTAGGAAGACTAAAAGAAGACCTTTCATGTCCTCAGGCACATGTGGTTTTATATATCGCTAGAAAGCAGACAGTCCGCTGAATTCTGCGCACTGCTGGCTTTCCCGTTATGTGTCCCTGGTGAAGAGCCATGACGCTGAGAGTTGAGGAAGGTTCCCCAGTACTAGACTATGGATCAGTACTGTCAGGAGGGGGGCGTTCCTCACAGCGTCATGGCTGGGCGTTAAGGAACGCCCACTCGCAGTATAGCGTTACACAGTACTGTCAGGAGGGGCATTCTAGCTAGACTGTCAGGAATGCCCTTCTGACAGTGAAGAGCTATCGATAAATGCACCGATAGCTTTACCTCTGTGGCACATAATGGGAAAGCCGATAGTACGCTTCCCTGTTACATAAAACTGCATGTGCCCGAGGACTAGGGTTCAGCCGATCTTGAGATATCAAGATCGATTTTAAAATCCGAATTCCGATCATTTTCAGGTGGATCCCAAACCTAATCTCAAAATTTGCTCGATCACCGATCGGAATCCGATCTTTTCCGATCCCAAACACTCAACCCTAGTCAATGCTTTTCTATGGGAAAAGTCACTTTTAGGGTTGAGCTGATCTTGAGATTTCCAAATCCGATTTCCAATCATTTTCCAGCCTATCCAGATCGTAACATTTGCTCGATCACTGATCGGGATATGATCTTTTCCAATTCCTCAACCCTACCAAGGACATGAAAAATCCTCTTTAAATTGTCCTAATGTGAGAGCACAATTCATGAGCTAAGCCTAAGCGTTCATTCACATGGCTGGGCCGTGTGCTCGGCTGTGCAAAAAACATGTTTTCATTGGCCAAGTGTACATCCAAGGGATCCATAATAACAGCTCTGGAAAAAGCAAATTCTAATATTTAATAGATCGGTTACACAGGTGGTTAAAATGGTCTTGTAGATCAATCCATTGTTTTCAATGGAGTCGTGTGCTGGCTATTAAAAAACGCCCTGCTGTGAAACCCTGCTGTGTAAACAAGCGCTTACTCAGAATTATACCAGCCATCATTTCCCGACAGGTTTTATTTTACTTTAAATTTATATTTTACCAAAATAGATAAAAAAATTTATTTTTGAAAGGATTCTTACTTTGCGGAATTTTAAAATTTTTGTATGTTATAAGAAAAGAACAGGAAAAAAAACCAAACAAATTGAGCTTTATTCAACCTAACAGGCTGCAGCCATATTCATTGACCATGAATGGCGCTTGTAAGTACCGCTAAGCTTTCTCGGCGAGCAAAGCTTAAGATTTAAATCTATAGCCGCGGCTTAGGCTGCTATTATTTCACACTGACGAGACTCCAGTCATTAGCTATGGGTCACTTGGCCAAGTCAATTGACCTCTACAAATAAGAACATGCTGCATTCTGCCTTGGCTTATGACATTGTAAAACACTATCTGTTCTCAGTCATTGTGATTTCCAGCTCAACGCAGCCTCTGTGAGCAGCAGCTGAAGCATCACATCCATGTCTAGATGCCGACAAATGATCCATGTACTTTGCTTTAACCATTTATTCCCCCTTCCAATGCAACAGTTTAATATTTACAGGATAGATCTTAATATTACAATGCATCGAGAGCAAAAGAAATGACTTAAAGGGGTTTATTAAGGGATGACCTATCCTTAATTTAAGTCATCAACTGAAAATCAGTGGGATTTTGATACCCGGACCCCCACAGATCAGCTGTTTGAAGTGGTATCCCTGAGCAATCGCTTCCACTTCACAGACCATTTCGTGTCGTGTTCATCAGTCACACGGCCTGTTTGCTGCGAAGCTCTAATGAAGTGAATGGACTTTAAAGGGGCATTCCAGTTCAAGGAGATGTAGTCATTGTATAATATTTTCAACTTTTTGCTTGAAGTCGTGATCCAAGCTGGATGGGTTACTGGGGCATGTGAACAATTCCTATAAAAATAGTTCCTTGGAAAAATTATACTCACGTTGCACCCCTACAATTAATCTAGGTAATCTGTAGGGTATAAAAGTATTAAAGGGGTTGTCGGGGATAAAATGATAAACTAAACTAATCCACCGTCCCCTTCCCCACACCTAACTTGAGGCATAGTTTCTGATTTTCTGGTGATGTTCTGTTCTTCCATTTCCGGAAACAGAATGTCACCGATATTACCCCCTACACCTCATCATACTTACCTGTCTTCATGTCTGGATCTTCCAGGCATGAAATGTCACTTCCTTCGGGGGGGTTGGCTCCTCCTCTTCTTGACATCTGCTGGCCAACCACGCCTGCGCAATAGAGCCCGAGCACCAGCACTACAGCTCAATTGTGCAGGTGAAGGCAGACATGAAGAAGAGAAGGATGGAAGGAAGAGATCTCCTGTACCCAGAACAGACAGACAGGAAGACAGGCAAGTATGATGGGGTGAGAAGGTTGTCTGAGTGAGTGAGTTAGTTAGGTAGGTAGGGCTAGTAGTCTGCCGGCTAGCTAGAGGAACAGGGAGGGAGTGTGAGGAAGTGAGATAGAGTAGGGGAGGGAGTGAAAGGGATATGTTAAGATCAATGCATCATGGTAGTTGTAGGATACAAGGACAGGAAACTACCCACGTAAACAAATGCAGAGGATGCCAGGAGCTCCCAGAGACAACCAGAAATCACTCAAAACACTGCTAAAGGTATTTAAGTGCACTTATTAACCCATTAATAGCACTAGAAAAACTGAAAACTTTTTTTTAAGTGTTCGGTTTTCCAACAGTGCCACCACAAGTGAAATTATGTATTACACAGAAAGCCCATTGATTTGAATTGGTGCTGTGTAATGCAGAACAGGACAGGTCCTCCAGACATACAGACACTCTGTAATCACTTTTCACTTTGGCCAATGGATAAGGATCCTGAGCAGAAGAGCCTCAAGACTTTTATGGTAATTTCACTTTTAAGAAAGGGCTAGAGATCAATGCAGTGCTGAGAAAGCAAGTATTCATCGCATTACATTCTGATCTACTAAGAAAGCTGTAAGAAAGCGGTACGGTCTGGAACATTCCTCTCTAAGTGCATCCTTATATGTGAAAAGCAATTAAAAATGTCCATAACAACAAAATGAAAATATTCTATTTCCTATCACTAAGACTCCGGTCTAACATGAGGAGCGAAATCACAAAGTAGAAAAGGAAAGGTCAGATGTGTGGGAGGAAAGTGATCCGGACTGCAATGCAGAGAAGAACAATGGCATTAGGTTCCTAATAAACGCACAATAGTTTTAATTAACCGCAAAGGAAGATTTCACGTAAACGTCAGACGTTCCGAGTTTGTGAAAAATTCTATCAACTCTATATAATCATCCAGACCTAAAGGAATCCGGCCATACAAAGCATACTTGTATCATGGTAATTGCTCATCCTAGAACCTGAAGGTCCCCCTGACATGGTGGAAGTGGTAAAGTGAACTCTGGGAAATTCATCATCTATAGTCACATACAGTACAAAGAATTCCTTGGTTTATTTGCATATTAAAGGAACCACAATGAGTTACTTTAAGACCAGCCCGTATTGAATATCACTTTAAGCCTTCAATGACTTTTGCCTTCTGGTTTCATGGCGGCTCACGCTGTGTCTGATCTCATCTTTAGACATGAAATAGGAACTTTTGATCCGTTCTGCTGAATGCATTCACTTCTTACTCTATTTACTCCGAATGTTCCCTGCACTCGAGTGTTCAATAAAACATTCACTGGTTTTCCAATGTGCATTTATCTGGGATTTTGCTTCACCATGTGACTTGGCACTTATTTCTCTTATTCAAGTCGCTGCCGGCATCTGCGAGCAACACTGTGATATATGCTTCCTATAGTCGCAAATTGTTCTGCTATACCAATGGAAGAAGAAATTGTTTGGACGTAAAATATAGAATACATTTCAAGTACATGAAGGTGCAGATTGTCTGACTTGTTGTAGGCAACACCTCTCCATTAACTCTAAGTCTTAGGAGCTGCTCAACTGATTCTGGAGCAGTTGGAATTTTTTCTCTAGTCCCCACCATTCCTGAACACTCTGTGTTCTTAGTTTCAGCACCCATTCTCTACTGTCAGGTGGGTAGCTCTGGTAGAGCAGATAGTCTGGGGCCACCCACCTGACAGAAGAAAGCCAGATGAGCATATTAAGTGCTAAAAATAAATGCACTAATTGCTTGAATGGTGGGGCTAGAGAAAAAAATTCACATGTTCTAGAATCGGTATGTAAAGAGTCTGAGTTGGTGCAGGTGAATACAAGAGTTGCAGAGATTTGGTCTTCCGCCACAGGCTTGCTTACCAGGGGTGATCCTGCCTTTTTCGCCGGCTGAGGCGGACGACAGAAAGCCGCCCCACCCCCCGGGATGAGGGGGCAAGGCAGAGCGGCGTTAGCAGGCAAAGAGCAGGCACGGAGAGGACCTGCTCTCTACCTGAGCGTGAGGGGAGGCCGCTGGAGCAGCGCTGCTCCAGCGACCTCCCCAATCCACCGCTCAGTGACGCTAAGCCTCTTTTCCCATTGTAAACAATAGGGGGCAGACTCCTGTCAGAACTTGGCGTTTATTTGAGAAGTAACCACATCAAAATTAACTCCAAATTTCTCCATGTAAGCAACCCCTTACACTTCTGATCCGCACAGAAAATACGTTTTTGCTGATGCTTAAAAGCTATATACCGTACTACACAATGTAATGTATCTTAATGCTTTTCAATGCATTAAAATATCTTTAGTTATCTGTAATAATTCTACGCTGTGGGTAGTGTTCCTCTGGAGATAATACATTATATTGTATTTCTTTGTTACCTTCTTTTAACTATATCGTAAGGCCTCAGATACATATTACAACATAATAAAAATGCTAATTTTTCCTAGACATAGTGTTGTGAATATATCAGACCACCCGTCGATCATCACAATGAAAGCACCAATTGTTGTCCAAATTAATGAAATAAGCTGCCATATCAGACACGGCAACTTACATGGATGAGAATTGAATTGGGTATAGTGGTTGCAGAAGCAGTGGGGTCCATTCTGGTGATGGCCAGTAGGTCAGATACAAGTTGGACTCCCTATTGAGCAACATATATGCAGCGCCGCAACTCTCATGAAGCGATCTGAAGCTGTCCTGGACTGGCTTAGCGTCACCATCTCGGCAGCCCAGCAGGGGAAGCGAGCGGTGGATTGGGGCGGCCCTGTGGATGCAGCGCTGCTCCAGCGGCCGCCCCTCACGCTTAGCAGAGGGCAGGTCCTCTCCCTGCCTGCTAACGCCGCTGGCTCGGCCCCGCCCCCTCCCCCTCCTCCCGGGGGGGGGGCGGCTTTCTGACGTCTGCCTCAGGCGGCACAAAGCCTAGGTTCACCCCTGCATATATGAAAAATAGAACATCGGTGTTGGGGTTGAATGGCGGCATCTGCATGGGGTTTGTGTGTTTTCCAAAGTTCTCCCATGTGCCAAAATATACTAATAAGTAGTCTGGCTTCCTATCTACATCTGATGTTTGTGGGTGTTGGGGATGAGTGCCCGTATGGCAGCCACTAACTCCCCTACTCCAAATTGTTCCCTGCACTTTGCAAATTCTAGAGAAATCCAATAATGCTATCTATCTACACATAGTCCTATGTATTGAAACACGGTCCTATGTATCTGGCCTTATAGCATAGGAGTTTAGTGAATGTGACTATGAGCCTGGCATCTGTCCAAAGAGGTGGTAAAGTCATTACAAGGACTTACAAAATGTTATGATATGGCCAATAATAAGCCTTCATAATGGCAGTTATTGCATGAATGATAATACATATAACAACACAAATTCACAATTAGGAAATCTTACATATGGTTTATAACACAGTGAATATAGTCAAAGGCTGAACATTAGAAAATGTTGCATGTGGACCCGATCCAATACTAAGAGTATAATCGGAAGCTTTGAGGCAACAAACTACCACAGTTAAACATAGAATTAAACTCTTTCACCATGACCAATCTTTTCTCAATCCCTAGGACCCCCACTTTGTAACCACATGTCTTTAATGAATTTCAACCGATGCCTTTCTACAAGTTTCCTTTGGAGCGAGACTTGATCTCAGACTTGGAGGGAGTTTAGAGAAGAGCGAATTAGTGCGCCGAGACTAAATTTACATTCTGCTTCCAAATATAAAAAGAACAAAACCAATATCAAAAAACCCCTAAGTGAACAATTGCACGGCTTTCCTCTAGTAAACCAAACCATCTGCTCCAGCAGACAGAGATCAGGAAGGTTCACAGTTCTGTGGATGTGAAGGTGCAAATCTATGCTAGAGAACATTACCGTCTTGTGAATTCCCGACAGTATTTGTGAGGTTATGATGATGTACCAGGAGACATGAATACATACTTCCCTTTCTTCGTTCTCTGTAAATATTTGTGAAGTGGAAAATCTCGCACGTTAAAATAGTTTGACATATGTTAAGTCTCCTTAGAGATCTGAACACTTATATTTAGCTCTTACAGATCAAACCAAGGTAGGAAGAAACAAGAGATCCCAAAACTAGGATGTAACTACCACCTAGTGCTAGAATAAGGGTAATCGAAAGCTGGAGGACATGACCATCTACTGTATCTCTTCTGGCTGAAGATCAACAATCGATGTATCTAAGTCACCGAGTCAGGGGTGAACCTGCTCCTTTCGCCGCCCGAGGCGAAGTACAGAAAGCGGCCCCCCCTCCCGCCAGGGCGGGCGTGGCTTAGCGGAGGGGGCGTGGCACCTCGAAGGGGGCGGGGCTTAGCACCGTTCATCGGCAGAGAGCAGGCCCGGAGACTGCCTACGTGAGGGGAGGCTGCTGGAGTAGCGCTGCTCCAGTGGCCTCCCCAAACCACCGCTCCATGCTAAGCCAGTCCAGGACAGCTGGCTTAGCATTAGCTTAGGTTAGCAAAAATGCCGCCCTTCCTGAGGCCCTGGCATAGCGCCGCCTGAAGCGCTCGCTTCAGGTCGCCTCATGGGAGGTGCGGCACTGCACCGAGTCCTAAACTACTTTATATATGAAGATATAAAATGGTGCTGAACATATTGGGAACAATTCAAGATTTCTTGATATTCAGGAGTGAATATATCTTACAACTTGGAACCCCAATTTTAATATTGGACTTAAATGATGTACCCCAAAAGCCATAAAGAGCACTGAGTTTTCTGCTTTTTACTTACTAGATCCTTGGACAAAATCCCTTTAACTGGAACCACATCCTAATGTTCAGGAGTGAATGGAGGTAGACTCTCAAGCATTTATCGCCTACCAAATGAATAGGTAATAAATGCTATATGGGTGGGGGTGTAACTGTTCATGGTCTCGTAGACTGCCAGAAATGGTGACCGGAACCCTATTCTTTAGCATTTGGGTGAGCGCTACATTCTCTTCACTGAATACCAAGCACAGTGCCGAACATTAAGTAGGGGCTATCCTTCTTAGGGTCAGTTCACACAGAGTTTTTTGACAGCGGATTTTGACATGGAATCTGTCAAAATCGGCTCCCATTGACTTCAATGGGAACCACTCTCCTTTTTTCCGCTAGCTAGCAGCAGAAAAAAAAGAAGCAAAATGACCCTTCTTGCAGCAGATTCCGCAGCTGAATCTGTGGGGCCACTATGGGACATAATACTGTGTACAGGGGCCACTATTGGGGATAATACTGTGTACAGGGGCCACTATTGGGGATAATACTGTGTGCAGGGGCCACTATGGGGGATAATACTGTGTGCAGGGGCCACTGAGGGACATAATAGTGTGTGCAGGGGCCACTATGGGGCATAATACTGTGTGCAGGGGCCACTATGGGGCATAATACTGTGTGCAGGGGCCACTATGGGGCATAATACTGTGTGCAGGGGCCACTATGGGGAATAATACTGTGTGGAGGGGCCACTATGGGGCATAATAGAGCGTGCAGGAATGTGTAGGAGGGGGGTCGGTCGAGGTCGTCTGTGTCGGCCGGGGAGGGGCCCCATGTCAAAAGTTCGCCACAGGGTTCCGCCATTCCTAGTTACGCCACTGGTTGTGGCCTCTTCTGAGAGCTAATCTGTGGAGGTACTGGGTGTTGGACCCTCACAGATCTGATATTAAAGTGCTATCCTATGGATAAGTCTGCAATATGTGAATCCCAGAAACCACTTTTAATGCCAATACCATATACTATCATATACTTGTTTGACTTTAGAAGATAATATATAGAACAAGGTATTTTCTTACTTTATATAATAGTAATTAGTATAAAGCAAACACAGGCGAGTCTAATCTTCAGTAACATCAGTCAGATTACCAACCATGGAGTTTAATGACACGAGATATTTACACAAAGAACATGTTGTCATCCTTAATCTTCCCTAATTCATATGGGTTAGCACATTAAAAACCGTACAGACTATTAACACAAGGCATGCTGTTCTGTTTCATCTACGACCACTGGCACAAATATAGATTATTACACTACATTAGGATTCAGCCAGAACATCCGGAATACTGTCCGCTCTCCAGGGGAATACCACAGTAAAATTCCCCAATTACAACTTTAATGGCACACATCTAATGGCCCTGGCCCCAGATTATATCATCACAATGACTTGTTAGAGAGTTGGCACTGTACAGAGCATTACCGGCACAATCTGATCTCCGCTGGAAATATCCATTTAAGGGTTTTGGCTTCAGAATAGATTAGAATAGAAAAACTAATCCTTAACTTGTGGTTAAGTTCAGAGTTACCGCTTTATCTACAGACTGCAAAGCCTCCAACCTTTAATGTCGGCCACTAGTTAGACCTAGAGTAGACCCACAAGGTAACAGTCGCAATACTTTTTATTTTTTAATGTAGATTGTGAGCCCCATATAGGGATATAGGGATCACAATGTACTGGTTTTTTTCCTATCAGTATGTCTTTGTAGAATGGGAGGAAATGTACGCAAACAAGGGGAGAACATACAAACTCCTAGCAGGTGTTGCTCCTGGCAGGATTCGAACCCAAGCGCTGCAAGGCTGCAGTGCTAACCACTGAGCCACCGTGTTGCCCCCAGTTGCAATACATTTTATATGAGTTTCCCATAAATTTAGAGGATACACAAGCCTATATTATATGTATATATGGTGTATTTCTTTAGTATTTTTTATTATACATGGCAACAAGTGTCTTGTGAGCCTGGGTGCAAACCTTCATCCGGGATTCCCCCTTCCTCAGCGATCACATGGGGGCGCACTTTTTCATTACGCTTCCGCGCCCCATGGGACTAATCACAGGCCTCAGTCACTGCAGAGGACACCGGAGAGGACGTTAAGCCCAGGAGAGGTGAATATATGTATTATTTTAAGTCACCACCCCTGGGCTAGAATATATAGCGGTTGGGGAACCAGTTTTTTTTCTGACCACTGTCATAGTTGTATGGGGCCCCGGCCATCTCCAGCTTACCTGGTCGCAGTCTCACACTCTGTGACCAGGATTGTTACACCCCTGATACATGGTATAAATATAGTACAGTATATTTGTATGGAGTCCTTTGTGCTTCACTCATACATAGACGACGTATACATAGTCCTTCACGTTCATTGATTCACTGGCCTCTATTGTGTAAAATATTATGTAAACCCACTTAACCTGTGGTGACCTCCTTTATCATGTGCATAATTGGGTGGGAGATCCATTGCTACTTGTATTCATTTGTATTCTATGTGGTTTCATTATTAACCGCTTTTTAATGCATTCGGTATTCCGTTCGGTGGATCCCCAAGCGGAATACCAAATGCAGATGTGAACCGGGCCTTAGAATGTAAAAAGAGTTGTAGTTTTTTTTTAACAAATTTTACATTTCCTGTATAGTCAGCACATGGAAAAAAAACTATTAATATATAAAAACATATTTATTTTATTTATCTTGAACTAGACTTGCAAAATTCTGCAAAACATCCAGAATTCTTCCCTTATATGATATATTTGTCCCCTGAGTATACATTTAATATTTAGCCTTTTACATTTTCTTGCTTCTTCTAACCTAATTGCTGTCATTTCCTTGAAAGGTTGTGAAGAACACATCTAGTATGAAGCCATGACAAATCTGACACCCTAAAAATTACAGGCTTCATGGGTCTTCTACCATTCACAATAAAATGACAAACAAAGGGACACGGGCACATAACTCATAACATAAAAATGAAAAACGCAACCTTTTTGTGCTCTAAATAAATGACATGTCAAGCGCTCTCCCCCCAGAAGTTACAGTAAGTGTAATGCTCCTTGCTCTCTAATAAATTACTATGCCATATCCCTGCAATATCTGCGCACAACGTCCCCAGCAAACGCATTAAGAAAATTTAATTTAATTTTTTTTAAACTTAGTTCCACTAGAAAACAATATTGCTTTACATGCATATTGTATCCAAAAGAAAAAGTAGTATATGAATACAAATAGGTCGGGGTATACTATACAGATGTAGTAGAGCGCAACAGTGTAGCAAGCTAAGGGTAAATTTGCATTTTCCGCCATGTGAATTTTTTGCGCGGCTAGCCGCAACGGCATCCCCACTCCTGCCTTATCTTTCCGTGGATTCCGCGGCTGAGTCAACTGCGGAATCCGTGGGAAGATAGGGCATGTTGCTTACTTTTCCCGCTAGGCAAAAACAATCGCTAGCGGTAAAAAAAAAAAGCGAGCGACTCCCATTAAAGTGAATGGGAGACATTTTTGCAGGCAGATTTTGAGGCGGATTCTGCACAATACTCTATATGAACATACCCTTAAAGAGTGACTGAGACTGCACACAATGGGGCTGTTTTATGAAGACTGGCACTTTGCATGTTGGTCTTAATCCATCTGTGTGTTGGTTTAAGAGTTAGTTCACAAGGGGAGCATTAAGGCGGATTTTGACACAGAGTGACGCAGGGAGCCGTGTCACTCTCGGGTCAAAACCCGTCTGCCACGATTGTCGCGGCTTCTGACAGTCGTGGCTTTCCCCTCCGGAGCAGGCTCAAATGAATGGGCTGACTCCAGAGGATGCTGCCGCAAGGTGGAGGCCGTGGCTCAATGAGCCACGGAATCCACCTGAAGAAAGGGCAGCCCACTTCTTTTTTCAGTGAGCAGCAACATGCCGCTCACGGAAAAAAGTAGCTTGACGGTCTCCATAGACCACCATTGTGAAGGAGCGGATTATGACATGGATTACGCGCCATAATCCGCCCCATTCTGTGTCCATGTGAACTATCACTAAGATGCGCCAAAATTGAAAGACTCTGGCCTCTGCTGGTATACTATAGGGAGGTTCCAGGCACCGGAAATAAAATCTGTTCTAGTCAAGAATGGCCATAGATTTCTGGTGTAACTCATACCAGTTTTCCCGTGAGTGTTATAGGAAATCTGAAAGTCCATGATATTCCCACCCTGGTTCACCTACATTTGTGACTAGTTCTAATTTTTCAGAGAGAATATTAGGGAAAAAATTGCCAAAATAGCCAGGATGCGCGCATCTGTCGGAGAATTAGGACACGATATGCTCGAAGTACAATGTAGAATTTTTATTGGTACAGATAACGCGTTTTGGGGCTACAAAGAGCGTACGCTTTCATCAGATCCAAAGTAAGATATGTTCACTCCTACTTTTAACTCCGGTTAGACATCATTTAGTCAAGCAAGCCCAGCAGGGAGCATGCTGAAGTTGGCTAGTTGGCCCTATTGGGTGAGTTTTAGAAGAATGTTCGAAAACTGCCATAAAGACATTGATAAATCTGTCCCAATGAGCAGACATTATCACCTCTATAACAATTACGTTACGGATAACAGGACCGGTATTAAGCCAGTAGTACAAAAGGTGTACAATCATAAAGGCCCTGTATAGTAACAATTGTCACTGTAGTAGGATTGAGTTCACCAATGCTCTTCTGCACAGTCCAGTTCCTTCTATATGAGATTACATTCTTAACCATTTTTCTCATTTAACTAGATGTGACCCTTTCAGGTCATTCATGATGTCCTGTCCGAGAGTAATAGCTGATACAGGGAATTAGGCTGAGACCTATCATCTATAAGTTTCTACGATTTAGTGTGAAAATCAGATTACTAGAAATCCTGAAAAGACTACTAGGAAAGACAATGGGGGGATATATCAATTTTACTCCAGAATTTGGCATTAAATAGTCCCAAGTTTTGGCTGATTTGGGGCTTTTGATGAAAAGTGGACATATCGGGCAAGGGAGTGTGGTCATCCATGGCCTGGCAGATTTATTATAACTTAAACCAGAAATTGGGGTAAGAGCTGGAACTGGTGGAGATTGGACTTTTTGGCACACATTTTACCTAAATTATTAAGCATTATAAATCCTAATAAATTAGTCTTGATCTCATATGCCCTAATATGCCACTATGGATAAAATCCCCCCTTCCTCCTAGGAATGCCTTTTTTATTAGGGTTGAGCAATCGGGATCGGAAAAAATTGGATTCCGATCGACGATCGAGTAAATTTCACAATCGTGATCGGAATTCTTTGAGATCCCGATCTCAACACTATTCGCGTACAGGTATATATCATTAATAGGGTTCAGTGATCGGGAAAGATTGGATCCCCATCGGCGATTGAGCAAATTTCACGATCGGCTGGAAAATGATCGGAAATCGGATTTTAAAATCAATCCTGAAATCTCAAGATTGACTCAACCCTACTTATTACCCAAACACCACACAGTGATTGACAACCCTTTACATTCACGCTGACACAGAGGGAGCTGTCCGTCTTTGTGTGGGTGGAGCCCTATCCTTATTTTTATAATTGTAAAAATAATTTAAATAATTTCTTTATACCATATACTCCACTGCAGGGTATACAGACATTTTCTAAGTTTCCCATAGACGATGCAAAGCAGAATATTACAATTACTCTATACACAATTCAGAATCATAAAAATAATTTCTCCCACACAATTCAATTAAAATGAATAATATGAAATTAATGAGAATAAATTAAGAAGAAAGTAATGAGAACAACATTCACTTTGGTCAAGATAACAATATCACGGAACACATTTTCTACCATAGATGATAATTATCGACACAATGCCGAGGATTTGGGATTGTCGTCACAGTCATCCCACACATATTGGGTCAATTACCTGTGATATTTCAAGTAGTGGACGAATCGCAACGCAATAATACAGCATGAAAATTGGCTAAGCCCATTACTAATAGTGGATGGAAAAGCAACAGGTTTTGATCATCCGGCACTGAAAGACAATTACTCCTTGTGCTTTAAAAGTAATTCCAGGCCCAGACTTGAGGAACAATTGGGTATTATATCCCTACTGCAATATCCGTGTATGTAGAATAAAAGTCTTGTACAGATGTTTCCTCTAGATCTTTCTTTTGGGCTGGATATATCTAGATATGTGTGTCACAAATTAGGAATAGAGATGAGCGAATAGTAAAATGTTTGAGGTTCGATATTCGTTTTGAGTAGCCCCTCAATATTTGACTACTCGAATCGAATATCGAACCCTATTATAGTCTATGGGGGGAAAATGCTCATTTCAGGGGTAGGTAACGTTCAATCAAATTACACTTACCAAGTCCACGAGTGAGGGTCGGGCTGGATCCTCCGAGAAGTCTTCTCCTTGCAGCGTCCCCCGGCTCTGAATTCACTCTGCCAGGCATCGGGCCTGGGCAGAGCCGACTGCGCATGCCCGCACTACAAGCGGACATGCGCAGTCGGCTCTGCCCAAGCCCGATGCCTGGCAGAGTGAATCAAGAGCCGGAAGACACCGCGGGGATGCTGCAAGGAGAAGACTTCTAAAGGTAGGAGAAGAAACAGCATTGATTGGCCGACTGTATAGCATTCGGCCAATCAATGCTGGTCCTGCATCTAACTTTTATATTCAAATAGCGAGTGGTACTCGATCGAGTATGAGTATTTCGAATACCGTAGTATTCGATCGAATACCTACTCGACCGAGTACTACTCGCTTATCTCTAATTAGGAACCTTTGCGGTTTTATATACCGCTAGAAAGCCAAAAGTGTGTTGAATTCAGTGCTCTGTCGGCTTTCCCATTATGTGCTCCCGGGCTGGAGATATCGGTGCTATAATATAGCTGTGAAGAACACCCCCTTGACTGCACTTGTCCAAAGACTTGACTGGGGGCGTTCTTCACAGCTTAGCGTCATCGCTGGGTGGTAAGGAACACCCCCTATGACAGTACAGGGCAATGGACAAGTAGTACTGTCAGGGGGGCATTCCTCACAGCCAGCGCCGCACCTCCCATGACGCGACCTGAAGCGAGCGCTTCAGAAGGCGCTATGCCAGGGCCTCAGGGAGGGCGGCATTTTTGGTTACCTAAGCCAGTCCAGACAAGCACCGAGCAGTGGTTTGGGGAGGCCACTGGAGCAGCGCTGCTCCAGCAGCCTCCCCTCACGCTCAGGCAGAGAGCAGGTCGTCTCCGTGCCTGCTCTCTGCCGGTGAACGGCGCTAAACCCCACCCCCTGTACTTTGCCACGCCCCTCGCTCCGTCCCCTCCTCCCGGCAGGGGGGGGCAGCTTTCTGTAGTTCGCCTCGGGCGGTGAAAGGGGCAGGTTCGCCCCTGCTCACAGCCCAGCTAGACTATCAGAAATGCCCTTCCGACAGTGGGCAGAGATTGGTGCCATGGCACCAATATCTCCAGCACCAGGGCACATAACAGTAAAGTCAGCTTTCTAGCGGTACATAAAACCGCATGTGCCGGAAGACATGAAAGGTCCTCTAAGACAGGAATAATAAGTCGGCCTCAATGTATTGTGATAGGACATCTATGCCTTGTTCTATTTAACAATGGCAACTACCATAGATGGAGACATAAAACTTACACATTTCCTACGAATAACTGGTGTCACCGTCACCTGTACTAATATAAAATTATACAATTCCGTTCGGAGTCTATTGCAAAAGCAGACACCTTTGTGGGGATGTTAGGAATTGTTTGACGGATGTTCTCTGCACAGACACATTGTGCTGTTTCTTCTGGGAGATGGTAGAGCAAGACAAGTACTACAGAATTAATATGAGCGGTATAATGTACCCTGTGTACTAATTGAATTAATGGAGCTTGTAATGTTACAAACATTCAGCTACAAAAATATAGAGAGAAGATCCACGGTCAAATACACACAGAAAACTGAGCGTAAGTTTGACATTTTAATACATAAGCTTAAATTTATTATAATAAAAAAATTCTTTCCATAACATTATCTCATTTGGTCCTACAATGTCAGTAAAAACTGGGATAAATAGTAAGCTCCTAAGGCGAGAATGTGGGCTTAGTTATCCGGTTTAGCATGGGTTATACCAGATTCATTAAAGTCAATTGTCACAATTTTACCCCAGTATGGGTGTACAGTAGAAGGTGGACAAAAATACTAGGCTTAAAGATGCCCCAATTTTTTCAACGATTTCACAATTTAGCACCGATGCAGACACCGGCAAAGCTGACGTCAAAAATTACCCTCATGGAAAATATATTCCCCTATAGACACTACGTGTCCAATTTATCACACATTATACTATCTAGTCTGCACCATCAATTAGTTGACCTAGTGTCGGCCAAAAATGTTGCCAAAATTTTGCACGTTTTTCATGCATGGTGTTTTATTTTAACTCTTCTCCTTTCACACTAAGTCCAACTCCATTTTATTTAAAACTTGACCCCTTGTCAGAAAAAGTGTGTAATGAGCCTAAAACGGTGGTATAAGGCATGGTTGCCAGTTTTTTGTTGGAAAATTGTGCAAGAATTTGGAAACATTATTATTAATGAATCGGATCCACTGTTTTATACCTGGATTCAACAAATGCCTACGTATAAACTAATCCAGTGCAATTGTTGATTTATTAGCCTCCATCCTACCAGCAACTCTAAGGTCAACTGAGATCATGTAGTTTGCCGGTTTTGAAGTGCCAATGTAAGGCCCCATTCCTACGGAGTAACGCGCTGCTCATTCTGACACGTAAACACATGTCAGAGTGAGTGCTTCAAAACAGAATCCCATTGACTTCAATGGGTTCCGTCTTACGCGCGCTACACATTGAAATCAATGGGAATCTTTTTAACCCATCGATTTCAATGTGTTACGCGCGTTAAACAGAACCCATTGAAGTCAATGGGATTCTGTTTTGAAGTGCTCACTCTGGCACGTGTTTACGTGTCAGAATGAGCAGCACGTTACTCCGTGGGAACAGGGCGTTAGAGGATGATGCAAGCTCAAGAATGAGAGCTGCATTGCCCCATTTTTCATAGGCTTTCAAAGCTGACATGGAATACGACATGAGTCCAATATTCTACATAATAGGTTCATCTAAATGTCTGTGCGTGAGTAATATTGAATAGTTAAAAGCTTCATTGTTGGAAATCCAACCATGGCCCCTTCCATTACTGCTCAAGAATTTACTTGTCAATGCCAATATTCTCCTTGTATGTAACAGTGTATCTGGATATTTGCATGGAGGAACATATCCTTGTGCATGGTTGCTAGAGCTGAGATTTTATAGTTTCACAAACAAAAATCAATAGGAGCTGAAAGAGATTACAATGTCCAATGTGACTTCCATGTACGTGGAGAATCGATAAAAGAAACTAAGACACAATGAAAAGCCTATCGGCTATGAAGGTTTATTCCAGTATCGTGGACAATACTCTTTCCAAACCATTATTCATATACAAAGTCTTGTTCTACTGCCTTTAATAGTCTCATTTTGTAGGAATTTCTTCTTATTCAACCTCTTTCCTAACATCAGTTAGCCAATACTATATATCTCAGCATCCATTTTTCTTGAAGTATACAAACAAATCTTAGATGATAAAGTTGACCAAGTCCATCAATCCCATGACATTAATTGGTCAGTCTAATGTATCTTCCACTTAGAAATAAATACGTGGTCATACAGTAAATACCAGAATATAATTCAGGCTCCAACGGACTACCAAGAAAATCCAAGATAGACTTCTTTGGGTAACCAGGTGCCACATACTACTTTCTGCTTTCCATCACTCAAACCAAGCTGTAAATTAAAATTTTATAACTATTTCCACAATGTGTATCTCTTCCTCAATAGATGTATAAGCTCACCAATGTGAAAAGTCAATGGATGAAGTCCACAAATAGCCAGAAGCTAAAATATGCAGGAACATCGTGTCCCTGAAATTTAAGACAGGAGAACTGCTCTTACTCTACGGAGTCAGCTCTAAGTTAGACATGTGCTCAGAATCTGAAAGCATTGTGATCATAAACCTCTGGAACATCAGTTATTGATGTCTGATGAATTCTCTAATGCCATGGTCAAAGTCACACTAGCCCACCCGAGCATCAAGAGAACCTTCTGATGGGCACACGTTTGGACAAAATATTGAACCCCGCAATGTACAGCTATAAGAACCATATTGGAGCTATTCACTTGACTGTAGAGTCATCCGGATCTTCACTGATATTACATTTTTTGTCTGTAACAATAATGCAATGCAAATTAAAGTGTTCTGACTTTGATCTTGTTTTATAAATGGAAAAAGATTTTTTAAAAAAAACATCTACACCAAAGATACACCATATGCCCAGATCTGTGCCTCGCTCATCACTTTCTGGGTGAATAGTGATGGTTTTTCCAGCAAGGGTTGCATAGGAGTTGCTGATTTGTTTCTATGGTGGAAATAACTCCTCTAGAGTTGTATTTGCTAATTTGCCAAATTTATGGGGTTTTAGATCTTACCAACCCTGGAAGAAGAAGAAAGTAGGATCAACAGAATAGGGTTGGTTTGTTTTGTTTTTTTGCGCCATTTAGGTAAACCATTTGTTGGATCTATACATGGAAAATCCCATAATAACCAAATATAATATGAGGAACAGAAGATTATAGACAAATCATGATACACGTACCATACACTATAACAAATGTAATGACCTGTACTATGGATAAAAGATTTGTTTGGTTCATACATCTTGAAAAGTGGCACAAAAAATTTAGTTGCTTATGATAACAAAAAACCATGGTGGCTTCCATTCCAGACCAGATCCACTCCGGTTTACGTGCGGAGTCTGTTATTGCTTCTCAACTCAAATCACTGGATGCCAAACCCAACATAGCTTATGCACAAGTGTGGTATTGTTTCTAGAAAAAAGTTATGTTTTTCTAACCTTATGCAACCCCTCTATAGTAGAACCTGTAGATTATACTACTGGGTCATAGTCAAAGCGTTAAGTCAACAAGTGAAAGGAAGCAATGGCCACGACATAACATCATAGCATTGGTTAAAGGACTTAAATATTGGTGACCTACTCTTAGGATAGGTAATCGATCAATGATCATTAGGGTTCTGTCACCCAATACCTTGACTGACCAGTTTGAAGAGTCTTTGGCATTCAGATAAGCACTGATGTCTCTGTACTGAAAACAAACAGTGCCCTACATTGTATGCCGGAGGGGCTTGCTTTTAGTTAGTGGACCAGGATCAAAGCGTTGTCTTAGTACATATTGTTCTTGTGGTTACATTTATAGACCTCAATTATCGAGTCTTTACGATTAAAAATTGTGTAAAGTATTTTTTACGAGCTGCTATTTTTGGACTAACGCAATGGTACTATGCCTACAAAAGTTTTCTGTACAAGTCCACAGTTGATTGACACAATAAAAGGCTTTCATGGCAGCTTCTAATAAATTTGGACGCAATCACTATTTTCAGTAATTAAAAATGTATCCAAAGCCACATTAAAAGTACCAAGCTGTAAAGGCCAATAAATACAGCCGAAGAAGCGGATCTAAGGTATTTTGTTGTTGGCCCTGGCACAGAAACATCAGAAACGGTTTCCAATGAAAAGCTTTGAACAGCAAAAGCAAAAGTCTCCATTTCTTATTAATAAGCCCGTAAAATGTTTTTGGAAACAACTTACAAACTTTTCCAGCAGTTCTGGTAATGATCGCATATTAGCCCATGTACTAGAATTCCTGGTGTAGTTCACCTGCAAACAGCATCCAAAAAATCTCCACTAATCGGCACCGAAATAGTAATAAACACAAGGCATAAAACATCGAGCCAAGATGTAAAGTTACGGAGTTAAACATTTTATAAAGCGAGATTTTGGATGAGGCGTTGGATACATTCAAGTACCATTTGCAACCTGGAATGATATTTTATGACAGTGCTGTCGGGCTCATTAAAAGTGTGAGCTCGGATACACTTCACAAGCCGTGCACCTGTGCGATCAGTACATGACCATGATGGGTCTTCGCCTTCTGAATGTAAATCAGAATATCCCTCATTTGCTGAAACCATGTGGAGATTTCTAAAATGGCAAGGAATTTCCAAACTTGAAAGTTCCTATGGTTAAGTGCCTAAGGCCCTGTTCACACTAGAATCATGCATCTGTCTACTCTATTCAGTATCCATAAAGAATATGTTATGATCAGCCATGATCAGATATGATACATTTATTCCCTAATTGACTTATGATTGCGCTATCAGATTTTTGCTTTTTCACTGGTAGAATATCACAGCATGGCTTTCTGCCCATCAAAAAGTAATAAAACATGATGGAAAGGAACTAATGCAAATGTCTTAAACCATTTTATATCATTTCACTAAAATATTTTAAAGGGGCCCTGGGCCTTGAAACAGCTAAAGGTCAATTCATGGTGCTCAAGGTGCTTAATGGGTTTTCTGGCCCCAAATGAAGCTGTGGTCTGTGCATGCTCCTGTACAGATCAGCTGATCCTGCAGCCTCCATGCAGGGGTGAACCTGCCTGTTTCGCCGACAACGACAGAAAGCCCCCCCCCCCCCCGGGAGGAGGGGGCGGAGCGGAGGGGGTGGGGCGGAGCGGAGGGGGCATGGCGGAGTGGCATTAGCAGGCAGAGAGCAGGCATGGAGAGGACCTGATCTCTCCCTGAGCGTGAGGGGAGGCCGCTGGTCCAGCGGCCTCCCCAATCCACCGCTCGGTGACGCTAAGCCAGTCCTAGACAGCTAGTCCTGGACTGGCTTAGGTAAGAAAAAATGCCGCCCTCCTCGGGGCCCTGGCATAGCTGCCTCCAAGTGCTGGAAACTGGTACAGTGGACTGGAAACATGTACAGGCTGCTCCAAAGTAATAGGAAAAGCGCTGCAATTCCTCGTACGGTACTGACAACGTGTTTATGAACCATGTTCACCGTACTTTGTGTCCAGCCAAAAAAAATGCTTTCCCCTCGGAGAGGCTGCATATGGAAACTGACCAATGGGAAGCCGTCCCCTATCCAGTTTCTCCAGGGCATAGGATGGAAACCCGGAGGACAGAGCGAACAGGGGAACACCCCCTCAGACTTGTTTGAAAACTGTGCACCAGAATAGTCATGGTTTTAATGTGTATACCTTTACGATTATGACACATGTATGCAACAGAAAAGAACAAATATGGTGCAAATTTTCTACTACAAAGTAGACCAAGCTCAAAATGGTGTCAACTTAGTTGAGGATTCAATTGAGACACTTTTTTTTTTTTGAGTAGCGGCGACAGTTTTTTTTTAATTATGCAAAGCCAGAATTTTGGCACATTATCAAGTGAGCCAGGATTCTGAAAGTGAAGCAAATTTTTTGCGCATCAGAAAGACAGAAAAATTTATGAGGGTCCGTACGACAGTTATACATATATCTAAAACTACACATGGAATTCAGTTTTAGACTCTACAGTTTGACAGTATTGATAAATATGCCCCATTGTATTGACTGGAGAGTTTTCCTTGGGTAAGGAAGAAATGTGGTTGTGCCTTGGAGAAGTTACTTTGGCCACAGTAGAATACCATTCTGGCCGTGGTATACCAATTAGGTCATGCAGGGTGCAGGCACGCTGTATAAGAGTGGATTGTGCACCATTCAGAACAATCAACATGGAGAATTCAGTTCACGCAGAATCCATCCAGTGGTCAGTCCACATTGTAAAGTAAAGTAGCTGCCACATAAACCATCAGCAGTTACCAATGGAAGAGTCTAGTCTATGAGCAAGGAAGTGAGCATTGCCTGTCCCTGGAGGATACTCCAGGTGACTGTAGTTTCCTATGAAGAGTGTTCATTGTATATAGGGTATAAACACGCACAGTAAAGTTTTGTATCTAGTATATGAGAGCCCGGTGTTTTTTCTTCTAAGACAACTACACCACCAGTCTGAGCAGGGTATGCCCAGTAAAAGTCTACCTGTCATGGCCAAATTACAGTCTTCTGAATAAAGTGGTAAAAAGAAACGAATTGATGACTTACCAGGAAACCTGAAAAGTGATTTCGGAGCATAAACTGCAGATGTAAAATCATTGATATTCAGCTCAAATGTGCAAACACGGTTACAATATTATCAAGGTTAGACATGCTGTAAGCAGTCATTTACAGTAACTCTTACATTGATTTTATATAAGGGCATCTGTCAATGTTAACAAATGAAAGTCCTTCAGATACATTTTACAGTGGAAGCTGAATCCGGAATCTTAGACTGGGGCTACACGTGCACTTTTGCAATAACAGTCACAATCTGTAGGAACACTAATGCAATAATGTGATTGACATTCATGTAATTCTTCAATCATAAAATATCAAAATGAACATATTGTTACTAAGGAAATGTACAGTGGTTGTCCAAAGCAGCCAATATGTATATGTCTACTGGTAACTGTACAAAGTGATACTAAAATATTGTTAGTTTTCCCTTCCAGTTACAGTAACTTTCATGTAGGTTTTGTGTCGAAATGGCAATGAACCGTCCTAGTCTTCTTACTGGGGAGTCAATGGGAAGCTTCCTGCTCTTCAGTTGCTTAATCTTTTCAGCCACTTAAGAGTTAAATGGACAATGTTTGGGCGTATATAGTCAACATGGAGACAGACGGTATTTAAAGGGAACCTATCAGGGCAACTTAGGACACTAAACTCCCACAGTTCAATATCCCATATGGTAAAGCTGCCAATGCCTTGGAAAAACCCTTTAAAGTTACCTAGCTGCTCAGTACTCCCAAGGCCTGCACAGTGGTTCCTTTAAGACACGTAGTGTACACCTTGACTACTCTGTACATGTACCACATTGGCACCTGCATGGTGAAACGGAGGTCCACTTCCATGGCTTAACCAAAAGGCTGTACATGCTCCAGGAGCACCAGAGATCAGTCTAGGCAATAAACAGTTTTTGTTGTTGTTTTTTTTACGTGAACACTAGAGATGAGCGAACAGTAAAATGTTCGAGGTTCGATATTCGTTTTGAGTAGCCCCTCAATATTCGACTACTCGAATCGAATATCAAACCCTATTATAGTCTATGGGGGAATATGCTTGTTTCAGGGGTAGGCAACATTCTATCAAATTACACTTACCAAGTCCACGAGTGAGGGTCGGGCTGGATCCTCCGAGAAGTCTTCTCTGTGCAGCGTCCCCGTGGCATCTTCCAGCTCTGAATTCACTCTGCCAGGCATCGGGCCTGGGCAGAGCCGACTGCACATGCCCGCACTACAAGCAGACATGCGCAGTCAGCTCTGCCCAGGCCCGATGCCTGGCAGAGTGAATGAAGAGCCGGAAGACGCTGCGGGGAAGCTGCACGGAGAAGACTTCTAAAGGTAGGAGAAGAACCAGCATTGACTGGCCGACTGTATAGCATTCGCCAATCAATGCTGGTTCTGCATCGAACTTCTACATTCGAATAGCGAGTGGTACTCGATCGAGTATTTCGAATACCGTAGTATTTGATCGAATACCTACTCGATCGAGTACTACTCACTCATTTCTAGTGAACAGCTTTACAACAGAGCTTGGGACACTAAATCCATGGTCATAATACCTGTGGGTGGTTTAGCATCTTAAAGAGGACTTTTCATGTCCTCAGGCACAAGTGGTTTTATATACCACTAGAAAGCTGACAGTGCATTGAATTGAGCGCACTGTCGGCTTTCTCATTACGTGTCCCGGGGATGTAGATATCGATGCAGTTACCGGTATCTCTTCACTGTCAAAATGTAGTTCCTGACAGTCTAGCCGGGCTGTGAGAAATGCCTCTTGTGACAGTACTCGTCCATAGCGCTCAGAGGAGGTGTTCCTTATTGCCCAGTAATAATGCTGAGTAGTGAGGAACGCCCCCTACCCCAGTACAAGGCTATGGACGAGTACTATCAGGAGGGGTGTTCCTCACAGCCCAGCTAGACTGTCAGGAACGCCCTCGGTAACTTCTCCGATATCTCTTCTCCGGGGAACATAATGGGAAAGCCGACAGTGCACTAAATTCAGCACGCTGTCGGCTTTCTAGAGGTATATAAAACTGTGTGCGCCCAAGGACACGAAAGGTCCTTTTTATATTTCCTTAACAGGTTTCCTTTAAATAGGTGAGCAATATAAAGATGAATGGGGAATCCTAAGGACACTGGCAGATGGGGTCTTCGTATTGCACATTGAAAGTAATCAAATTTAGCTAAACTAAGCAGATTAAACATGAGCCCACCATTGATTTCAGGGCGGAAAAAGCAGATGTTCATAACACAAGCACATTAGACTATACTCTACATGTATCTCCAGGACAACATAGATAATTAGGGAGCAAAAAAACAAGCCAAAAACATTGAAGACCCATTCTTGGCAATAACCCAGTGGAGTCTAATGACAAGCCATAAGACCTTGCATAGAATGAGGGTTTGGAGATTCACAGGCAAGTCTGTAATTGAGCCCCAAGTCATTACGGCACTTGTATTTGCACCTGTTGCCAAGGATTTCACTGAAAACAAAGCCAGGCGGTTCTAAATGATACAATTAAATCTCATTCTGTAAAATAGCTTCACATCCTCAGTAGTAAATGACACTGTAGTCATTACTCACAGTGACATTGTACAATGTGGACATTTTAGACAGCTACAAATCACACTCTTTGCAGATAATGGATTAGGTCAGTTCTGTTGTGACCTCGCCTCTAAATTATCTAGAACATCAATGGGTGGCTGGTTGGTAACATTTCTGTGCCTTAATGGATACTTTTTAGAGAAAACACAAACAGATTCATGTAATTTGGAACAGCAGAATAAAGCGATGGATGTATGGTGACGCTCACATCCCTTCCCTAATGAGACCCGCAAAGGGCTAAAATATCAACAGGAGACACCCCAACAATATTACACTAAATTATGTCCATTGATAAATAGATTTGTCCAGGGGCGTAACTTGAAGGGGTGCAGTCACACCGGAGCCAAGGAGTCTTAGGGGGCCCATAAGCCCTGGCATCAGTATATAGATTGCAGCTTCCATCTGGCCCATAAACCCAATAAACCCACAGATTACCCTAACCACTTTAAGGTTGATTAAATTCCTTAACACCCGTAATCATCACTATCAAGAATTCACTGTAGAGATGAGGTAGGGGGCCCCAGACAAAAGATTGCCCTGGGGCTCACAAGACATTAATTACACCACTGGATTTTTCCACACTTACAGATGTTTAGTCTTGCATGGTTTGGGGGCTGTTACTAAGTGAGAATGAAACAATCCTATTGCAGATTCTCCCTTACTTACTGTGAGCCATGTATGGCAGCTAGGCTCTATTCAACAGTTAAGAGAGGACTGTACATTATAGATATAGCATACAAAGAAGAAACTAAATACAGCCTAATAAATCTAATATAATGACAAAATAGTATTGCTCTCTATGTACACATACATAATATCTTATTCTGAAAAGTTACCTAACGACAGGTATGTTTTAAGGGCAGATGGCAAAATGTGGCTAGTCTGGCAGCCCTTCATAAATATTACACCGAGCCAATCCTATTAATATTATAAAAGGTGAAAGTTTGTGGGTTTGGATGTTTGTGGGTTTGTGTGTTTGGATGTTTGTTCCTCAATCACGCAAAACCCGCTCCACTGATTTGGCTGAACGTTTCCACATACATAGTTACTACACAGGATTGAGCAGTTGGCTACTTTTCGTCACAATAGTGCGCATACATTTTTGCCAGGACCCCAACAAAACCCAAACTCACATCACCATCTCTGCAATCTCACACACTTTGGACCATAGCAAACCACAAAATTCCTATTGCCCTAACCCCACACAATCACATTTACATATACATTACCACTTTGCCCCTCACCGTAACGATACTCCAGGAGGCTACCTCTTCAACGCTCCGGAGCAGCCATGTTTGCTGACCCTCCACCCCTTTCACTATCCGCAACACCGCCCACCCAGCCACTCCACTGTGTTGCCAGGAAAATGCGCATCTTACCCACCTACAGAACGTCTTCCTGCATGCCACCATTTTGTGCCTCCACAGTAGGCTGCAGTGCCCAAAATACTCTCTCTAGGCCACCACACTCCCTGACGGCACTCTCACCTCACTGCTGTTTCATGTTCACAATCCATCCACCTTCCGTAGGTCTCCACGCCACACTGGTAAGTTCCCAAACCATACTTGCATTGGGACAGCGGCTCCACATCCGTGATCACTCCTTCTCTCCTCTATATGCCGCTGTACCCTTTCTACACACCACAGACACGTTACGGCCCATAATATCTTACCAATCTGCCTTTCTGCCCTCTCCATCGATTTCTCCTCCACAAAACACCACATATTCACTTGAAGCTCACTTCACCCCTTGCCGACATACGCCGTACTACTACAGCCCATGCCGGCTGTGTTGCATAGCCACCAGCTGGTTCGCTACTGCCGCTCACTTAACTCCTTGCCGATATACGCCGTTGTACTACAGCACATGGTGGTGGTTTTGCTATGGCAGCCGCCCAGGAGCTGGACAGCCGCCATAGCCCTCCAGTTCAACACCCCTAGGGGGTGTAATAAATAC
Organism: Leptodactylus fuscus; assembly: GCF_031893055.1. Lineage (NCBI taxonomy): Eukaryota > Metazoa > Chordata > Amphibia > Anura > Leptodactylidae > Leptodactylus > Leptodactylus fuscus. The sequence goes on from NC_134274.1 coordinate 31,312,440, forward strand.
AAAAAAAAAAAAAAAAAAAACATTTAAAAAGTATTCAAATTGAAATCACCCCCCTTTCCCTAGAACACATATAAAAGTACTTAAATACTGTGAAACACATACATGTTAGGTATCCCTGTGTTCGAAATCGCCCTCTATACAAAGCTATACAAATATTTTACCTGGACGGTTAATGCCGTAGCCGCAAACATACTGAAAAGTCCCAAACCGCCGTTTGCACACTACTAAAACCTTACCCGCGCCTGTATTTACCCACTTCTACAATCACCGCAGACGAAGTCGTAGGTACCAGCTAGTAATTATATAGACTGCCAGACTAGCCACATTTTGCCATCTGCCATAAAACATATAAGGCATAACTTTAGCTATAAATACCAATATGAACTTCGGAAACTTGTGAATGGCTGTCTTTTCACTTTTCTCTTATCAATCAGTAAGGGTTCAGCAAGAATATCTTTAGGTATCATTCAGTCACTTAAGGCGGCATTTTTTGGAAAGTCAGCTGTCATCCCATCACCAAGCTCTAGATGTCCTAAAAACCTAGTAAGATAACTATAGCAATACTGAATAGAAGAAGAGGCATTTCACACAATTATCCCTGTAGCTGAAGGCAAAATTGATCTACAAGCTTTCTCAACCTGAACTCTGGAACTTCATAGGCAAAAAAAAAAAGTATCTTTGCCTTGTGAAGATCTGCAGCACAAAAAAAAGAAAAAAAAAAAAAGTATAATACATTAAAAAACTTAAATTCCGCGGCTATAAACCTGAACCACGTTTATACATCTCTTCTATTTCTCTTGTGCAAGGACATACAAGATCGTAAAGCGCTGACATTTAGACCTTGGTTGGAACAGTGCTACCAAAAATGTGACTATTATTTTCTCCCAAGTAGAGAGGAAATCTAGAGAGCGGGGAAATAATTAGACCAGTAACTTGACATATGGAGGTGGAAGTTACTGTAAAAGTGAATACAAAAATCTTTAAGGAATATTCATTATAAATTGTTGGCTTGTAGCGGTAGGATTTCTGTGCTGCATACTAATTCCGTTTTGGAGAGATTTTCTGAAGAAATTAATACAAAGACATTTTATTTCTATAACTAAAGAGGAAACGGCTTTGGCAGAAATCGATTTTGCATATGTTCACATATTACCTGCAGAAATAAGTCTGTACATGGCCTGAGTAAGCTGGACTTTTTGTCTTCATAAGAAACCCATTGATATTTACCACCTATGCATAGGATCTGCTACTGAGACCTCCATGATCACTAACAGGGTTCCCAATGCTTCTCACGGCATTAGTATAGTGTGAGCTTTAATGAAGAAGTGGCCTTGCTCCATTTAAAGTCTATGGGTCTATGGGTGGTTAGTGGTTTCCATAAGCCCCAAAACATTGCATGGGGTGGAAAGGCGTAAGTTCAACCAAGGCTACAATCAAACTTCTCAGAAGTGAGGTGGAATGGAGGGAGGTTGGGATCCCGATATAGAATTTGGTATAGTTAGGTGGTAAATAAAGTGGGAACAAACCCTTTAAATTTTGTCATGTGAATATTGGACTAGAAATAACACAGAAAATGGACCTGGGAGTACAACTCCAATTTCTTTCCAGTGGTCAGGTCAAGTCTCTGTAGTTCATGTGAATTGCTTCCCAAAGTCACCTCTTTAGCAGCGAATATCTCTTGTCTCTGTCACAGCTTTGAGTAGGCAAATCCAGGAAATCAGGCCCCGATGCATTTGTTGGCTGATTTGTATGTCAATATCTCTTCATTGCTTAATCAGTTTTTGCCCACAAAGGTATAATTTCTTCTATCTGGGAGGCTTTTTGGACCTAACTAGAGATGGGCAAACTTCTCCAGATTTGTTTTGACAAACATTCGCGAGGTTCTTTCCTTTGATTAATTTCAGGCCGACCGAGTTCAGCACGAATTACAAGGGCTATTATTATAGTTTGGGGTCTTTGCCCCACATGATCGTTGACCCTATCATATACCTCAGTAGTGATCCCAGGGCATGTGACCGTGGATGCTGGGGGATCAGAACAGGTGCGGTTAACTCTTTGTGCATGGTGAACCCCAAAAGTCAAATCCAAAACTTTTGGGGAATTTGGTTAAAACTAGTGTGGAGTGAATAGCAATTGAATCCTAGATTCATTCCGTTCAATCCTATGGGAGCTGCTGATCGCGAAAGGGTTAAGCGCCGGCCGCTCCCTTTCAATCCTATGGAGCGAGGTATTCGAAACTAGAGTTTCAAATACTATTCACTCATCTCTAGTTAAAACCAAATCAGTTCGCTCATTCCTAGACACAGCAGACTGCCTATAGGCATAGCCCCTTATTCATGAATGCTGGGTTCAGACGGGGTATTTTAGGCCGGATTTTGACGAAAAGGCCACCTCAGAATCCGGTGCACAGAACTGCTAGCCATGACTGGATGCTGGTGCAGTCACAGCATTCCGCTCCGGATTAGGCCCAAATGAATGGGCCTAGTTGGGAGGAAGTGTTCACACCACAGACTCTGGCAGATTGCGGTGGTCACTTATTTTTTCTTCGAGCGGCACAAAACCGCTCTCGGAAAAAAGAAGTGAATGGCTCCCATTGAAGTCAATGGGAGGGGCTTTTTTGAGCCGGATTCTGCGACAAAATCCAGCCCAAAAAACCCTGTCTGAACCCAGCCTTAAGTGACCAAAAATTCCATGGTTAACCACTGCTCAAGAAAAAAACTTAGAAGAAACCCGAGCGATAATATTATTCGTAGGCAGCTTCATCCTCAGGAATGGGAGGGGGTCTTGGCAATCAGCCCTACCAATTAGAAAGTGGCACCATATCCTAATAATACACCAGCACTTTGTTCTGGGAATAACCCTTTAAAATCTTATTTCTGTGTTAAAAAACTGCCATAAACTTTGTCATGCTGTTAAATGGAATAAGTGAGAACCTCTTTGGCCCCGATCTACCTAAAATAAGACGTGTGATCCTTCTAATTAAGTAATCTTCTTCACATACTATTAAAAATTACACAGTCTGTTAAATTACAACAACTCTTGACATTCAGCGTTATCGCAGACATCTGTCCCCACCTACATAAGCATTCTTTGTACTGCAGCGAAATATTGTGCACAGCAGACAAAAGCCGCCTTCTCCTCCTTCCTAAGGATCATTAGGAGCAGCCATTTCATACAACCATAAGTGACATTTGTAATCGCCTACACTTTATTATCTTCAACCGACTGGTTCTTGTATAATAAATATTTTTGTCGTGTTTTAGTTATGGTGCAGAAAGAAAGAAACATCAGTGATCTACGATAAAAATGAGAGTCGATCTCTGGCGTGGAATTTCGACGCCTACTAGTTCACATTTCTCGTTGGAACATACAGCATTAGTCTATTCTAGACAGCTACAATCACAACACATAATATTATGTAAATGAAAACACGACTAGAACTGTATCCAACATCACAGTATGTCCTATTGTGCATTTAATTAGTGTTTCCATAGAAACATTAAAGAAGAACCCCATTAAATTCACTATTTCAAGGGGTTGTCTGGGACAAAATGATCCCTCTAATCTATGCTAAAGAACCTCCCTCCCCGCCTACCTTCTAAATTACTTACTGTACCTTAAATCTGTATTCACCTATATCATAGGGGTGGTCATATGACTATCCCAGGCATATTTTCCGATTTTTCGGTGATGTTCCATTTCTAGAAACAGAACGTCACCAATACTAACCCACACCCTACCCCATCATACTTACCTGTCTTCCTGTCTGTATCTTCTGGGCATGGGACGTCACTTGTTTTGGGCTTGCTGGTACTCTGGCTCTATTGCACAGGCATGGGCATCCGGCACCTCCTCTTCTTGACATTTGACCAATGCCCACGTCTGCGCAATAGAGACAGAGTTTCCAAATGCCCAGAACAAGTGAATTCCAGTCCCGAGAAGATCCTGCACGGAAGATAGGTAAGTATGATGGAGTGGAGGTTAAGTTAGTTAGGAAGGGCTTGTAGTGAATGGGCTAACGAGGGAAACAATGAGGGGGTGTGAGTGAGATAGGGAGAGTGAGGGGGTGAGAGGGAAGGGCAAGGAGTAGGGTCGAGCCGATCTTGAGATTTCAAGATCGATTTTAAAATCCTGTTTCCGATCATTTTCCAGCCGATCTCGATCCTGATCGCGATCGTGAAATTTGCTCGATCGCCGATTGGAATCCGATCCTTTCCGAACCCGATCCTCAACCCTAGTCAATGCTTCTCTATGGGAAAAGTCACTTTTAGGGTTGAGCCGATCTTGAGATAACCTCCGATCTCGATCCCGCTGGAAAAGATCGGGTCGGAATTCCGTTCTCGATTGTGAAATTTACTCGATCGTCGATCGAAATCCGATCTTTTCCGATCCCGATCCCTCAACTCTAGCAGGGAGTCAGCTATGAGTGAAGGGAAAGGCATCATAGTAGTTGTAGGAAAACAGAACAAGAAGATACCCATGTAAACAAATGCAGAAGATACCAAGAGCTCAGAGAAACCCAGAAAATCACTAAAACCTCCCCCTTTAACAAACTAGCATTCATACACAACACAATTCATGTGTCCTTCCCTGCCTTTCCAGTTGTGTGTGTCATGAGAAGACCAACTTTTCAAAAACAAACCTGTTTTTGCAATACCCTGTCATGAGATGTCTACCCTCTATTTGTCTATGTATGGCTAACCAGTGGTTGTGTTGTGAAGTGTAGCCTTGCTATTAAATCTTGGAAAGGAATATGCAAATAAGTCCTCCTTGGTGAAAGGGGAAACTTGCTCTAGTGTCACGTTTCAGAAGGTCTCTATGGGTCAATGCCTGGTTTTCATGAAACCTTGTAATCATAATCTGGGAATAAAGACAAAAATAAAATATTCTTCCCATCCTCTGACAGCTGTTATTGCCTCTCTCGTGAGTGTGAAGATTATGCTACTAGGGTTCATGAAAGCCAGGCATTGTTCTATAGAGAGTTCCCAATTCATGCATATACTATAATCCAAGCTTCCGAATAGCAGCCCGAACCGTGACTTCATCTTGCTGGAAGTGAAAGCCCTTGAGGAAGGATTAAGTTTTCTTCAAAACATGTAGGGAATTGTTTGTTCTTACTATCTCTTTAGGGTAGTGGTGACGTCACACACACTACTATTGGGCTTTACTTTCTCTTCCACAGAGAGCAAACCACTGGAAAGTAACTTGTAGAAACTTGGATCACACAACAGGGGAACTTCCTTACCCCTAAAAATTGGATATATACAGACACATTTCTATTGCAAAAGGATTTCAAGCTTCTTTATTGTGCATGGTGCCAGAGCTGATTTGTGCATTGAGGTGGACTAGGTGACCTAGTCATATAAGTGTTTAGTATATGTACACATTGGGAAATTGATTATAGGGTTTAGAGATGAGCGAGTAGTACTCGATCGAGTAGGATGCTATACATTGCCAATGAACACTGGTTCTTCTCTTACCTTTAGAAGTCTTCTCCCTGCGCAGCATCCCGCGTCCTCTTCCGGCTCTGAATTCACTCTGCCAGGCATCGGGCCTGGGCAGAGCCAACTGCGCATGTCTGCTTGTAGTGCGGGCATGCGCAGTCGGCTCTGCCCAGGCCTGATGCCTAGCAGAGTGAATTCAGAGCCGGAAGAGGACGCGCAGACGCTGCGCAGGGAGAAGAATTCAGCCCGACCCTCACTCATGGACTTGGTAAGTAGAATTTGATCGAATGTTGCCTACCCCTGAAACAAGCATTTCCCCCCATAGACTATAATGGGGTTCGAACAGTCGAACAGTGTGCGGCTGTTCGAATCGGATTTCGAACCCCGAACATTTTAGTGTTCGCTCATCTCTAATAGGGTTATTGAAATAGTTGGACAATGACAAACGTTGCATATAGAATATATATATGTAGGTTTTCCAGATGTGAGGCTATTACACCACACTGGGAGCCATATCAGTAGCGCTATGGGTTAGAGACTCCGGCTCTAAGGGTTGAATTGTGTAACTATATTAACAATAATAGACTATGAAATATACAAAAATACTACAATTTCAAACTACTCCAGAAGATCAAGAATGAAATATCAGAACTTATTATTACTGTCTACAATTCGGACAGCTTAAAACTACACCAGACATGAAAATTGCGCAAAGTCAGTCACAATAGCGTAGCCCTGGCCCAGCGATGGTGTCAAATATTGCCAAAGGACACTCATGATCAGGCTCATTGCTTTTAGAATATGCTACATTTCTAGATAATATAGTAAATATCACTAAGGACAGGGATTAATATATTCTAGAAGAGCCGCACCAATCCCTCTCGGAGAGCTACCCATGAGCCTCAGTCTTCATCATTAGTCTGTAGAAAGCCAAATTCTGACTGATGTTTCCGTGTCCTGAGAGGCCATGGCGATCTTTCACATGTCAAGATTAATATTCCAGAAACCAGGAGGAGAGTTTGAGGTTGGTTGAGTCGATGAGTCTGTCTTAAGCTTAATGTTCTGCTTCAAGATACAGATGTATATTTACTCAGACATTGTGAACAGGAGGGAAAACTAGATTTCTGGCTCGAAATCCAAGCCATCTTCGATACAAAATAAAATATTCAATTGAAATAATAGATTGTAAATAGTGTATAAAGCTGAGAATCCTACGTATTGCTCAATATAAGAAGTTTTCTTTGAAAACTGATTTTTACAATCAGAAGCTTAAAACATATTACCTTCCCATAGGAACATGAATAAGTGCAACTGCTTGGACCCCTACCAAACATGTCCGATCACAGGCTGGAGTGGTGGTTTAACCTGTGCCAGAGATCGATACAGCCAAATGTCGAAAATATAGTTTCCAGCCACAAGGTCGGCATAGGGTGGTGTTTCCAGAGTAAGAGCTCACTTGTGGATGCCTGTAGTCAAATCTGGTAAGTTAGGTACAAATATGGCGCACTTGTAGGCTGATTTACCCATCAATAAAAAGATGATCTCTGTATTGCTTCATGGGTTTGAGGCCACAAAGTTAAGTTTCTGCACCTACTTAAGGTCTTTATACCCCCCTTTTATTGATTTGAGAGGCATTGATAGAGGTTCACCATCAGTCCCATAGATTCTGAATGGAGGAGTAGCATGTGTGCTATTTAAATAGGGGACACTGAAACCCCCGTTGACCATGGGTTGTGCAAGACTGGGTGCGCGGATCAGTGTAGGATTAGTGCGGTATCCATTTTTTTCACCTCAATGGGTGAATCAGGTCTGTAAAAATGGATCAGATAGTCCAATCCGTGAAGTTGACGTTGGTTGTCTGAATAGGCTTTTAGGATGAGCCACAGTATTGGGCACAGCCAATGTACAAGAATAACACTATTAAAACATGTAGGCCATTTTATTTTAACCCCTTTAACGAAAGACTACATACATGACGTAACCCATGAGCACTGGCTTCACAGTTATTTAAAGATCTTATCAGTCTCTGGATTAAATTCCTGTTTCTATTCTGTTCCTTATAGCAATGAGACTTGAGAACAATACGTTGTTTTCAGCCACCATAGCAATGTTTACGGCTTAATTGGCAGCTAACAGGATTTAATTGCCGTGGCGAATAGCGTTCTTTGCCGTGCGGAGCCATTGCTGGTTGTGCAGCACTGAAGCTAGCACTTCACGTCTTCAGCAATATAACGGATGATCCTTCTTACTTGCGTCTATGGTGTCTGTCACTTTTCATTATTCCTTTCTTTATTCGAAGAAACATTGAGTCAAATGAATGTTATACAATGCAGCAACCAAGGATAACTAAATGAGAACAAAATAAGTAACAATTCAATGAAGAGTGACAATATCTTACACAAATCTAATCCCAAAAGGCAGATCGTCTCCAAAATAAAATAAGACGATCACTTGGCCAAAACAGAGTATGATGTCACAGTACAGAATAATATGCCTTTGTATTAATATATCATTAATTATTGTGTATATATATATATATATATATATATATATATATATATATATAATTTTACATTTTATAGATAAATTAGCAAAAAGTTGAAGATTTCTGCTGATTCATCGCTTTATTTTTCGTATGTATATCCCAATATAGAGCATGCCTTATAGCCTTGAGCACTATTGAGATTTCTTCTGGTTCCTTGTAGAGCCTGCCAACAACCTGTCAGCACATATACCTCCTACTTTATATGTAAAGAATATTCTAAGTACTTTTTGCTACCGTAGATGACTACTGACGGTGGCTGCCGCCTTCCGTCCCATACAATGAGATATGCAATTGACATCTTGTTTGGTATATTTAGAAGTGTCCACCTTTATCTTTGCAGAAATTTGGATTTCTCATTAAGAAATGCAATAAAATATTGTGACATGCTAGTATAATCCTTGACAATTTACAATCTGCAACAACATCTCCGTGTGCCTACACCTAGCCACATTTAGCATAGACATCCCATGCTTGAAAACCTGTTGACAGTTTGCACTTTACAGCAATCATTGAGCAATCACACATCAACATGTATAGGGTTGAGGACCCCCCGAATGGAATACTGAACTCATTGACAAGGGGTGAGCTTATGAAAGCACATGGACCACATAGACTATAATGGGTCCGTGTGTTTTCCGTGCGGTGTCTGCACGGAACAGGTGGAAAGAAAAGTACTTCATGAACTACTTCTGTCTCCCCATGACTCATGCGGAAAACACATGGACCCCATTATAGTCTATGGCAGGGGTGCCCAATATGTCGATCGCGATCTACCGGTCGATCGCAATGGACGTATGGGTCGATCGCGGGATGCAGCCAGGGATCCACGGTGTCTGCTTGTTCACAGTGTAGGCTGAGAGTCGACTCTCAGCCTGCGCTGTGAACAAGCACTCCGGACAATTGCAGGCCGGGCAGCAGCAGCTCCGGGGGATGACGCGCTCCCTGCTCTTAGGGATGGAGGGGACCGGGGTGCTGCTTATTCACAGCGCAGGCTGAGAGTCATCTACGGACACTGGCAGGCGGGGCTGACGCAGCCCCAGCCTACCAGTGTCCAGAGATAACTCTCAGCCTGTGCTGTGAACAAGCAGACAGCGGGGATCCCTTGGCGGCCACAGAACGCCGCTGTCTCCTGCTCTCACGCTCCGGCCGCTCCCCCGCCCACATGCCCGGCCCCACCCACAGACACACCCCACCTCATCTACAGGCCCGCCCAGAAGAAGTGGGTAGTAGATCTTTGGACTTGGGCATGTTATAAAGTAGCTCACATGCTGAAAAAGTGTGAGCACCCCTGGTCTATGGGGTCTGTGTGCTTTCATAAGCTCACAGCTTGTCAACGCGTTCGGTATTCCAACAATGGACTAGTGTTATAAATAAAATACCTTTTATAGCTGAATCTAAAGTTGGTTACAAAAATCTCAGCCATCAGCTTTGGCCACCTATAAATCTTCTCTGCAGAGGCCACGTCATTGAAAATTTAGGGTAGGATGCTGGTCATGAATGTCCACCATGTAAAAAATGAACATGCCAAAGTGAGAACTAAGGGCATATGGACAAGGGATGTCTTAGATAACGCTTTTTAATACAAAGAATGGATGTTGGTCCCTGCTCGCAGAACAAATGTCTTCCTTTTCTGTCCCCTTGATGGAACATGTCCAGATACAGTATCACAAGATCACTAGCTTTTAAAAACAACATGGTTTTCTTACATTGCGTCACAAGATGTCTATCGTATATATGTGTCTATCACTGACCACCAAATGGTTTTGAAGTGCAGCCCGACAAAGGTTTTGCCAACATGTTGAGATATAATATGGAATCTGCTTCATGAGCCTAAGGTGTAAATAGTAAATATTCAATGGGGAATTGAGAGGAACTAAATACGCTGTGGTGCCTTACCACTGAAACGGGAGGCTGGTTAAGAGTCATCCATTCTCAGAAATCAATTGTGGCATAAGCGCTACGTAGCAGGCATAAATGTATTGTAGAGATAGATTTTTAGCATTGCTCTATGTGCTTGCTCTAGGTGTGTGCCCGGATAAACTATCCACGCACTTCGATTAAACAGTCCTTTTCTCTCCTGACAGCTCTCAACCGCCAGTTGAAGCTACGCAGGAATATCATTGCTCTGGAAATATAAAGGGAAGACATAAAATCAATGGTGGACAGATGAGCAGACGTCAAATAATAAATAGAACCCCAGTGATTAGAATGGCAGAGACAAATAATAGAGTGGCATATAAAAAGTAAGGGGGAGGGCCAGCAAAACACTAGGGGGAAAAGTACGTACAAGTAAGAAGAAAAAGGAAGAAGGATGAACTCATTGTAAATCTTGGCCGCTCAAGGCTAATGGCTGAAAAGCGGCTTCCTGAGATGTGTATATCTTTCTCTCTGTCAGGGGATATTTCATGTGCCACGTTCCTTTCGTCTATCTCACTTTCAGGCTATAAATCTGCCTGTATGGCCGCCTACTTTCTTCTGTCTGCTGTTCTTGGTCAGATCATTGCTAATGGGTTCCAACTAATTCTAGTAAAGTCCCGGTATAAGCTTTTACTGGGATTAATATAAAGAAGGTTTCTTGCTTTCCTTGAGAATCTATCAGGTGATTTATAAAAATTAGTAGAAAGGGAAAGTGGAGCCGTTCTCCCCAGTAATACTTTCATTGTCCAAAGTGCCTTAGAAAATCGAGAGCTGTAATGGGATTGGCCATCAGGGGCAACAATACTGCTTTGACGTGCATAAGATTTATAAGCCCGTCCTTGTTTTCATTATAATAAGAATATCGAGAGCTTGGACTATTGATGCATTTTTGTGGATATGCAATTTGCAGTAACGGGAGGGTCGTGTAGTTTGGATAACTGCCATAAAGAATTGGTAGCATCATAGAAATGAAGAGGTCTTATTAGGGTCAGTGGATTTTCCAATTCTACCATGTATCATATATTTCAAGGATGAGAGCTGAAATGGCTTACCCTCAAACCCCTTAGTGAGTCCATATAGACAGTATATTGCATTAGCCTCAGTCTTTAATAGTATCAACGGTCAATCAAAGGAGTCCCAATGCAAAAATCTGTAACAGGTTCCCTAGCCTACAATCTTCCCATTTACAATATTGATGAGGCATAAGGACTTGGTGCAACTGTTACTTCTGCACTCACTATAGGTACTCCCCAATAGCCCAATAGCTAGAAGACTTCATTGTGCCATAATACTGTGTGAACATTCAGGCTCGACTTGGTCAAGCAGTTCATGTGACCCAAAGGGAAAAAACGTAGAAAGTCATTGCCAGACACCTCTGGTGGTTGCTTATCTTTAAGGAAACAAAAGTATCAACCAGTTGGCAACTGGCATGAGCCTCATGGGGTTTTTTGCCTTCCTCTGGATCAACACTGTAGGGGACTGTAGGGTTATAGTTTGGACTTGATGACGTCTTCATCCAACCTCATCTACTTCATCTACTATGTAACTATAAGGGAAGAGTCAAGAGGTCCCTATACACATTAGGTGGTTGTAATCGAATTTGGCAGAATCAACCAACCTACATCTATTGTGTATGGCCACTAACTAAGAAATTATTAACTAACAATTGTATATTCAGAAGACTGTATTTAGATCTGAGAAGATGGTCATGAAAATGACATTAACATTTTTGCTAACATGACCTTGTCACAAATGTATGGCTATAAAGTCGGTGTGACTTTTTATTTTCACATGCTCTACTTGACCTCCCTTTGTTTCTTCTGGGATTTCTTGGATCCCTGTAACTCTATATGTTGGTTTCTGAGACGTGAACCCATTACCAAGCTAAGAAGGCATGACCACTATGATATATGCATACTTATTGCCTGGAATATCACAACTCTATCTTCATTTACAGGAGATTATCTACTAATAAGTAAAGACATGTTGATTCTATATTAGAGGCAATGCAGCTTATCCAATGTGATTGACAACTGCTGGCAAAGTGTCCATCAAAGTCAACCAAACATTACAGCCCCGAATGCTCAGACTCCATCCCCAGTGTTACATTTCCCTAATAGTGTTGGAACCTGGGAAAATGTACACAATTTGGCTTGCCAGGGGCTTGAATTAACACTTCATGGGGAGTCTTCACAATGAAAAGAGAAATAACCAATTTGCTTAAAACTGGCAGGGACCACTCTTCCTTGTAAAGGTAATGAGGGATAATTTATACAGGTGGAAAGCCAAATAATTATAACCATCCCCAAGGTATTACTCATTACCAATACAAAGAATAAATACATCATTGCGGAGATGTGGGAGATTTTACAGCACAGATTGTTCTGCCGAAGAATAAAGGATGTCATTTAACGATTAAGGCAAAAATATTCTAGAAAGGTTGCTTTAAAGTTCTCAGTATGTAATTCGGGAAAGAATGGCACAACACCTTTAGAACAAGTATTAACGCAAAATGAAAAATCAATTGTGTGAACCATAAGGATGCATATATTCTTGGGCAACACATTGGGGAGAATTAGAGATGAGCGAACAGTAAAATGTTCGAGATTCGATATTCGTTTCGAGTAGCCCCTCAATATTCGACTACTCGAATCAAATATCGAACCCTATTATAGTCTATGGGGGGAAAATACTCGTTTCAGGGGTAGACAACATTCAATCAAATTATACTTACCAAGTCCACGAGTGAGGGTCGGGCTGGATCCTCCAAGAAGTCTTCTCCGTGCAGCTTCCCCGCGGCATCTTCCGGCTCTGAATTCACTCTGCCAGGCATCGGGCCTGGGCAGAGCCGACTGCGCATGTCCGCACTACAAGCAGGCATGAGTATTTAGAATACCTTAGTATTCGATCGAATACCTACTCGATCAAATACTACTCGCTCATCTCTAGGGAGAATGTATTAAGACTGGCCCCATTCACATGGCCGAGTGTGACATCCCAATGGGGCTTCAACGCTCCGTTCTGATCCGATGATTATAGAGCAGGTCCTATCTTGCTCCCTGATATCAGAATGGTGGATGGAGCCATCATAGAAAATAATGAATCATAGAAGGCATTAGGATGACACTTGAATGTTATCTGAGTGTGACCCAAGTAACTTCTAATCAAAAAATTGTCACCCGCTTGGCCTACACACTATGAGGACTGAATCCGATCTCTCTCCGGTCTCCATCCTCCATGCACCAGAGTTAAAATCGACTGGTGTAGATTTCTAGTTAAATTATAGTATTTTTCCCTGGTCCTCCTTGGTCTTCACCCCAGTCTGATCAATTTCATAAAAAGTGGCAAAAGAGACACAGAAACCACAAATGTTAATGCAAAAATGGCACCAAAGACGCACCATATTTACACCCATCTACACAAGGAAACTGGCACAGATTAGAACATTCCTCAAGAAGGCAACGTGGAAAAGATCTTAAATCCCACCCTGTAGACTTCCTTTCATGTCTATTGATGTGTACATTGGGTAAGAAGACTCCATAATTCTCTCATAAATACTCATGGTGGTAGAATTATTAATCGTATGGGCCATAAAGACTAAAAGCTTTTATCTATACTTTATTATACATAAAAAGGAAGTCATTCACATATTATCAGTATTAATAATCCTCAAAACTGATCAATGAAACCCAAATGAATCCTTAAAATGCCTTGAAGAGATCCGCAGGGAGCCTGCCACATTAAACAATGTACGTCTTATCTGCTGCATATAATAGACTGGAAGAGCTGAACAGATTGATGTATAGATTTGTGGGAAAAATTCCTAATAACTTGCATTTTATTCATTTAGATCCACGCATTTTGTATACTTAATGCCTTTCCAGAAATGAAAAAAATCTTTGTTACATATCTTATTTAACAAATATGTTGCCTTCTCCATTTATCTACGGAGAAGGGAGGGGTACAAGGAGGCTACTGGAAAACACAATAATAACTGCTACATTTTACTATTCTGTGGTTGAGGGGGATCTCTTAATAGGTCTATGCTAGAGATAAGAGACAATAAATCTATTAACATCTTCCTCATCCCCCTCCCCATCTCCATAGAGCTCTGTGTATGAGTAGGATACAAACGCTTACTGTACGCCTAAACATTGAAAGACCAGGGACTATAATGAACAAATTATAAGTTAGCCATCAGGGGCAACTCACCACTCACTGAGGACCACCTCACATTGGGTCTATTGACAACAAGGAGCGGTACTCACTTAATCTTATCTAGGTTGTCTGACACCATAAAAGTCAACTGTCGGAAATCTAAAATAAATAGAGATGCGCGAACGGTGTTCGATCGAATTGATATTCGATCGAATATCAGGCCGTTCGAGGTATTCGATTGCAATCTAATACCACGAGGCAAACGCACTAAAAATTTGATTCCCCTCCCACCTTCCCTGGTGCTTTTTTTGCACCAATAACTGTGCAGGGGAGGTGGGACAGGAACTACGACAACGGAGGCATCGAAAAAAAAATCGGAAAAAGTAATTGGCTGGCTAAATCAGGTGACCTCCAATTTATACAAATAGTGGATTTAATATCCGGGTCATAAGAGACTGTGAACTATGTGACTGTGAGACAGGGATAGATGTACAGGCAGGGTTAGATAGGGATTACCTTTATTTAGGGGGGAATGTTACTCACCCAGCTCTTTGGGGCTCTATCTCGTCGGGATCCCTGTCAGTTTGCGATATGCGGGAGCTGACTTTTTCCCATAGGAATGCATTGACCAGCGTTGATTGGCTGAATGCCATACAGAGTACAGTATTCAATCAACGCTGGTTCTGCCGGAGGAGGCGGAGTCTAAGATCGTCCACAGCAATCTCCATCCTGGTCCGATATCAGATATAGCAGTGTTGAGCACACAGCTCTGCTACACTGGAGATGTAGGAGGGCTGAGTGTTCGCTGAGCTCTGCTACATCCAGAGATGTAGCAGAGCTGAGTGTTCGCTGAGCTCTGCTATATCCAGAGATGTAGCAGGGCTGAGTGTGCGCTCAGCTCTACTACATCCAGAGATGTAGCAGAGTTGAGTGTGTGCTGAGCTCTGCTACATCCAGAGATGTAGCAGAACTGAGTGTGCGCTGAGCTCTGCTACATCCAGAGATGTAGCAGGCTGTGGACCAATCTTAGACTCCGCCTCTTCCGGCACTCAGCTCTGCGCTGAACACTGCTACATCTGAGATTGGACCAGAATGGAGACTGCTGTGGACCAATCTTAGACTCCACTTCCTCCGGCAGAACCAGCGTTGATTGGCCGAATGCTGTACTCTGTATGGCATTCGGCCAATCAATGCTGGTTAATGCATTCCTATAGGAACAAGTCAGCTCCCGCATATCGCAAGCTGACAGGGATCCTGACGAGATAGTGGCATAATACAGGTACTTGGGCATGTTAGATGCCCCCAGACATGCTTCCCCTGCTGTCCCAGTTGCATTGCAGAGGTGTTGACATCATTTGCTGGGGTGTCATAGTGGACTTGGTGACTCTCCTGAGTCGAAGTGTGGCTTCCCCTGAAACTAAGCATTTTTCCCCATAGTCTATAATGGGGTTCGATATTTGTTTGAATAGTCGAATATTGAGGGGCTATTCGAAACGAGTATCGAATCTCGAATATTTCACTGTTCGCTCATTTCTAATAGGTAAGTAATTGGGGTAGTAATTTGTAGATGTTGAACTTTTACCAGGAAAAAAAAAATCATATCACATTTTTCTTTATTTGTAGTAATTGTGTTGAAATTCATTTTAATATGGAAATAAATTGATATCATTTGCTTCGCCAATTGTAGAATCGGGTTGATATAATAACTCATAACATCTATTAGAATGACTGTGTTTATGTTTTTGTTCACACAATTTAATGATATTGTTTTATGTAGTTTCACTAGACGGGGTACCGTAGGAGCCGCCGTAATGTACAATTAGGTCCATACACAAAAGCCATTATTTCCTCTGTCAGAACGTGACAATTATAAAGAGAATCGGGGAATTACAGCTAGTGGTGCGCGGTACAAAACCAAATGGACCATAAAAACCACTTTTCTTTTAGACGACAGAAATAACGGATAGTCAGTAGGATATCCATAGGATGTAGCAGATTCCTAGTCATTCCCTCTTTACTTCTGAAACCATTACTACACAAAACGTAGACTAGTCACCTTAATAGTCACTATGGACTATTAAAGGATTATCTTATAGGGAGCCTACTACCTGTTGCACTAAATAGGGTGCAGGCAACATATTATAGAGCAGGAGAACACATTGATATATAGCTTTGTTACAAAAGATTTAGTATAATTTGCAATGCTCTTTCCATACCTAGGTGTCCAGTGGGCGGTCCTACTCTGTGACTGAACGTTGTAACTAAGTAGGATATCAATCTGCTCAGCTCCTCCTGCTGTATACTGTACTGTCCACAGATTGAACAATATGCACAGCATGACAAGGTTCCCTTTAAATGGGATATTCTATCTGGAAATATTTTTCTATCACCCTCTCTTGCATATTCAGAACCCCTGGCCTCCAAAAGGTGTGCAAAATCTTGCCAAAATGCACAAGGCAGTATAGTGGGCTAACAGTGCAGGAGTCATACAAGATTAAAGGGGTTGTCCAGAGTAACTATATATATATATATAAGGCCGGGGACAGTAAAAAAATATTTTGAAAAAACGCTCACCTATTCCATGTCCTTTCCTTAAGTCGCTGAGGCTGCCGATTTCCCAGCCCCTGGCCTTGTCCCTTGCTACAAAAGCAACACTTTTGACTATATGACACAAGCGGGCTTCAATAGTTGCCAATCACTGAATTGACCCCAACATGTAACCACGGTCCTTGATGACATTATTTGACCCTTTCAAGAACCTAGGTCCTGACGAAACAAACTGTTGCACCATTTAAAGTAATTCTTATAGTTCCTTACTGAAGACTATATCAATTAAAAAAAGAAAGAAAAACAGCATTCATCTTCAGAGACGCATATTAAATCTGAGATGCAGTAAGGTTATCTAGAACAGACGCATTTGTTCCTCTCTTTCTCTTGGTCTGCAGCTGCATCTTCCTCCTCCCCCTCCCTTTGTCCTTTCCATAGATCGCCTCAGGCAGCAGCTGTAACCTGATCTCTCAGTGAGCTGGTAATCCAACTTCATTTCTCTGAAGCCAGACTTTACCAGTGAATTGAGAGTGAGTGATCAGTGTGGAGGCAGGGAAAGAGAAGAGAAGATGTACTAGAGACAGTGCGAGAAGGGCGACTAAGACAAGTGAGTGGATTGGAGTATAAAGACACATTAATAACTGTGGGGTTATTCAGTTTAGAGGAAAGACGTCTACGGAGAGACCTAATAACAATGTACAAATACATGAAGAGACAGTACAGAGACCTTTCTAATGATCTTTTTAATCCAAGGCCTGTGACAGCGACAAGGGGACATCCTCTATACCTAGATGACCATTTCACCAGCAACATTCTTCAATGTAAGAGCAGTGAGATTATGGAACTTATTGCCACAGGATAAGGTGACGGTGAATTCATTGTCCAAGTTCAAGAAGGCCCCGAATGCCTTTCTTTAAGGAAAAACATAACAGATAACGGGTTTTAGCTTTTGGTGAAAACACTGGAGAGTATAGGTTGGACTGCATGGACCTCTGGTCTTCATCCACCCTCATATACTATGTTATTAACAAGTTTCTCATAAGTGGAGAAAGAAGCATTTTACTATAAGATACATATTTCTTAGAACTTCTTGAATTATTAATATAAGGGAAACATTTTCAATGACGATGACACTTTATGGTTCACATTTGCAAAAGATCTTCCAGCTGGTTTGATCCCATTTTTTAATTTATTTTTTACTTTTAAATTTTCAATGCATGTATCTAAATTTGAGAAGAAAGTTAGAATGCCAGAACTGTCAGGTAGAACCAAATAGTGCAGAATATGATGCGGTGTTTGTAATTAATCATCTCCTGCAAGTGTTTATGAGAGAGCCGGTGTAGTGAACTGTAAAGGATGTTGATGTTGTTAATGATCTTAACACTGACATTTCTCCATGAATGGTAACAAACCACTGAGCCTAGGCAGATAATTAGTCATGATGTAAGGTGGCAGTCGGGTGATTCAGGCCATTGGCTAATTCACAAGGTCTTCTACCTTGGCACAATGCTAAAGATGTGCCAGAGCATATGTGCCCACTGTGACTCATACTGGAAGTATACACAGCTTTATACTGCATGTCAGTGTAGCCTAGAGGCATTTCTACAATGTCAAAGGGGTTTAGTATGGCTTGTTTTTCATTTGTAGGATACGTGTAACATCAAGATACAGAACTCCCTGAGTGCTCTATTAAACATCTGGTGACACATTGTACAAAAAATATTTTAATTCCTAATGAGGCTAACTCAAATTAAAGAGTTTCGCTCTGCTATCCTCGCTTAAATAAGTATATATATTTAGTGGGGAAGTTAAATAAACCTTGACTTCAGACA
This sequence comes from Leptodactylus fuscus, assembly GCF_031893055.1. Classification (NCBI taxonomy): domain Eukaryota; kingdom Metazoa; phylum Chordata; class Amphibia; order Anura; family Leptodactylidae; genus Leptodactylus; species Leptodactylus fuscus. Next base: position 31,330,883 of record NC_134274.1, read on the forward strand.
CAAAATGAGCAAAACAAATACACCCTTGACTTCAGGCAAAAATTAAATAAAAACCTACTTGTTTGAGCAACTAACTAAACAGAACTGATAACCTAACTATACATGTGGCTTATTTCCAGCCGCATGAACAAAACAGGAGCAATATTGTCTCCCCGGACTCAGGACAGACCCATACAACTCCTTTCACCCCATGGAACTGCACTGCAATGCAGGAACTGCAGCCTTTTCTGGCCCAGTAATGATCCAAGGATCTACACCAGGGCTGAGGCCTACTCCAGCTCCGCCCGGAACCCCACATATGTCAGGAACCTGGGGCTGATATAGCTGGACTCTGCCTGTGACCTTCTCACATCACATATACTAAAACACGTACTGTAGCATGCTACTTATTTCCAAAACCACACCCACAATAGTGTCGAGTGTGGCACAAATACCAACAATTCCTAATTTTTAGAATATATATGGTGTGCACCAAAAATTGCAGCTTTTATCATGTCTTATAGATCGTAAAACTAATAAATCGAGTCTTCTCCCTCCTCTCCTACTTTCACACTTTAGTTACCTTTGTTATGGGGGTTGTCTCACTATAGTAAAGGCAACCCCCAAATATAGGAAAGTCATGGTGAAAATGGGAGAGGAGGGAGGGGGCGAAACAACCCAGAGTCCGGTTGCTGGTTCCAATGATATGACTGGTGTCAGAACCAGCTGGGAACCCCTAGGTACAATTAAAAAAAATACCCAGAGGAAGTAAAATAAAACTCCCTGGAAATCCCTTTAAGTGAGGTCCATTTGGTTTCACAAAGCTCAGCAACAGAACAATTCTCCTTTTCATTACCATGTAGGATGGGTTTTAAGATGGACGGACGGTGTAGTTAGTGCTCTGTGTATTTATGTGCAGGAATGTCTAAATCGTGTTTTATATATTGTTTTGCTTGACCTTTTGGTACAATATACACAAAAAAAAAATTGGTATTCAGCAGCCATAGAACATATATGTTAAAATGCTCAGGATAGAGCAAAATTACATTAAATTTATCTTCCGAGAAATTACCACTTCAAATGTTGCAGTCCATCATTTATTCATTACATCCTTCAAGAGATTTACTGTGTCCTCATGGATTTCAACATGTAACGTGAGCAAAGCTGGAGATTATGAGATGCTACCACCACATTTTATGGCTTGTAAAATCTATAGGTGAATGTTATTTTTCCCTTAATATCCTGACTTTATGAAATATGTATTGAACTAAAATGTCTAAGGAACAAATGAACCTTCAGTGTCCAAATCTGTTGCCCAAATAGAAGTCATCGGGTTATTATTCCTAAGTCCCATAATGGGCCTTTCTATACAATTAATTCATTGTGGTAGGGAAATTAATTTTGCCCAAATTTTGATTTTATCTTAGGGAGGGTCAGATGGGGGGTCATGTGTGCCATACACATTAGATTGCTGATGTGGCAGAATTTGGACAGTCTACTGTTGGTTGGTTGTTTAGAACCAAAATTTGTTGGATTGCTAGACTGATAGACCATTGCAAATTTTGCATTGTGGGCATGTACTATTAAAACACAAAGTCTATATAATTTACTCTTGTCACCACTTCATTAGCATTGAATGACTTTAATCTGTAATTTTTCAAGTATTTGGGATAGTCGAAACGTTCATGTGAAGTTTGGTGGTTGTTCATGTGTTTGGGACAGTTGGCCATATCCAACCAACCACAGCTCATTGCAGGTGAACAATGGCAGTCTAAAATTGCCACTTTAGGGCTAGTTCACAAGGTGGGGGGCGGATTTTGGCATCGAGAGTGAGGTGGGGAGCCGCATCACTCTCGGGTCAAAACCCGCCTGCCACGACTATCGCGGTCGCAGCTTCCCCTTCTAGAGTCCACTCAAATCTCATTGCTGGCACACGCCTGTTCTCGGTTATCGAGCAATTCTTCAATTTCACTGGGAGAGTAAAGCATTACATAGGGTCCTTTGAAATCAATGGGGTGTTCATGTTAACCACTTCATACCATAGCTTTGTAGTCATACTCTATTCTGGCTAATTGATGGTGGTCTTAAAGGACCCCCCTCTGGTAACGCTAATAAGGTACAATTTCTAAATCAGGAGATCCCTTTAAATAGTTCAGGTCAGAGATGCGGGGGAAGAGGAAAACCATCAGCAAGTATTTGACACTAGTCAATGCTGGGAAAACTAAAGTTAATAGTGCGAGCTGACAGTAATGGTTGGAAGCTTCTTAGCTGTGACAGCCGTATTGTAACAGTGTGTATCTGCATCTATGTATTTGTATTGTATGCACTTCTATTTATATCCCTCCATGTCTATGTAAATGCCTAGGTACGTCTATGTCTTACAGAGCCTCATTCCTCTAATCAGAATTGACACACATATATCTATGCAGTCAAATGCTGAGGCTGATCCACTGCTGTGTAGCTCACGGAGGGGTCTACGGCTCTTCTAGCTTTCCATGATGCCATCCATTTCTAGTTGCAGGAATTTATGAAACAAAACGATTCCCTGGGATATTCTTATATAAACTGAAATGTATTGTATATTTTATATTCTGTGACATTTCTAAAGCGTAATACAGAGGCAATCCAATAACATGATGGCCTATATTTCGAGAAAATGTTGGTTCAATACATGCAATATATATCATGAAATAAGCTTGCTTTGGTCTATTTATCAGTAATCTGTAGGAGGCCACATGTAGTTGTGGGACTCAGTCCCTATGAAAATAATGTGTGTATTTACTTGTAAATCTATAGGGTTTTGTACTGCTTGTTTTTGCTCAGGCTATTTTATTTAGATGTTTAAGATGTGAACACGATGGAAGCAAAAGGGGGGTAACATGAATCTCCTGGGTCCAAATGCAAAATCTGTACCAGGCTACCCAACTATAATGTATCATAATATGTATATGTATAAGACATAGTACTGGTCTCCTCATATTATAAATGGGCAACTTATGGGCCCCCCTAAGACTACTGGGCCCAGGTCCAACTGCTTCTTCTGTAACCTCTCACGTTATGCCCCTGGCTATGTGTGATCTCCCTTAATAGTAAGGCTTGGTCCACACCCAAGTGGACCTCCCGAACGGAAACCTAATCCGCATAATAAAGTGATTAACTTGGTAAACCTGCGGCCCCCATAGACTATAATGGGTCCGCGTGGTTTCTGTTCAGTTTCTGCCCAAAAATGGGAAAAAATGCAGAGCGGGTAATGGAATTCCCATATGGAGACCAGGCACCAATGTGAACAAGGCGTAATTACTTTTGAATGGTATAATATTTCATTGAATTTCAAGTGAACATCTAAAGATCTGGGGTAGTCATAGACTATAGGGTCAGTTGTTGATCAACAGGTCGAACACTTTCTGCTGACTCCCATGCCCATGTCTGCTCACCTTGACCAAGTATTCCTGTATTGCCAAATGGGAGAGGGGAGTAAACCAATGCAAAATTCTTTGGTGGTGTCTTATCTCTTCTGAGAAGGATGGGGCATGTTGAAATTCAACATGTCTGGTTCTTCTTTCTCCAGACATCTGATGTTAATGGAGTTTGGTCCCAGAAATATCTACATATTTGACCAGAATTTTCTAATTCGTTTGACCATCTTTATGCCTCCATTAGTTTACATGCTTCCCTAGAAAGATCTCAGGAAATGTGGCCAATAACATGGATGTGTCTATTTATCTAGCCCCCACCCTACATGTATTTAGCTACTATGCCTGATTCATACAACAATGTTCTGATCTGCTCAACTGTTTCTAATGCCTAAGTCATGGACAAAACTACCCCCCAGTTCATGGAAAAAATATATACTCCAGCTCTGGTGCGGTGCCGGAGTCATCCAGTCCATGTGTCATCCGTTCCACCTAGCTGCTTGGGGCTTGATTTTCGACTCTTCCGAGCTAATTTTGGTTTACCGATCAGAAAGTCTCCCTAATGAAAAATTAAATGGGAAACACTGGTCACATTACCATATGCAAATTACTAATACTAATAGCTGCTTCCGCTTCTTGTACATGATGTCTAATACAAAAGGTTCCCATTTAATATGCAATGACAAAATATCCCCTATAGGCAAGTTATTAACAACCTTAGCTAGGATAAAAGCCTAATGATAACTAAATCAACGACACAATTAATTCTGTTCCCGTAGTAAAAACATTGTCGCATCGTACGTAATGAAATGCAATTGCAGTTAATACCAACAGGAAAATATAACATGGGCTGAGGATGAACCAAGAGAGGAAGCAACATAGACAAAGTACAGTAGGAGTCATTCACAAAAATTAATTCAATTTAATTTAAAATAAATTCATATCAATCAGTTCTAATGTCCAACATTTCCACCATAGTAGTGTAGTTAGATTAGGAAACATGTAAGGTTTTCTCTGCTAAAATCAGTTATCTTACCTGAAATCCACCAAAACTGGGCAAAACCTTGGAAGGAGATATTGGCCGAAGTTAAGCCAATAGGTAGCTCAAAAGGGGTTGTCCGGGATAACTGGAAATCCCTACAATAATCTAAACAACACCTCCCCTTCCTACTTGCTAAATTACCTTATTAATTAAAACTGTATAGTTACCCATATCCCTGGAGCGGCCATGTGACATTTACTGTGTATCCGGTGATGATCCGTTTCCCCATTTCTAGAAACTGATTGTCACTACTACTCGCCCCCATTAACTCCATTATACTTACTATCCAGGCTGCTTCAAGCGAGACAGCTCCTCCCTCTACAGTATAATGATTCTGCAGGGTGCACGCTCTTCTCTACTGTGTGCACTGTTGGGGGTAGATCATCTCCCCTGCGCATCCACACATGCGCAGTAGAGGTGGATCATTGCTGGAGGAGTAGAGCTCACACAGACTGAATCAGGAGAAGGAGGGTCCATCTCACAGGAAGAAGCATGGAAGATAAGTATTTAATATGGGTCAAGGGTTGGGCTGAGTAGGTAGAGAAGGGCGGGATAGCTAGAGAGACAGGGAGGGGGTTTATGAGAGGGGGGAGAGAGAAAGGCGGGGGAGTAGGGTGAGAGGGGTTAGTAAGGAAGTTAAATAGCATGAAGTAGGCGAACAAAGGAAGGAGCTCCCAGAGACACCCAGAAATCACTCAAAACACGCTAAAAGGTACATAAGTGTATTTATTAACCCATTATTAGCACTAACAGACATTTAAAACAAAACATTGTTTTGTTCAGAAAACCCCTTTAAGGAAGAGCAAATGAGTCTAAGGGTGCATTCACACTGAGTAAACACTAGCTTATTTTGTAGAGTAAAATTACACTTGTAAATTTTGCTATCCCATTGACTTCAATGACATTTTACAGGCGTATTTTTTACAGGCGTATTTTTTACAGGCGTATATTTTACAGGCGTATTTTTACACTTGTAAAAAAATATCATGGAAGTCAATGGGATAGCAAAATTTGCAAGTGTAATTTTACTCTACAAAATAAGCTAGCGTTTACTCAGTGTGAATGCACCCTAACAAGATAGATCACACAGCATAAGCCACTGTGATAAATCTGGTGTGCTAGATCGTCTGTCTTGTGTAAAGTGCCTAAATCATGGAGAATAATAATAAAACTCCAAAACCTTTTACTACAGACCAGACCATGCGAGCAGTGCATACAGAGGAGGCTCCTAAGTCTATACTTTCAGGTCTCATCTCGCCATCTCATCAAAATGGATACAAATAGTGATCTAATGTACGTCCTAGTTGGACACATCCCACCACCAAACAAATGCGTCCTATATATATTTATATATTTTAACAATGCACAGATTCATAAGAGGGGGTCTCATTCAGGTGGCGTTAACCTATCTACCTGCTGGCCTGGATTGATATTCCGAGCTCCCTTTGTAACACTATTCTTACCATTGCATGACGTTCCAAAGAACTTTTTCAAATAGTGAAGAGAATATACTGACACCGAGAGTCGAGGATTTGGGTAATGTTGGTAGGTAAATGTTAAAGGCTGTGAGTGATTGAATGATGGCGGGTATTCAGGGGTTATTTGGAATGACAGTAAAGGTGGTCCATGAAAGTAACTTTCACTGCTGCAGATTTTCTGTTACTTATTGAGGTAAAAAGATGACATTTTTATAGTCAACTTAGAGAAAGTGACAAATGTAAACAGCGCGCCAATTACTCAGGTGTCAAAGAGATTTTTAAACCAATAATAGTGAAGTCAAAAGTCCCAGCAATATCCCCGGCAGTTGTCAGATCTGACTGCTTGCACAGAGATTACCATCTTTTTGTTAGCTGAGATTTAAGCCATTACAATACCACTATTGTCCTTTCCTGGCAAGTATTACAGAATCCAGGCGTCGTGCAGGATTCAAGAAACAAGTAAATTAAAGCATTGACTGGAATGAGGCACAACAAAAACACACTATTACCTCTACCACAATATCGCCTATAAAGACTCACTACTTAAAGGGTCGGACGATGGCTCCATGATAGAGGTAGGACCGCTTACACCACAGGGCAAATACTGGATATGAATCGAACCTGACGGCATCTGACCACCAGTGACAGCGCCATTTTCAACAATGCTCTATTTTCTCTGGTTAAGAGGAACCTGCACAGAAGCACATGACCAGGTCTTGTATGTGCAGGTTCTTCCTCTTCATCGAAGAATCTATCCATCCAAATATATATATATATATATATATATATATATATATATATATATATATATACTGTATATATCTATCGTAACTATCCATGTTCCATAAAATTTCCAGTATAAGAGTCAGAAATTCTGTTCATGCTTCACCTTCTATTGGTTTCTGGTCCTAACCAGTAAGTGTTTTCCATTTTCATAAAGCATTTGTGAGAATTAATTCCCTGGTGTCTTCTAATTAAAACCCAGATGAAGAATTATTATTTAATTTCATGTCTAATAAAACTGTAGCCAGTCTGCCCCGCTTCATAAGCCAGTACAGAAAGTAAAATTTAATTTATGCTATTGAAAAAGATTTTTTTTAACTGGTGCTGATTCTAACAAGAGACCCAGTAACCAGCACTGACACATATCTAGAATTAGTCATCTTCATGGTAATATCACATACTAATGGAAATAAAGCCAAGTGATAATGGGCTATGATGATTCTTTCCGTTCAAGGAATCCACTTGGTGATCTCCGAATGGAAAACTATACACATTAAAAAGCAAACCAACACGGACCTCATAGACTATAATGGGGTTTGTGTAGCTTCTGCTTGGTTTTGGCACGAGACATGCAGAGAGAAAAGTGCAGCTTGCAGGACTGTTCTCTCCACATCTTTAGTACAGAAACCACACGGACCCCATTTAAGTCTATGGAGTCCGTGGGTTTCCCAGGTAACTGCTTTCTAATACGTATAGGTTTCCAATTCGAGAGGTTCCCAATCGGACTCCCCGAATGGAAACTAGAACGCAGAGGTGAACCAGGCCTTAGTAACATTGTGTATTGCAGCCTTCTAAACTGAAATGTTAATTACCTACTCATACCTCCCAACTTTTGAAAAACTGAAAGAGGGACAAAATGTGCGGCAAATTTAGCCCTGCCCACTTTTGTGCTGACTCCGCCCACTTGTTAATTTTTTTATTTGCCCGCACACAGTATAATCCTCCTACAGTCACCCGTAAATTATGTCCCCCCTCTATCTCTCCCCCAGTTTCATATACACCCTTCATCTGCCCCCAGATTCATGTCCCCTCCATCTCTGCACCCAGATTCATGTCCCCCATCTCTGCCCCCAGATTCATGTCCCCCCTCCATCTCTGCCCCCAGATTCATGTCCCCCCTCCATCTCTGCCCCCAGATTCATGTCCCTCCATCTCTGCCCCCAGATTCATGTCCCCCATCTCTGCCCCTAGATTCATGTCCCCACATCTCTGCCCCCAGTTTCATGTCCACTCCATCTCTGCCCCCAGATTCATGTCCCTCATCTCTGCCCCCAGTTTCATGTCCACTCCATCTCTGCCCCCAGATTCATGTCCCTCCATATCTGCCCCCAGATTCATGTCCCCACATCTCTGCCCCCAGATTCATGTCCCCCCATCTCTTCCCCCAGATTCATGTCCCTCCATCTCTGCCCCAAGATTCATGTCCTCTCCATCTCTGCCCCCAGATTCATGTCCCCACATCTCTGCCCCCAGTGTCATGCCGTCCCCTCCTTCATCTGCCCAAAGTGTCATGCCGTCCCCTCCATCTCTGCCCCCAGTGTCATGCCGTCCCCTCCATCTCTGCCCCCAGTGTCATGCCGTCCCCTCCTTCATCTGCCCCCAGTGTCATGCCGTCCCCTCCAACTCTGCCCCCAGTGTCATGCCGTCCTCTCCTTCAACTGCCCCCAGTGTCATGCCATCCTCTCCTTCATCTGCCTCCAGATTCACGTTCCACCTCCACATTAAACTTACCTTCTCCTCCGCTCCCTCGCCGCTCTCTGCCCCGCCCGCCTCTCTCCCTGACACATGCGGCTGAAGCTGCTCGCGTGCTCGCTTCGCCGCTACGTGTCTCTCTCGCTAACACATGCGGCTGAAGCGAGGAGCTGACCTGTGTCAGCTCCTCGCTTCGCCACTGCCGCCGGCTCCTGGCTTGTAGACGCGATGTACAAGCCAGTAGTCGGCGGCAGCGGCGAAGCGAGGAGCTGACACAGGTCAGCTCCTCGCTTCAGCCGCATGCGTCAGCGAGAGAGACACGTACCGGCGAAGCGAGCACGCGAGCAGCTTCAGCCGCATGTGTCAGGGAGAGAGGCGGTCAGCGGCGAAGTGAGGAGCTGACCTGTGTCAGCTCCTTGAAATCGGGACATACCTCCCTCCAAACGGGACCGCGGGACATGTCACCCAAATCGTGACTGTCCCGCGGAAATCGGGACGGTTGGGAGGTATGCCTACTTGTTCAGTGTCTGCAGACCATCAATACATACAGCACTACAGAAACCAGACAACTCTACCAAATATACACCAACTTGTCATAGATAATTCATAGCTGAAATATTTGATTTGTATCAAATCCAGATTTCCTCAAGCTTTGTGGTAACAAATCACATTTTTTTCCTAAAATGGCTGCTGAACTTGTTAGGAGATGAGCAGCGCCGCACCTCCCATGAGGCGACTTGAAGTGACCGCTTCAGGCAGCGCAATGCCAGGGCCCCGGGGAAGGCGGCATTTTTGCTTACCTAAGCCAGTCCAGGACAAGCTGTCCTGGACTGGCTTAGCGTCACCGAGCGGTGGATTGGGGAGGCCGCTGGAGTAGCGCTGTTCCAGCAGCCTCCCCTCACGCTCAGGCAGAGAGCAGGTCTTCTCCCTGCCTGCTCTCCGCCTGCTAACGCTACTCCACCACGCCCCCTTCACTTCACCCCGCCCCCTTTGTTCCGCCCCCCTCCTCCGGGGGGGGGGGGGGGGGCTTTCTGTCGTGCGCCTCGGGTGGCGACAAAGGTAGGTTCACCCCTGGACATGAGGCAAGGAACTCTGGGAACGCAGGATGACCCAAAACGCCATGCGTGCAGCCAATCAGCAGCCAGACAGCCCTGTGATGTCACAGCCCTTTAACCCCTTCACGACCGACCATGGCATCGTTAGCGGGTTTTAGCTGCAACTGACAACTAACACCCTGCTCCATAATCCGTAGTCACAGCACAGCTCCGATTGTGGGTTTTAACCTCTTGGATGCTGTGGTCAAACGTGCAAAAAGGAGTACAAAATCATAAACTTAACATTGTATCCTATTTAGCCTATAAAATGCACCAATCCAAGTACTGCAGCTGTAAATGAACTCGGCAGAAAGACACCGGGCTCAGTGATGTGTATATATCCCCCATAATGGGATTAATGCCATTATTCTGTACTCTCTTGCAGAAAACACTGAATTAGTCGACATTCTCAAAAAAACAAAAATTACTTCTAAAAACCCGTGTTTGCAAAAACAGGGTAACCTGTCTAAAGTCATTCAGTCTTTTCATAACAGAATTTCGTACGGGCCATTAGCAGACGATGCTCTCGAAGTATGGAGCGAATCTCATCAATCTGCAAAATTAATGTAATTCCACTAGAAAACCAGAAAATAGTAATCAGATGAAATCGTAAGTGGAACTCTCAAACTGCCTCCAATTTTTCTCTGTCTCTTTTTTTCTATTTCATTTTTTTTTTTTATCTATTACAGATGCCAAAATTCTGTATAAATACTGGGTCAAACAAGAAAAACATAAAAACTATATACAAAGAGAAAAATGAATCAGCATTCAGTTATACGAAAAAAGATATGGTATATAATGCAATTACACATCATCTAGTATCACAAAACCATATAGTGAAAAATCTACTAAGAGGAGGTGTAATTGTATGTGCACTTTTATATAGCTGGTCCCGGTCACTGCTTTACCCCCTGCTGTAAAAAAAACAAAAAAAAAACTTTTTGGCAATGTTGAAATCATATCCCTATAGGAAGACCAATCTCACTATACGTTATTGTATGCCATAGCTTGACATTGTCCATTTCTGATTTAGTGTAAACTTAGACCTGTCAGTCTAAAATGACCAAAATGTAATAAAGTATCTCATGCTGGATAATAAATCCAGTGCATTTATCTAACGTTACACCATCCAATGGCTTAGTTAGAGTACATCAAAATTTTGGAGAATATTGCCAAATATCATATGTGGGAATGTTAGCTCGGTAGAAGCAGCGGTGCGGACCCAAACAGCCAAGACAGGGACGGAAAACATGCAGCAAACTGGTTTATTTAGAAAAAAATAAATAAACCTTGACTTCAGGCACAAAATGAGCAAAACAAAATACAGCCTTAACTTCAGGCAAAAACAAAACAAAATCCTGCTCGTCTGAGCACTAACTAAACAAAGGTATTCTAACTGTACGTGTGGCTTACTACCAGCCACATGGTCAAAACAAAACAGAGGCTATGATCCAGATAACTAGATACCAGGATGTTGGGACAGAACCCGGCTCCTCCACTCTCCCCCAGGAACTGCTCTGAAGTGCAGGCTCTGCAGACTTTTATGGCCCAGTAATGAGCCTGTGACCCACACCTTGGCCTGCAGCTTATTCAAGATCCACCCTGGACGATACATATGGCAGGAATCTGGAGGTTATACAGTATACCGTGACTCCAGCACTCCGTCTGTTACCTTCTCACACATAGAAAAATGTTTGCTACCAAGTCACCACCCTCTCCCTGCTAAGCCATGCTCTTAAGTCAAATGAGGAGCCTAAAGTGTCTAAAACACATTATAAATGAGTTTTTAGCTTAGTAAATCTCTCGCCAGTGCATCTAGGTCCAGGCTTAGCCACATAATACCTACTATAATATAAGACAACAAACTCTTAGAACACAACCAGTGACTTAGAAGTCCAATAAGTACTGGGTCAAGTTCTAATTACTCCCAACCTAATATGGGAATTACATAGTTTGCTTAAAGGGGCATCCAGAGATTACAATTTCAAGCTCCACATCCATTGATCACAGAGCCATGATGCCGGTCAATCCCATTCAAGCACATCCACTATACAATGCAATGAAAGCAATATCATAGTCCTGCAATATCCTTTTAAGAAAGTGCAAGTGATCTAATGACATAATACGAGTCTGTAAAATTCATATTTAGCTAAAACCATCGACAATATGAATGTAAAATACATATTATACCCTTCCACGACGAGACTCTTTGTTTAAGCAGCGTACTATGCAAGAGCCATTACCGATAATAGCTTAGCCACAGTATTAGTCTGACCATTGTGACAGGTTACGAGCGTCTCCCTAATTGATTCGAGAGAAACGTCCTTGGGGATCTGGTTCCTTGCGCTGAAATTGTCTGCCAACGATCTCCTCCTCTGTGGTTGCTATGCGTTTTTTCCTCCCATCAGATTTTGTCACCAAGAGCTATGATCTATAACTGCCCTCTTTTATACTTAAGATGTATTCCTAATTCTTGTGTGCCCTGTGGTTTTACAATAATTCTCAGCTCATGTATTCAGGGACTGACTGCAAGGAAATGTTCTCTCTGTCAATTATCTCAAGTCAAGGAATTGCCAGCTCTTAGTGGATACCAATCACTTCGTCCTGTTGACTTTAATGCTTTTCTCGCAGATTGTACCCAGGACTCGGACGTAGTAAAAGTCATGCCTATAGTAGTCTACCCTCAGGAAGACCTTTCAGAACCATACAGTTACTGAGCTCACTAAAAAGCTTCAATGGCATAGACATCAACCCCAGTAAGTGGGCTCTAAAGCCTTGATACTATCGATGATCTTCATTTTTAAAATTATTACATTTTAACAAAAATTGGCTTTTAACACACATATATAGTTAATTATTAGGAGGGAAAAAATGATACATAGCTTGACTTTAGTTAAAGGGAATGTACAGCATCCCATTTGTACTACGGTTATATGACGTGAAGAGTAGACACACAGATGTGGCCAAGGATAAAGTCCAGTTTAACACATTAAGTTGATAATCACATCAATCCAACTTTTTGCCATTGTTTTCAATGGCTTCTGTTATCAGTTTTCACGGTGCAGCAAGTTATAAGATTCAAGTCAAAGATGGCTACAACTATACCATTGGTGCACATGCCCAGAACATGAAAAACCTGGTTTCTACCAAAAACAGTGTCACTTCCTTATTTAAGTTCTAGGTAGTAGAGATGAGCGAGTAGTCAAATATTCGAGATTCGATATTCATTTCAAGTAGAGCCTCAATATTTGACTACTCGATCGAATATTGAATCCCATTATAGTCTATGAGAAAAAATGCTCGTTTCAGGGGAAACCACTATTTGACTAAAGGAGAGTCACCAAGTCCATGAGTAGCAGGAGGAGAGTGTTTAGGAGGAGCGAAGTGCAGTTAAAGCGCACGGACGCCATTATAGTCTATGGGGTCCGTGCACTTTAACTGCACAGCGCTTGAAGTTGTGCTGATATTCCATTCAGGGGAGTCCTCCTGCAGACCCCTTCCAGACGGGAGGCAAGCGCTAATGTGAACTGGCCCTTACTCGTCTTGCAGAACCAGCATTGATTGGCTGTATGCTATACACTGTATAGCATTCGGCAAATCAACACTGGTTCTGCAGCAGGCTCTTCCTTGCTAGTCGGGAGAGCTGACAGCTTGCGTTTATGCGGGAGCTGACTTTTCCTCATAGGAAAGCATTGACCAGCGTTGATTGGCCAGTGTACAGCATACGGCCAATCAACGCTGGTTCTGCCGGAGGCTCGTCTGTGAGGAGGCAGAGTCTAAGATCGGACCACAGCAGTCTCCATTGTGGTCCGATCTTAGACTCCGCCTCCTCACAGATGAGCCTCCGGCAGAACCATCGCTGATTGGCCGAATGCTGTACACTGTATAGCATTCGGCCAATCAACGCTGCTGAGTGCATTCCTATGAGAAAAAGTCAGCTCCCGCATAACCGCAAGCTGCCAGCTCTCCCAACTAGCAAGGACGAGCCTGCTGCAGAACCAGCGTTGATTTGCCTAATGCTATAGCATTTGGCAAATCAACGTTGGTTCTGAATCGAATCTTTACTGCGAATAACGATAGTATTCGAACGAGTACGAGTATTTCGAATACCATAGTATTTGTTCAAATACCTACTCAATCGAATACTACTTGCTCATCTCTACTAGGTAGTATTGCTAGGTACCCCTATTTACTTCAACAGAGCTGAGATGCAATACCAGACCTCTCCTTTAGACAGTTGTGACGCAGTTCCTGAAAGAAAACAGGGAATTTTTTCTAATCTTGAACAACCCACTCAACAGCTTCCCAAGCACTATTATGTCTGCTAGTCCTATAAAAATGAATAGAGTGGTGGTAACCTACACACTGCAAAACAATTCACAAAGAGGATTCAGAAATTCCCATTCTCATAACTGGTAATGAGTATGAAATGACTCTGCTGACCCTGTCACAGTCTACAATCGACACAGCAATGCTGAAAAATGAGCTGCAGAAATGTCAGCCTATTATGTGCGCTTCATTAATAATGGGAGAATATTGGGATTTTATTTTGCATCACATACAAATAAATTTCAGGAAATTATCTGTATTCTCATTACTGTCTATAACAATACTTAGGGACGGGAGGTGTAGACTATAATGAACAACCAATCCCTAAAGGCCACAGTGAAATGCTGTCCATCTAGGTAAATAGGTTTTACCATAAAGGTTATCGATGACGCATTACCTGTTAGCATTAATATGATCAGAAAACAATGATAAATGCATTACATGATAAAGGGATCAGTATGTATTTCAGCACCTGGGATAGCGCTCCGCAACAATAGCAACGTGTCAATGTGGCATGTGGCATGAAAAATGCGGAAAATACTGCAGAAAGAGACCGTAAAGGCAACTATACTTCCTTCTTAGTATTATGATGAATTCTTGGGTTTAGTGCCCCTTTAATATACCGTCGCGACATTAGATGTTACAATTGCTGGTAAGAATTCCCCTTTAATTACAATTACTATCTATGGAGCTGTACATTTAAATGGATTGTATGGGAATTACAAACTGTTGGCCTATACTTAGGATAGGACATTAATATCTTATCAGTGGGGGTGCGGCACTTGGGACCCCACATAATATTCAATTGAAGAGGCACAACGTTCGGTAGAGTGCTGCTGCCTCTTCACAACATCTGTAGAGTCTGTGCTTACTATAGAAGCTCAGTCCCATTTAGTTACATAGTAGATGAGGTTGGATGACGACATCAGTCCATCAAATCCAACCCTATAGTCCCCTACAGTGTTGATCCAGAGGAAGGGAAAAAAACAAACAAACAAAAAAACATGAGGTTTATGCCAATTTCTCCATTACAGGGGAAAAAATTCTTCTTATAGCTGTACTATATGGATTTTGAACATTACGTCATCAGCCCAGGGAGGGGTCCATAGTGTCCCCAAGTGCCGCAGCCTCTTCCGTTGATCAGCCAAGACTTCAGGTTTTGGATAGGTCATCAATGGTTCAGTCCTGGAAAATCCCTTTAACCAGTGAGCTACCTATACCATACAACATGGCTACAGAGACTAGGACACTGTTATTTAGTTCTAAGGGCTACATTGGCTATAGATAACTCTTTGGTCACTGGCAATAACTTGTTGCCAAATTTTATCAAAGTTTTAGAATATTTCCCCCAACCAAATTTAAATTTCTGCTACAAAAATAGATTATTTTTAGATTTCTATTAACTATTTAAATACTGTATTTACAACTCAGCTTCATTCTTTAAGGACCTGTACAGGTTTGCCCAGAAGGCATGTAGAAGCGCACTCTTCCTTTCCCACGCAATAACTATATCTTAATATCTACTTATGGTGTTTAATGGAATTTGCTGAACAACCTTTCCTCTCCTTGACAATGCAGTGATATACTGTATTTCACCTCCCGGAGGAGTCTAGTTAACAGATATTCACTTTTCACCATTGTTTTAGGCAGATGATGTTACATTGTGGGAGTTATATATTCGATTTACATTCTCCCAATGAGACTCCTAGATTGACCGAGAAAATCATCCAAAGACGACAACTAAGTAACCATTTCCTAGGGCTGCCGACTGTCTTATTCCTATGTAATTGAAGAAGTCACAATTTAAATGCAATATTTTTCCACGCGCATAGATCCTGCGGAGACTTCATTAATGTTGATAGTTTACAATCTCCATTAACAATTATAGCACTCCTCAAAATCAGGCGCACTTCAGATTTTTTCCTTTTTAATTACACTTTTACATTTGTAGACAATTAGCAATCTTGCTAAAAGCAGAAGCAATTTTGTGGCTCTAATGTGCATTCATATACAATATAGAAGCATAAACCATTATTCCGAAGTACAAAATGTGCAATATAGCCTAAGTACAGTATAAAATATCATTTAAATATCTTAAAATGGAACATAAAAAAAATCATAAAAATGTTATTCTTTAGACCCTAGAATGTTGTCATTTTACACTACATCCATGGCCTCTTTACTAGAGACAACCATCCACAGTAGTAGAAGTTTGCAGTAGAGCAAACGTGACAACAGCATGGCTCCAGAAGGGAAGATCAACCGACCGAAAACAATCTGATGAAGGGGCTTCGTTTTCTTTAACGTTTCATATGCCCCAAAACACGTTATCTCAAATTTTTATTCAATTACATCCTCATGATCCGGTTTGTACCTCCAAGGTGGGACTCCCTGAGTTTGTTTGTGGAATTCTTTGGATTCTACCACACTAGTCTGCATCCTACGGCCTTGTCGTCTCAAACGACCGTCCTCCAGGCAGTGGCGACCCTGGTTTTTTTTTAGCCTCGGGCCAATAACTCTTCGTATCCCCTTAAAAAGGAGTGGATATCCTATCAAGTAGAAGAAATACTGGGAACCCACGACGTTATCAAATTGTGGTTTCGTCACAAGGAAGCACATCCTCTCCATTTTTTACTCAAATTTACAGTAGTACAATTTTGGAGCTTCTTTAGCCTTCAGAACTGCAGCAATTGGTCATGACATATACAGGAACAATCCACAGTTATCAGGGGACTAAGTGGGTGCCAGGAAAACATTCCAAGAAACACCATCACTCCACTTCCAAAAGCATAAACGGTCAACATCTCATAAGAGGAGTTCACTGATTCATTTTACTTGTGCCAAATTCTGACCTTCTCATCAGCATGGGGCAACAGTATCTGGATATATCTCACCAGATGTTTTTTCCACTGCTCAATAACCAAAATGTCTACTCTTTTGCCCACTGGAGTCTTGTCTTTCTATTTCTCTTAAACAGTATGTCAAGAGTAACCCCTTTGGCTAGACGTTTCTCCCCGATCACACAATTCTCAACATGAGGAACTCAACAAAGCTGACAGTTTTTGTCCCACCTAGCTTATGCCTCATTCAAAGTCTTCCAGATCATAAGATTGTCCTATGTATGTACATACTGGTATTGAACCCAAAAACCTGTAATAGACCATAGTGACATTAGATGTTACAATTGCTGATCACTTCATGTCATATAGGACTTTGGGGTTACATGTCTAATTTCTATACTGGGAAGCTTGTCCAGGGAAAGGGTAAATTTCTCTCTTAAAGTGACATGTACACTACAAGTGTGTCCAGGATGTTGTTGCCTTCACTAGCTCTCATGTACTACTATAGTTGTATTTCTACATCGACATCTGTAGCCCAAGAGAGATCTCTCCTCCCTTAAACAGAACTTTGAGGGAATCCTCAAAGAGTGTCCTTGAACAAAAAGTAGTTGACCAAAGAAAGACAACACAACTAAAAACCATGTGCCATCTGGTCTATGTCAAAAATAACAGGATAGCCAGTTATGTTAAGGAGTTACACAGACTCTACAACGACAAAATGGTAAGATACATAAACCAACTCTAAGCTTCTTCCTTTCCCAAGATGATGGTATCAATGTCCTTCATCTCTGTTTTGAACTGACAATTCTATAATTAGTACAAAATACTGAAGAATATTAATATATACTATTATGTTTTATTATGTTACATAAAACAACTAAATGCTTTGGATTCAGAAGGTCAAGATCAATAGCCCACCGTTTGAATATAGTGTTCAGAATGTTAAAAGCGTTTGCTGAAGGTCTTTGATATAACTTTGTGTTGCGAGGAAACATCACTGTGTCAAGTTGCTGTGGGAAGAGTAAATCTTCTGTTAGGGCTGACTGGGGGGATAATAACCTGAGCAGCATCTACACGGCTGTTCTCATATGGGTATTCAAAGCTTGAAAATGGGAAGATACTAATCCATGGCATAAAAAAAGACATAAGGGGTCATTTCAAGATCACTAAACAGCTAAGAGCTGACCTCCCATAGACTATTTAATCTAATTCCCAGGGAAACTCTTTGATCCACTAATTCTTTGAATCGATTGATGTAGTTCTTATGTTATTCTCATCGCATTAGTGAATTATGAAGCGTTTTGTGACTAGAATCGCAACCACTGATAGATGATTTTTTATAGCAGTTATCAGATTTTTTTTCCCTTTTTCATGTTTGCTAATTTTATATTAGATTATACTATATTTTTTTTTTTATTGTATTATACTTATACCATTATATATTACAAATTTGTATCAAATATATATATAAAATTAAATGATAAAATATTACATAGACTACAAACACACGTTTGACTCAATGAGCTCAAACGGTGATTATTATTATTTATTATACAATATTTGCAAGTGTATTTTACTGATCCTTTGCTGGAATAGTTGTACTCTACAAATGATGTGCCTTGATAATATGAGAGTAAGCGTAGATTCTAATATTTGGTGAATTTGTGGAACCAATAGGACGTAACTCTTTTATAAGCCATTAAACAATTTGGATTATCACTGGAACCCACCAATCTCAGTGAGACTGGTGTTACATATACAGGGGGCTTGCAACTATCTTCCAGCAAAGTCCAGGGACAGAAGGATCAGGATGAAGAATCCTGATCCCTTCGTTATGGTAGGGGATTTGTCTGGCAGTAGGTTGGTAGCTATAGTTGTCAGTAGAGTAAGTGTTTAGTCGTCAGCTACTCCAAGATCCATGTGCATCTTAAAGAGGACCTTTCACCACCTCCACCAACCCCAGTTCTTAGCATGTTAATAGATCCTGTTCCATTGATTCTTGCGCCATTGTATTTTTTTCTCTAGAACCCTCCATTCCAAGGAATGCAGTGTTAGTTTTGATATCTTATATACTATTTTGTGTCTCTACTGTAAGGTGGGGGGGTGTCAGGCAAGAGCAAGAAAGGAGGCATGATTCAGAGCACCAGAGGTGGACAGTGTGAGAGCCTGAATTACATCCATCGCCTCGTCCTGCCTGACACTGCCCACCTGAAAGTAGAAAGACTAAATAGTATATAAGGTGCCATAACTAAGAGCACTTCTTGCTCAGAAATGGTGGGGTCTAGAGAAAAAAAAATTCCAATGATGTCAAAATCAGTTGAGTAGCATCTATCAAATAATGCAAATAGCTGGACTTGGCGGAGGTGGTGAAAAGTTGTCTTTAAGAATTTCCAACTAAGAAGACCTTTCACTATCTCCATCAACTCCGAATCTACTCCTACAATAATCCTGATTCTGGAACAGTAGGAGTTTTATCTCTAGCCCTTACCACTCCTGAACAATCCATATACCAAATTCTCAACTGTCAGATGGACGGTCTTAGGCTGAAGAGGTCCAGCTATTTCGGGATAGTCAGTCTCTCTACCACAGGATGTTGGCATATAGAGTCACATACCCAAGGACCATAGCACGGTCGCAACCAACTTGCAACTCTCTCTCACTAGTGTATGACATTATTTATGGGAAACTCAGTGGTAAATAGTTTGCAGACAAGGATATACTTGGATGTGGCTTTTCTTGTGTCGGAATTTTTTTAAAAGTCATCCTAAAAATGATTCCATTAGAACTGAGTAGCAATTCCCTGGGGCCACACGGTGGCTCAGTCGTTAGCGCTGGCATCCTGGTGTTCAAATCCCGCCAAGGGCAAAAAACCATCTGCAAGGAGTTTGTATGTGCTCCCTGTCATTGCATGGATTTCCATCCCATATTCCAAAAAAAAAAAAAAAAAAAAGACATACTGATAGGGAAAAAAAAAAAAAAAAAAGACCTGAGCAGCAATTCCCTCCATGACATACTACCTGGTACAGCAACACCCACGTTACTGTGCAAGGTGATCGGTACAAGATCATTATACAAAGTTTTATCTGCTTTAGACAGTCGTCCATTTTCCTTGTATGTTGAACTCCATAACAATGGAACTGCCTTTATCCTTAGTGACTTCAAACAACTGCTATTATTTCAACCCTTTAGATATATATTCTTACAATACTCAGAAGATCTAGTTTGGAACTTCAGATCAGACTTCCAGTACTCCGACCTTGAGTAAATCATCTCTTAACAATCTTATCTGGGTAGACCATGCCTTCCATTTTTGGCACTTCTTCTGTCACTGTCTTTAAGTTACAATATATAAACCAGAAAGGAAATAAATGTGATTTAGATTTCACGTCCTCCTAAAAAAAATTCTGCAGTGATTTGCTCTGTATTGTTTCGAAATAAACATTATTCATCTGGACAAGACCATTTGGAGCTCAAAGGGAAGCGCCACTAAACATTTGACTTTGATCTTTACGTATGATGAATATTAAAAGAAGGTTGTAAGAATAGATTGAATTTTTTTTTCCCCGACTCTGAGCAAGGCCTTTTGCAATAGATGTTTTTTGCTGTCACTTTGATATGGAAAAAATGAACACAGTAATTGAGCATTCGGTAGTGGCTTGTTGAAGTCTAGGAGATTGCTCGCTGCTGGTTTCAGCTTAATATACTGCTTAAAGCGTTTGATCCCCTATCACTCTAATAGTATTTACATACAGAGGCCGGAACCGCTATTGATGCCAATAGAAATGGATTTTAATACAGGACTGTCCGGTAACTGCATAAACATGAATTGGGTAACTCAGACCGGAGTCTTCTCTTTGTCAAAATGCAGAATAATAATCCAGCAATGTCAGCAAATCCATACAATTTGAGGATATTTATTCCTAACAAATGAAGTTGAATAGATAAAAAAAGAATAAATGAAGAGAGTGAAATTGAAGCTGAAGTTATAAGACGACGGAGATTAAATTACTGGGGCTGCTTTGTAGGAGATGGGAAGAATTGCAAGGCAATTGCGGAAGGAAAATGAGATGAATTATAAAGGGAAAATATGTATGGCCTATTTACAGGTGAAGGATGGTTTGGTGTATTATGTGGTTTGCAACAGTGGACATTACACAATGGTGTAGCTAAATATTGGGCAGCAACAGAAGCTTTTGGATTGGAAAAATATTTGTGTTTTTATATTATATTTCCCAGTAAAAAATCCGGTGTTAAACATTGGCGGCCATCCAGGCCACTCTGCACAGACTAACCAAAACGGTTCCCAATGAGAGCACCTTGTTTCTTTCTTATATATTGGGCTTATAAGTTTGAGGCAGGTGTTGATGTAAAATAAGAATGATTTCAGACACAGAAGGGTTAATAGTTTAGTCTGAGCAAAAGAGAAATCTAAATCTCATCAATATTTGGTGTGACAATTCTCTGCCTTCTAGTGCTTGTTTGTACAGTCTTAGAAGGAAAAGTTGTTCCAAACATCTTGGAGAACTAAGCACAAATCTTCTGTGGATGTAGGCTTGCTCCAATCCATCTGTCTCTTCATGTAACCCCAGACAGACTGGATGATGATGAGATCAGGGCTCTGCGGGGGCCGTATCATCATTTCCAGGACTCCTCCTCCAAAGGGAGGTCACACAAAATATTCAGATGACTTGGGTTGCTATTCTCCCTTCATTTTGTTAATTGAAAAATACAATCTATCCTCAAGATTTAATAGATTTGCGAATCATACACAACCATTGCTAGTTGGGCACGTCCAAATGCAAGCCCAGTTTTATTGGGGGGCCCATTATTTGTAAGAGCCCTGGCCATTAGATATTTTGGTCCTTTGTGACCGCCCTTTGCCTTCCATCAATTCTTCTCAATACACTTGCAGATGGTTTTGAAGGAGCTCGCTGGGAGGTTGTTCCAAACATCTAAGGTTCCATTCACACGGAGGAAAATGGTGAGGAATTTGGTGTGGAATTTCAGTGATTAAAAAAAAGCTTCCCATTGACTTCAATGGGTTCCTTTTTCTGCTAGCATAACGTATGTATGCATCCAGTGTATTAATATCTGCAAAGCTGTAAATATTGGCATCCTCTTTCTATAAAACATTTTGTAGGAGGGGGCAGATATGTAACAGTCAATAAAAAGTCAAATTAAAAAAGCTGCCATTCCTCCATGTGAATAAGTGCCTACTGTATAATATAACAATACTGAAGCATCTTCAATTAGAGCTCTCTGTTGTCTTGTCCTCTTTTACCCCTACTAAATATTTAGGAATACATTGACAACAAGGTGTTACCAGTTCAGGGGTGTGGCCCTACACTGAAATTGTCCAATCACTGGTGACGGAGCAGAGTGGATAAAGACACGCCCCTTTGACTAGTGGAACATTCCATTGTCAATTTATTCCTACATAGACACAACACTACATAGAGTTATAAGACAAGCTGCTCCCGAAATGTTATTGCAGGTAAAATACAAGTACTTACTAAAGCAGACATGTCAGGAGAGTCGATCGGTCCATTTTAGAGACTTCAGTCCCTATAGAAATAACAAGCAGCTGAAATTAAGCAACCGATCTATTTTGTAAAACCAAGTATAAGAGTAAAAAAAAAATTCTGACAAGCTATCCTACAAGTCCCGAACTCTACAAAAGATGACAATTTTTAATGTTATGCTAAGAAAAAATACAAAAAGGACTGCAAGTACAAAGGAGATATCAAAACTAAGCTGACAGCATTTTCTGTGATAGAACAGGTGAAATCTACACCTAGTCAAGCACATTAAAGTGAATAGCTCTTTTCATAAAGCTGCAAAGCTTCCAAGTGACAAAGCAACAGCAATGCCGGAAAATCCGATATCATCACGGTCGGTGTTCAACAATTCAACAATTGGAATAGTGTATGTGGGCTACAGCATAGGCTGAGACAATTCCCAGACAAACTTTGTATGCAAGGCAGTCTTGCAGTGAATGTTACCCAGTATGGTATGATATAAAAACTAATATTAATACCTACTGTATATATCAACTGTGATCAGCAATGTGAAATCGTAAAGCATCCTTGATGAATTGGAACCCTTCATATAAAACCCCTCTTAGGCTGGCATAACACCTGCGCTTGGTTTCCATTTGAGGATTCCGTCACCCATTCCGCTTGAAAAAAAATCTCTTTGCGTTACTCGGGCAGAAACCAGACAGACCCCATTATAGTCTATGGGGTCATTGTGTTTCCGCAAATAACCACTTTTTAAGCGGATTGGGTTTCCGATTTTTGGGTCCCAAGCAGATCCAAAGAACACAAACTCAAGCGCAGGTGTGAACCTAGCGTCAAAGAGGTTGCACCAAGTTTTCATATTAAAGGGGCTCTATCAGCAAAATCATGCTGATAGAGCCCCACATATGCGTGTATAGCCTTTAAAAAGGCTATTCAGGCACCGTAAATGTTATATTACACTACCCCCCTATGTCCTCGGGTCCCGTCCTCCTCCGGCGCTCGTGAACGGACATTGATTAAAAAAAAATGGCCTGGGCGCATGCGCAGTAGCATGCGGCTTCTACTACGGCTACTGCGCATGCGCCCAGGCCATTTTTTTTTTTATCAATGTCCGTTCGCGAGCGCCGGAGGAGGACGGGACCCGAGGACATTGGAGGAAGAGGAGGCGTGGATGAAGAAGAAGACACACCCTGAATGCCCGCCCAGCGTGCACGATGCGTAAGTAGATCACATCCTTTTTTAGGGTATTATTTTAAAACTGGGGGGTAGTTTAATATAACAATTACGGTGCCTGAATAGCCTTTTTAAAGGCTATTCACGCATATGTGGGGCTCTATCACCATGATTTTGCTGATAACACACACAGTGTGTTTTAAGGAAACGAAATAAAGTGCGTGTGATGTTAACTTCAGTGGAGTAGTGCAGTATTCTTCCTATCCATCGGTCTTCTTCCAATCAATTATTACTTCTTACTTTATTACTTAGATTATTACCTATTTATCAATATGCAAATCAGCCTACAAGTGCATTGGTGGCACAGCCTGATTTACCAACAGACAGAGGCAAGTGCTCCAACACTTCTCGGGAGCCATAGCCTAATATTGTCCATTTAGCCACGACTGGTATTTTCAGTCTCTCTCACGGTTCTTGGCAAATTGGATCCACTTCTTCCGCATTTGAAGGCTCACTTGCATCACCATAATACGAGATTATCTTTGCATTGCTTCATCGGTTTGAGGCCACAAGTGTATGCTTCTGCTCCTATTAACCCCCACTACCCCACTGCATTTCTAATTGTATTGAAGACATTTTGGACTTGAAGCACACCCTTTAAAGGGTTTGAATGAAATAATTTCTCTCTTATCCGGAAACAGCGCCACTTTCTCATAGGATGTGCCTTCTATCCCACTGTGTAAGGTTCATCTTTAGGCCTTGGCTTATCTTATTTGTAACATATTAAAGGAAAGAAGAAATGCTATTCGAAGCAAAAACTTTAGAAATCTTGATCTTGATCAGATCTTTGTTCGGTGCGCGGTTTATCTGTGGTCACAATGTACAAAGTCTAAGCAGAAAATGCAATTTTCTTTTACAAACCAAAGGAATAAAAGCTGTCTTAGTTTATGTGTGTAAACAAGTGACGGTAACAAACAGCGCAATCGATAGAGCAGAGGTCTGAACGGAGCTTGTGCAATGCCATTATGATACTTGGCTGGCTCGCACCGACATCTAATAATAGAGATCAATACTTTAAGCCTGAGAAATCCTTTCATTATATTAAAGGTCCTTTAGTATAACTAGAGCTACTTGTAACACCTGGGTACATCAGAGACCCTATCTGGTGCCATGAATGTGCCACCCTCTAACATCCAATTTCTTTCATTCTATTGAGGGTTATGGGAACACTTAGGCTAAAAAGATTCCTCCAAGATTCCTTAATAAGAATAAGATACCATGTTAATCTTTAAAGTCTATTGTATTAAATTGGGTTCTACCAGCACAGACCTTTAGGACATGTCCATAGGATTCCATCGTAAAACTGGGTTCCCTGACACCAGATCAACTAGGTCAGCAGGAAACCGAATGAATAGTCTATGAAGAACAGCCAACGTGCCTTTGATGGAACCAACCTAATCTATGGGTATGTCATCATTGAAAACCCCTAATGAGAAATTTGTCAACATGGTTTACTTTTTACTTATTTTAATTATGTGGCAGAAATAGGGTCAGCGGGGTCAGAGTCTATGTGTATAAATGCTGATCTCATTTCCATATTGATCTCCAATATCGAGAAGATCAATATCAGAAAGAGATCAGCCTTTAGAGGAGGTTGATACTGAACCTCTTGTGGATAAAGTGGACAAATACCAATTTCAGAGATCAACTTAGGAATTTTCCAGTAGCCGTATTATTAGTAGGACATTAGTTTCAGCAATGGATTATTATTAGGGATAGACATATATGTTATAGGCAAATGGGGACTCATGTGAGATTTATTTTAGGTTCAAGACGTACATTTTGTGAGCTGTTGGTCCATTTAGTTCCCATTTCATGTTTTGTTCATGTGGGTCGGCAGCATCATTCTTATATGTTACTTATGTGCAACCGAACCACTCCTATTCCGATACTGCCGAGGGCCCCCCCACCAGTCTCCACTGCTTGATGCACAGGAAATGAGCGTTCAGCCGTTGCCAGTAGTTCCTGTATCAAAATGGAATCAGGAAGTGTAGTAGAGATTACTGGGGAACCAGGCAACATCGGAACTGTAGTATACAGTAGAGGACGCCATTTTTACTCTGCCAAATTCATGCAGAGGTCAACAGAAAAAGTCTCCATCTAAAATCAGAGACAAATGGAAGTGCACTGGAAGCCCAAGGCACCTTCATAGGAGACCCATCACGGCTCTGTTCTTTTATAATCATATATAGTAATGACTTCACTGTTGAACTTCACCACATGGAGTTACTATGATCTGTCTACAATGACCTGAATTAATATGTTTGGATAATATCCATTTGCCCCAATACATCATCCAGCATGAAGGGTCATGGGTGGTGGTGGATGTTGACCACATACCACAACTCAATGAAGCTTCTCAACAAACGTCCTAACGTTTATCTACTCTGTATTGTTAAGTATGGAGGTATTTATGGGATCGAATACCGTATAAGTACATAGGGCCCATAATAATGAAGCACAATAAACACATTCATCAACATTAGGGACTACACAATTTGACTTTTGGGTATATAACAATCCATTTACAACCTCATATACTACAATATACTCAACGCTTAAAGTAAAAACAATGTTTTAAAGATAAGGCAAATTTATAAATTTCCTGTTAATGGAGTACAGGGCTTTTTATAGCCTCCAGATGTTATGTCTGCCTATGAAGCTCCAGTATAAAATCTATGGGATGTGTTTCATCAATAACTAATTCTACCCATGGAAGAACCATTATATTCATAAATAGAAGCTATTAAACACCATCCAAACCATATCGAGAAGCTAAAGCATTAAGTAAAATACAGCCAAAACGATTATATCATATTTGTGCCTAGATGACATATAGAATGTGGCATATTATTGAATGGACAGGGTTCCAGATGGGACTCTCTGGAGTGGCGCCACCACCTTTCAATAATGAGCCATTTCCTATAGGAATCTCTGTATGTCGTCCTCTTTCTGAAGCCAACTATCATGAAACCAAACAGTGCTAAACCATGCTTTTGGATCCATACGGCGACTGGCTCTTCAACACCCTTCCAGTTGCCAAATGGGAGGCCAGTTTAAGCTACATATCTATTAGTTTCTATTATGTTCCGTGCAGCTTACAAAGCATTAATAAAGCTATTTAAAAATTCTAAAGAGATTGACATGCATCCAAAAAAATGACTCCATCCCTGGCAAGAAGGACAAAAAGCTATTTTTATTGATCACTATGGAGAGACTGTCAATGAGCATGTGCGTCCACCAGTGCGGTCATTAGGTGGACGTGCATATTCCGATGTCCATTAAATGCGGTATAATATGTAAGTAAATGTCATAAATCTTCATTGGATTGTTTTTTTAGCAGCATTAACAGCATAAACATCCCATTTACATAGTGCATTTTATAGGATCGATGCAGTCAATTTGACACTTAAAGGGTTTTTCTCATATATGGCAGATAGATGTAGGTCCCAACCCTATGACCTGCACCTCTACTCTCTACTCTACTCTCTAAAATCTCTAAAATCAACCCCTCCAGCCTTTGTACAAATACACAGACCCCATTATAGTCTATGGGGTCCATGTGCTTTCATTGCTCATTCACCGCTTTGTAATGCGTTCAGTATTCCGTTCTGGGGGTCCCCAAGCGGACTCTCTGAACCGAATACTGAACGCAGATGTGAACCAGAGCTTAGGGGTCTAGTTGTAAATGTGATGGGATACGCAGGATACAAACCTTGACCATTGTAGATTTGTATTATAGCCTCTAAAACTGAAGTGCAAGTGCAAAGCCATCAACAAGGATTCACCATTTTCATTAGATTGCTTTATATACTCGTCTTTGTAGGGTCACCGCTGTCCGTCTACCTCCTCACATGTCACCATGACATACAGATTTTGCACAAGGTAAAGTAAGACGTTTCCCATTATAGAGATGACATCGCTGCGTTTTCTTCCTTACATAATTTATGCTTATGGCTATATAAAGAAAAATGGAAAATCATTTCGCTACGATGACCAAGACATTGAACCATTTAAATACCCTCTAAGAAATACTAATCTACTGTAGATCAATACGTGGCAGAGCTGCAAGTGGATATGTAATTGGTAGCCGCGGAATAACACATTTATCCTCATTAGCGTGCAACTCCACTCATTTATAACTGTCAGTGTTATGCAGATATTCATATACGCTGCGGCCTTGCTACAAATGACATCGCAGCACAAGCCTGACCATGCCATGACTCCTTCTGGTAATCACCCTTCATCTTCGGAAAATTGAGAGAACCACTCGCAAGACGTATAGACATAAGAGCAGAGATGCTGCATGGCAACCATCAGTGATCAAGGTTTTAGGTGGTCACTATACTCCTTAGTCAAAATGCCCCATAGATTTACATTAATAGGTTGCACAGGGTTAAATATATATATATATATATATATATATATATATATATATATATATATTATTTTTCTGTTTTTTACAAAAACAGCAGCATGCCAGTCAACTGATCAGATTAATTCACTTTAATAAAGATGAACTGTAATACCAGATGCAACCATTGGTCAGGTGTGGCGCTGTTACAAAAAAAAATTTAACTCTATGTATCTATTTCACAAATGTATCTATTCATTTGCAGCCGGAAATTTTATATAAATCTGAGGTTCTTTAAGTTTCCAAGAAAAGCGCTGTTTTTTCCCCCCCAGAAACCGCACGACTGCAGTCTATGGGCTGGGTCAGGTATAGAAGATTAGACTCACCAGTCCAACAGATACATAGGGTAAGGTTACTGAAATCAAATGATAATCTTCCCCTAGTACATTGGTGACTCCAAGATGTTGCCGATTTTGTCAATATGCAAATGAGCTCTTTGAAGCCGGGAGGGCTTTGCGGATTATCTCTATTGGAGGAAACATACATCTATACACACATCATATTCCTAAAACATATCCAAATGTATGAAATATAATAAAAATACATATACAGCTAATAAAAAAGGGATGAATATAGACAAGCAGGAGAAGGTGTAATTCTGACTATAGCTTTATCATCAATCTAGTGTCTCATAACCAACTATGAATTACTATAAGACTATGATAATGGTATATAGGAGATACGCAATACATATGCTATACCATACTATTGTATAAAATACAGCTGGAAGCATCACAATATGTCACACATATCAAAGTAAATGACTGGTGCCTTGCATCATATACACAACCATAATGTGGTACTTTACTTGTCTGGCGCTCTTCTGTGACACCATTGGCCTGAAGGTCTTGGTTATGACCTGTGATTGGGCTGCTAGTAGTCACATGGGCATACCAAGTGTCATGGCGTCATGAGGCTCGGCCTACCCAGGTCACTGCTGAGGCCAATCACAGGCCTCAGCGCGGAATCCGGGCCTATGACATCACTGAAGACTGAGAAAAAGAGAAGTAAGGGAAGGAGAGTGATAGTTTTTGTATTTTTCTCACCTCCCCTAGGCCTCTACCTATTATAGCTCTCGGAAAAGGTAAAACATGCCAGCTACATCCAAGATATCCAAAGATTGATGTCCACGGTATTTAAAATTTAACTTTTATTCATATTTTCGTTAAAAAGTTACATAGTAACTGGATAGTTGTAGCCCGTACGGCTAGGCGACGCGTTTCGGGAACTATAGGTCCCTTCCTCTCTACCAATTATACTCTGGGGCCTGAAGACACTCCAGACTATAATATGGTGGCCATTTTAGTTCACCCAAGATGAATCTCCTCTTAGTAAAAAACCCAACAATTTGGAATATTCGGGATGAACCCGGCTTGTTACAAGATGATTCGCCCATAGTATCTACCAACCCTATATAATGAATTGCAGGGCTTGGACCCCAGAGGGAGTCGATCAGGGATGTATCTCCAATCCTATAAAGAGGTTTTCATTTTGAACATTGGAGCCAAAGGATTAGATGGATTTGCTTTTTGATAGAAATAGGATTCTGCCTCGTGTACTCTCTCTAATTGTCTATTAATTATTCTACTCCTCCCCCAACATCAAGCATAGATAGATCCATCCATCAAAGTGGAAATATTCATTAGAAGAGATGAAAGCTGATGAGCAGTCTTCACTAGCACAAGAAGTAGCTTTAATATGGTCACAGAAAGTTCCTTCTACATCTTGGGGATGGTCTGATACCATACAAACATGAATAGTACCTTAAACTATGGTTTCGATGGGTTGGTTACAAAGCTGCAGGCATGTTCAATCAGATTCAGATGTAATAATGAACGAAGAGATAGCAACACATGGAGACTCATAAATCACAGACATATGGTCGCAGAGACCGAGGTTATCTCCCCTGCATTGAATATAATGTTGCATGCGGGGAGGATAAAAATAGACATCTGTTAGAATGGTGAGAAGTCATCCATCCAAGCATTCAACAGGAACAATGTATACAACAAGCACAATGCTGGATAGAAATAAAATAGTGGCACTTGGAGGTCTGGGGGATGGCAGGTGAGCTACTGCCATACTGTCACCTTAGCAAGTGGAAAATTGGTGGAAGGGTACAGAGATTTAGATAGGGATTGGGAGCTCGACATGAAAGGGTGGGAAGGAATTAGATCAGAACTTACCATTGGTAATGATAAGAACCACCTTACCCTCCATATCCATTGTATGACGTAGGCCAGATCATGACACTGCAGTCCTACTAGGAGTTGGTCCTTGGTTTACCACCCCAGGCTACATAGGATGGAGACACTGGTTGCACAGTAGGTCCCCCAGCCAACTGGACCTAGACAGTCCCAAATGTTGGCTAGATGTTTGGTGGATGCCTTGGAGACCAGTTATGGTATAGCTAGTCTACGTCAAGGTGTTGGGAGCTGGAAGCATTGGGGACAATGTCATGGATAAGTCGCCTATACTTCAATTCTTGTGAACGGCTGTTAAAAAAATATGGCAAAATTGGGTAAATTTGTTGAGTTTAAGTAGAAGTAATGTGTGTGCACCTCATATTAAAATGGATCTACCAGGTAAACTGGAAAACAGGGGACTGGGGGGGGAGGGTGAAGAAATAATTAAGGAAGCAATACGGAAATACTCTTATCCATTATTAAGTCCCATATTCCATCCCTGTGCCTGTGGTGGTCAATGACTGGCATCAGTGTTCACATGTTGGGTACAAATGACATCATTGCTGATATGTCACCGGTGCAACCACGGAGGCCAGTGACTTGTTGCAGTAGTCATCTGAGCCACTTTGCTTATGGAAGTGCACGGGAAGGAGAAGGGGACGCAACACTGGAACAGAAGACCAGATGTAGATAGTGGGCATCTTTTTTTTTTTTTTTTTTTTTTTTTTTAATTATTTTACCCATTTAAAATACAGCACCTCCTATGGGCAACTACATAATAGCAATTCCCTATCTAATAGTATCAGGTATTTTTGGGGGGACATCAGGAAATCAGTCAAATAATAACCTGCATATTTGGGTAGAATTTTAGGATAATTTCCCTGCGGATTAGTTCAAAGATTAGATACTGTAGCACACAGTCACGGTGTCAAAAGGAAAACCGCTATATTTGTGAGAACATCGGCTGCTGTGAACTTCTGTATTTTTGTACACGGTGGCGGAGAAGCTCTCCAGGTGTCAGACAAGGAGTGTGCGGTATAATTAACTCTATGCCTGCTGGTTTTGTCTCGCTATCATTTGTACTTGCAACCATTCACGCAGACGTTCTGAGTCTTTGTCGCTACTGAATAGGAAGCGACCTATGACCTAAGCGAGGGCAATCTGACTAATGCAAACATCTTAATATATTTGGAACCCTTCCCTATACTGGATCTGTAGCCACCCTGCAATCTGCGCACTGTTATCTGTAAAATCTACGACACCATGTGAATTTCAGTAAGCATTCGAGCCCGGTACACTGCCAGATCCTCATCTCTAAGCCAAGGTTGACTGTTCTGTACATGACGCGCTTCTTCTTTAATTCCTACACTGCTGGAAGCAATGTATAATCTCAGCTGTACCAGTGCTGAACGCAACACATCATGGCAAGTATTATGGGGATTGCCTATTGATGTGGATGTGCTGGATAAGCAGGTACTGGGCATACAGTATATGAAATGTAGAGTGTAAGAGTGAGACAGTGCAGAGGATATGGGGTATAATTGGCTGCTATGTACATTGAGGTTATATTTATAAATGCTGAATATTACGAATAATGGAAGGCATTTGCATCTAAAAAGTATGAGGAAATAGAGTAGGATTTTATGTAATGTATTGTCGTTTTTTAAAAGCTCTGAATATTATTGACCTACTGGATCTGGCATCTCAGCTATCATTGAAGTGGACCGGAGCTGAGTTGTCTACTTTCCGTACCAACAGCTGATCAGTAGGGGTACTGGTACTTTTCATACCAGCAGTTGATCATTAAGGGTTCTGGGTGTTGTACACTCACTGGTCCGATATTGATGAACTATCCTAAGAATAGGTCATCAGTATCAAAATATTTAAAAAAAAAAAACCTTTAAATATAATCAGATTGATTTTGTTGGCAATAAGGGTATGTTCACAAAGCAGAAAATACACATTGGAAAAACCTGATGTGTGCTTTTGCTGTAGAGCCGACTGCAGAAATCCAAGGCTTCACTAACCCCACTGAATGTCTTCAGGACTGAGACGCGGCATGATAGGATAGCTTTAGTTTCAGCAAGGCAGGTTGGAGGAGGTTTCATACTGATTCGGACATGTTTTCCTTATTAAAATCATTATGTAAAAATTCCCAAGTGTGAACATATCCTAATATGCTTAATGTGACCACATAGACATTGGGGTAAATTTATTACGGCCCTACTCTAGTTTTATAGCATAATATAGTCCCAACCTCGAGTATTCTACTTTTACAAGTCACTTGTCACAAAAATTGTCACAACTGGAATGGTTAAACTGCTCTCGACACTTTCCAAAAAGGGGCCACGGCAATGGCTTGCTGAGGGTGGCCCCAATTTATCATCATTGACTGCAGTTTTCAGAAAAGTGATGACTAATATTAGGGCAATTAATTGAAAGATAACGACTATAGAATTTCAATTTGGTAATTACAATATTTCAGAAAGTTCTACGTGATGTTTATTGTGACCCAAACACGTCCGAAGCAGAAATGCTATTATACTTTGGGGTGTCTTTAGACCTCAGAGTATAGGAAGCAGAGACCAAACATAAAAAGTGGTACTCACCTCTGTTGGGCTTGAGGTCCAAAGAGAACAGGGAGCTGCGCCAGAGCCCAGGAGAGTTGAGTAACACTGGTTCTCTATGCCTGTGATTATTATACTCTGGAGATGAAGAGACCCCAGAATATAATGATAACAGTTCCGGTTTGAACATGTCCGAAACTACCAGGCGAACCTCGCGAGATAAGCCTTCAAAAAGGGGTGTGGCCTAGATAGATGTTCATTAATTGTAATCAAGGTAAAATACCCAATTAATTGTGAACTTTTTTTTACATAATCGTCCTCCCCTATCAATGCTAGATATGAACAGTAGAGATGAGCGAGTAGTACTTTAACCCAGGGGGGAACTTTAACCCAGTTGATCTCTCAACACAGCAGAAGGTAGAAGATGAAAGGATGGGTTGGGAATTCTTCTCAGGTCCGAGGCAGCTCAGAGACATGATCATGAATTATAGGAAATGGCAACAAACGGTAGTGCGAAGGAGCCTAAAAAAATCCTAGTATGCTTCAGCAACAATGAGTCTGTATTATTGCAAACTTTTCAGAATTCCTATACAACGTAAATGACCAGGGTTAATCTGATCGGAGACAGACAATATAGGGCAACGGTATAGCTATTGCACTAGGAAGTGTTACCAAATAAAATAGGTCCAAATTTTTTGTTTTTTTTTTTAAGTATGAGCGATGTACATATGATTTTACCAAGATGGAAACAATTTATCTTAACCCATTAACAGCCATGATCCCCATTTTAACCCACCTATGAATGCCATCTGTCATTGAGGAATAGAAACAGGACCTTCGCGATAGGAACCCTAAACTGATCACGTGCATGCGTTGCCTTGCGCACAGGAGGTCGTTTTTATGGTACAGTTCCCATATTATTGAAAACATTTTTGGCAATCAACGGGTTAAAGGGGACGGAAAACACACTTTCATATGACTTATGAGGCTGAGGCCCCAGGTTGCCGAAACGCAGATTTTTTTGTTGCAGATTTTGCTGCGTTTTCTTTGAGCCAAAGTCATAAGTGGATTAAACAGAAGGTAGAAGTATTTCTTATATATTCTCCATTCCTTCTTGTATTCACTGTTGGCTTTGGCTCAAAAAAATGGGCAAGACTGCAACAAAAAAAGCAGTGCTTCAGCAACGTGGGGCTTCAGCCTAGGAGAATTTTTAACATATTATATATAAACAACATTTAGAATATTTTTTTCTGGTGTGTTTTCTGTAAACCTACTAGAAGTCTTTCCCTCTTAAAAGGACCTTTCACCTCTCGGGCACATGTGGTTTTATATACCGCTAGAAAGCCAAGAGTGCCCTCAACAGTGCATTGTCGGCTTTCCCGTTATGTGCTTCGGTGGAAGAGATTGATGCAATTCCGACTTTTCTGTTATGTACCCAATAGATCTTCACTGTCAGAAGGGCGTTCCTGACAGTCTAGTTGGGAACGCCCCTCCTGACTTTACTGTCCATAGCGCTATACTGTCAGAGGGGGCGTTCCTTACTGCCCAGCCATGACACTGAGCGGTGAGGAATGCTCTCCCAGTACTAGTCTATGGACCAGTACTGTCAGCAGCAGGAGCGCTCCTCACCACTCAGCGATATGGCTTGGTGGTAAGGAACGCCCCTCTGACAGTATAGTGCTATGGACAATACTGTCAGGAGGGCTTTCCCAGCTAGACTGACAGGAGCGCCCTTCTTACAGT
Source organism: Leptodactylus fuscus (assembly GCF_031893055.1). Lineage (NCBI taxonomy): Eukaryota > Metazoa > Chordata > Amphibia > Anura > Leptodactylidae > Leptodactylus > Leptodactylus fuscus. The sequence goes on from NC_134274.1 coordinate 31,365,195, forward strand.
GGAGAGCTATTGGTAACAGCACTGATATCTATTGCCCCGGGGCACATAACGGAAAAGTCAAAAGTGCACTGAATTCAGCGCACTGTCGGCTTTTTAGTGGTATATAAAACCACATGTGCCTGAGAACATAAGAGGTCCTCTTTAAAACGAATCCTATAAGAAAAACACCATGAAAAAGCAACACACTAAAAACCCTGACACCAAAAATGCACACCTCCCCGCAAAAAAAACAATATAAATGCCAACAAATGCATTAAAATTCTAAAGCATTCTCCTAGACTACTAAAAACTTACAGCTGTCCTCAAAAAACTATTACTACCGTTTTAGGAATTTTCCAAAAATATGATGCACGGGCCTGATCAGAATTTGCATAACAACCTCCTCTCTAAATTAGGGAGTTCCGCTTGCGCTCACCGTTCTCCTACCATCGGGGCACTAATAGGCCACAGTTATGGCTTATAAATTGATAATTAATTCAATTCTTTACAGGAGATCAGACATTTGCAGCCGGAGACTCTCCAGGTGCTGACAAACTACAAATGCTGGCGTAATCCTCCATGCTTGAGCTGCATAGCATGCTAGGAACCGAGCTTAAAAGCCATAGGAGAGTCAACGGTTGAACCCCTGCCAAATATCAAGACTGTGATCTCCAAAAAATAAAGCCTTGCCTGCGGGCTAGGTGGTAGAGACTGTGATAGCTGGTCAGCGCCAATCATGTCACAAAGGGATTTACGTTCGTAAAGTCTTCTTTTAGGTAATAAAATCCGTGACCTCATTTCTTTTTCACTTTCTACTTTCCCTGGTAATTGTAGGGCTGCGGACAAGCCGTGATAGATGTAAAACAACATTCCTCAACGAAACGAATATCTAAAAAAAAAAATCGACCGGAAAGAAAAACTTCACATCTCGTACAGTAAAAGCAAATAAGTGTGGGAAAAATATAACACAGTACCTTCCATGACATAGACCAGTGACCCCACGTCCCCTTCCTTGATGATACAGCTGTCTTTGCCATATTCAACAGGATACATACAATCCACTATCTCTTGGATCTGGGAAATCTCAAGGTTCTTCATGAAGTCATTGTCAAGGATCGCTTCTTTAATTAATTCCTTGGACCTGAAGCAAGAGACACAATATTTAGTCATATCCTGGAGGCGGGAGCGCTAACACTAAATGATAAAGGCACAGTGTTCCAGACGCCTTTTATCTACTGGGGTGTTGAGTGACGTTTTATGCATTTTTCATTGCGACTTGGTAACTTTAATACCTAGAGGTCGGTAACTGCTGTTTCAAGCCTAAATAATAAATCCCGGTATAAAAGTACCGCATATATTTAACTCCGTTTCACCTTTGGCACTGTTAGGAAAATTACTTTTATAGGATATTTGCTGTGTTACGCCGACGGAATATTTTAGCTTTACAATGACAGTATTATGATGGCATAAGCTTTATAAAGAGGCTATTAAAAGTCAATGTCTGTTCTCTCCAAGTTTAATAGCAAACAGTAATCATGAAGAAAATTAGAATAATTATCTATAATAATGTAAATTTTCTGCGGCTTGTGTTCTCTTTGATGTCTTCAAGTATACACAGATACATCTACGGATTTGAGATGTTTCGTATTCAAGGCCATGAATCTGATTATTAGTTGGAAGTAAGATAGAAAAAAACCAAATATTGTCCATGTAGAAGAATAGACATTAAACAGATGTCCATAAAACTAGTAGCCATTATATTGCCCCTGAATATTGTTCCGATTGAGCACAATGCAAGGCAATAGTCTCTTACCTGTCGCTGCTAAATTACAACTTCTAGTAGGCTAAGGCTGGGTTCACACTTGAGGATTCCTTCCCCAAATCTGCTTGAAAAATGCAGGTTGCTCTCCACATTTTTCAGATGGAAAACCATTGAAGTCTATAGGGTCCATGGGTTTCCACAGGTAACAACTTTTTAAAGGGGTTTCCCATCTCACTGTTTCAGCTTTGCCTGCTGTCTTTTCTTCTCACTTCCTATATTTCTCTCCCTCCCCCCTTGCTGAATGGGACACTATGAAGTATCACAACACTTCTGCAGATCAGATAATATTCAAACGCTGGTAGAAAATGGACTCAGTGTTATTTGTGTGTTGACATAGAGAGATAACAGACTGGGCTTTGACAGCAAACTGAAATTAGCTGAACCGATTGTCCTGCAGAGCAGTGAGTGATGTCACTTGTCCTATCACACAGGTCCGTGGTTATGGAAACATTGTGTAAACAATAGGCAGAATAAGGTCACTTAGCAGGCAAACAAAGCAGCATTTCCAAAGCAATATATTTAGGAAAAGTCTTCAATTTACATAAGCTACCAGTATAGATAGAATCCTTGAGATGGGACGACCCCTTTAACCAGATTAGGTTTCCATTTTTCGGGTCCCCAAGTGGAATCGAAGAACAGAAACCTGAACACAGGAATGAACCTAGAATAATAATGCATGCTGTGAGATGTAGTTTTGCAAAAACCTGGAGACAGGTGATGGGGACCACAGGTATTAAGGAAAGATGTCGATCTCTAGATTAATCTGATCAAAAGGTAGAAAATACGCATTAAGGTATGTTCACAATGCTAAAATCAGAGTAATGTGAATTTGAAGAATTTCTCTTCCATTTCCACCCTTTCAGTTTTCACTCACTGATCACCCTAGACAAATGGTTGGCGCTGTGGATTCTGAATCAGCCCCTGGATCCACAGCTAGATCACACAGCAAGTTTATTTTGATCTATGCCTGAAAACAAAGGGCAAAATATGGAGCTGATTTTGAGGTGGAATTCAAATCTTGAAATCAGTGCAAAATTCCATCATGTGACCCTTATGCACATAAATGTCCACTGAAAGTATTCTACAGTTTTTAGGAGTTTAAGAAAGAATAAGATGTATCATTGATAAAGTGACCCTCCAGGCTCCACCTTACTAAGCCTCATCCTGCCAAGGATATGTTTGGTAATTACATACCTGCATTTCTTACTAGCAGTTCAGTGGATACAGATTTGCATATTCTTCCCATGTTCCCTTGCAGTGGAGCAACTATGGCTGTATAAGTCTCCACACACCTGAGAAGGTGGTCTCTCCCTAAGGATAGACGTTATCCCCATAATCTAGCAGTTCAGTATATATCACAATTATGCTGCCCTTACCAGAGACATAACTAAAGTCTTGTGGGCCCCGATGCAATCCTTTGCCCGGGGGCCCATACCTCTTTCCTGCAACTAATTCTTGATAATGATGGTTAAAGGAACTAAGGAGTTTTTTTTTTTTTTTTTTTTTCAAATGCAGATTGTGAGCCCCACATAGAGCTCACAATGTACATTTTTCCCTATCAGTATGTATTTGGAGTATGGGAGGAAACCACACAAATACGGGGAGAACATAACCTACTTGCAGATGTCCTCGGCAGGATATAAACCCAGGACTCCAGCACTGCAAGGCTGCAGTGCTAGCCTATGAGCCACCGTGTTGCCCGGGTGCTAAAGAGTTTAATAAACCTCAATGTGGTGAGGGTAATCTGTGGGTCTCTTTGGCTTATGGACCAGATGGAAGTTGCAATCTCAATACTGATGCCAGTGCTTATGGCCCCCTAAGGCTCCTGGACTCCGATGCGACTGCACCCTCTGCACCCCTTCAAGTTACATTCCTGTCCTTACTCTATTATACATTATCTATTCATGCACTGACTTTTATAGCCATATGTGTATATACAGCAGTCAATAACCAAACATGAGAACCAATGACTAGACTCAAGGTACGTCTTAAACAACCTCACACTCCCTGTAGGCCCTGGAGCTCAGCTGTAGTTACAGATCATATCTCGGCCCTTTCCAAAGGTCGGTGGAAACCAAACAACAGATTATCATCCCCTATAGTTACTGTTATCTTCTCATCCATGTAAAGTCCCTACCTGATAACCTGACGATAATGAGGAAATCATGGCGGGCTTCTGACCATAGAAACCCTGCATTGATGGTCCTCTCCATTGGCAACTAATCAAGACAGAAAATCTATAAAACCTCAACAAATGTTGAATTCTTTAGGCTTCCAAAATGTTTAATTTTCATTGTCTACATGTTCATGGGAAACCCCTTTAAGTGTTTATATTGCTATTTATCCATGAGCGCTATACTCAAAGCCATAATATTCTTAAGGTAAATTACACTGACTGCACAGGAACCAGACAGCGCCGGCTGATCCCCTTTAATACATCCCTATCAGTAATAAGTTAATAGGACTAATTGCAATGAGCGTGAAGCAACCAGACACCACATGCTAATCCCCTTGAATATTTATAAAAAGCCAAAGAAGAAGCCTGAAAGACGCTATGGTCTGACTTCAAATAATGAAGCGTTCTATGGATGAACAGGACAGGTTTGTGCGGCTTCAGAGAAGTTCTCAATGCCCCAAAGTCTGTGATCATGTCTAAGACACAAATAGCATCAAAATCTTCAATCTCAGGGGAGGCCAGTAGGAACAGCTCAATAATTTCATTTAGATATTGCTTAGCATATTAAGCTCTCGTCTGCCTGAAGGAATAGGCAATGTGTGGGGTTCCCGGGAGCTTTGAAGGGTTCCGACAGAACATTTTAAAGCATGTGTTCTGCCTTGAAGCCAGTATTGGGTTGCTTACAGTGCCTTGTTATACTCCTTGCTGGAACATTTTATGCAATATGAAATCAGGAAGATTTGGAGCAATAAATGATGTACATTTTCAAGGCAATTCCAAATCCCTTCTCAGGCAGAGGCACTTCACCTGGAGCAGTACAGCCTCCCAATGGAGGCCGCCATGCACGCTCATCACTTTAACGTCTTTAATGTTTCATTAACATGTGTGGTTCGAGTGGAGACATTTTGGAGGTTTTTAGCAAGGGATGCTCCAATTGTACACTCATCCTGAGTCCTCAGCCTGTAAACAGGCATAGATAGGTATAATCTGAGCCAGACTGCTGACAGTACAGCTTTAACCCTCCTCTTCCAGTAATAAATAAGATGCATTTTGAGATTTAGCCTATTAATTATTCAGTATACAGCACATGTGAAAATGACTGTCTATTCCATGAGGCTCTATCACTAGTGTTGAGCGATTGGGATCGGAAAAGATCGGATTCCGATCGGCGATCGAGTAAATTTCACGATCGCGATCGTAATTCCGACCCGATCTTTTCCAGTGGGATCGAGTTTGGAGGTTATCTCAAGTTCAGCTCAACCCCAAAAGTGACTTTTCCCATAGAAAAGCATTGACTAGGGTTGAGGATCGGGATCGGAAAAGATCTGATTCTGATCGGCGATCGAGCAAATTTCACGATCGAGATTGACTGGAAAATGATCGGAAATCGGATTTTAAAATCGATTTTGAAATCTCAAGATCGGCTCAACCCTATCTATCACCAATGCAAACTCTTTGCATCCTTGCTCCACTGATTCCAGCACAGGTGGAATTTCTTCTCTAGCCCTCACCATTCCTGAGCCATCAGTGCAGCCATTAGGCAAATCACTGTCAGGTGGGAAGTCCTGGACTGGAGCAGACAGTATGGGACTAAGCAACAAAGCATACGAACAAGAAGGTATAGAAACAAGTAAACACTATAGGGGTTACAGATACACCAAACCAGAGAACAAGCAATGGCAGAGCACAAATGAAAATTCATTGGGAAATAATTCCATAAGGCTGTGGCGTAATATAGTTGCAAATTGATGATTGCAACTACAATGAGTGCAAGTGGAAATTTCGCACCAGCATTGGGGTGGGGTATGATCTTGATTTGCATCTAGATACAAGGATGCCAAAGGGAAGCCCCAAATTTATGATGTCATGAATTAAAGGGGTTGTCCCATCACAAGGATCCTATCTATACTGCTTGTTAATGTGAATTTAAGACTTTTCCTAAATACATCGCTTCAGCAAAACTGCTTTGTTTGTCCACTATATCACTTTATTCAATTCATTGGTTGACACAGCCCTTGACTTATGGTCAAAAGTCAAGTGATGTATCTGCTGCTCTGAGGGGGGAGGGAGGAGGGGATAAGTGCACGGGAGCGAGCCTGGAGGGGGGGGGGGGGTAGTTTACACTTTGGGGGAAGGGGCCGCCAATACAGACCTGTCATACGCTGTAATAAAGAGGCGGATGCTGGGGAGGGTTAGACGCCAGCACAGGTGCCGGGGCCTGCGACATCGCTACGCTCCTGCCCTGCATGAGGCCAGCAGCAGCAGGAGCGATGCTGCTATTCCGGAGGGGGGGGGGGGCGGATGCCGGGTCTGTATTGGCATTGTGAAGGCTGGAGAACTGACTGGTCTCACCATCTATGAGTGCGCACGCAGGGCCAGTGGCAAAGAAGCGACGTCATCTCGTCGCTGGCTTTGCATATGTAACCCCACCCACCAATGACGCAGCAAAGCAGGAAGAAAGAAGATTTTACAGCAGTGAAGACTGGTGAGTATGCGACGTGGGAATACCCCTTTAAGAGCTCTCTACTGGCACAAGGGACTTCAAGACTAGTGTAAAATATACAGGTCTCCATGAACCCTACTCAAAATGTTTATAGTTTAATCCAACATTTGGCATTAGATAGTTGCTTTGTGTAATCCTGGTCCAAAGGAGTAGTTATACTTTTAGGCAGCAAAGCTTTGTAAGGGTGCCATAATGTCTGTAGTAGCCACTCGAGGGCACTAAAAGTGAAATAATCCGGTGCCTGTCTAACAACAGACTGTTCCATGTGCTTGTACTTAGATGTTGGCAACTCTATACTTCGTTTTAAGTTTATTTCTTAAACTACTACTTAGATGCGAGAAAAAAGTAAAATTTGGAAGGGAAAAATCCCTTTTGTAAACAAACATGTTTACATACTGTAGTTCTTCTCATTGGAAATTAATGGACATGACCTTTAGACATGAGACTACATATTGTAGCTGAAAAGACGACAGCAGCCAAAAAAGCCACTGTCGTTCCCACTTGCATAGACGGCTAAGAAAACATACAGAGAAAATATTGTTTTCCAGTCTGTTAGAAGGAAGTGTCTGGTGGAGCCTTGGCAGTTTATTATCAATTTTCCATGTCACAGGGTAAGTTTAAGATGACAGAAAGCCTTGCAGAATGAACTCTTTCTCACTGGTGACCTTTGATCACAGAAAAATGATTTCCAGTGTGTTCCTTTGAACTGATTCAAAATTAGAGGCTCGGAGCAGAGTCATCATTAAAATGGGATTTATATCACTGTGCCATGGGAAAGGCCTGAAATGAATAAAGAGATATGCACGCCACCACCAAAAACTCAATTTCATATGGTTCATTTCATTCCTTTAATAGATTATGCTAAAAAAAAATCAAAAAAGAATACAAAGAAGTGTAATAGAAAAGTTTTGCTAATGTACAATATAATGCCATACATTTAAGGGTACAATATTTATAACATAGCACTGCCGACATGCAAATAACTGGCTCCGGCCCCCTAACCCTTTGGGCAAGACTTATGGGAACAGCTAAGGGAACTTCACACTGACATATCTAATGGCCATTGCTGTCATAGGAAGACAGCAACGGTCATTAATCTGTCACAGACTATCTTCCATTACAAAAGTAAACAAATATGATAGTGTCAGACATGTTGTTTACATTAGTGTCAATGGGAATGGACACAATCAGTCTATGACCATTCTCTGTGACAGTTTAATGTCCGTTGCTGTCACTGTATGATGGAAGACAGCAACAGACATTAGCAATGGTATAGTGAGCGCCCCCAAGAGCTACTGCGCAACACTGTTCCTGTAACTCCCATAGAGAAGAGTGGGACCTATGGAAATGACTTAGTACGGCTGAGATACATTGTTCCTGTAACTCCCATAGAGAAGAGTGGGACCTATGGAAAGGACTTAGCACGGCTGAGATACATTGTTCCTGTAACTCCCATAGAGAAGAGTGGGACCTATAGAAAGGACTTGGCACGGCTGAGATACATTGTTCCTGTAACTCCCATAGAGAAGAGTGGGACCTATAGAAAGGACTTGGCACGGCTGAGATACATTGTTCCTGTAACTCCCATAGAGAAGAGTGGGATCTATGGAAAGGACTTGGCACGGCTGAGATACATTGTTCCTGTAACTCCCATAGAGAAGAGTGGGACCTATGGAAAGGACTTAGCACGGCTGAGATACATTGTTCCTGTAACTCCCATAGAGAAGAGTGGGATCTATGGAAAGGACTTAGCACGGCTGAGATACATTGTTCCTGAAACTCCCATAGAGAATAGTGGGACCTATGGAAAGGACTTAGCACGGCTGAGATACATTGTTTCTGTAACCATTTCCGTAGCTCCTAATATTTTCTATGGAGTTATGGGAGCAACGTGAAGCAGAACGGCTTGACTTTTCCCATAAGCCTTACCCCAGGGGTCAGGACTTGGGAATAGTATTTTCTTTCTCAGCAGTAGATCATTGAGATGGAAATAACCCTGTGAATTAAAAAGAACATGCACATATTATAGACACTTCTCCTCACAAGAGAGGATAAGTGCCAGGTCCAACCCCTAGGACGCCTGGTGATCAGGGATCAGAAAGTCCCTATGCAACCTCCCAGTGTGATTGCATGACCACCGCTCCATTCACCTCTATGGGACTTTTGGGACCACACTCTGGCAGCCCCATAGAAGTGAACTGAGCATTAGTCATGCAAAAGCTCTGGTGCGCCCTTCACAAGGAGACTGCAGGGGGTCTTTTCAGCCTCTTCTCCAGATTGCTGGCAGGCTTGTCTCTGGAAAATGGACAATAGATGTGTACAATTGTGTATACCACACAGTCCATTAGTTGCTCATGTAAGGCAAATAGAAATGATCACTAGGCGAGATGAGGAGGATTTTATTGATGGGACTTTATTCAGCAGTAAATGAGGCAATGTGCCATTAAGAAACAACAAAAACACAACAGCTCGTAATGATATAGCGGCCCTGGCAAAGATTATGTAACATTACTGGAGAACTACAAATTCACATCCCTGAAATCCCTATAAATACACCTGCCATAGATACAGTGACATCGCAAATGAATATTGTGTTACTTATGACTTTACACTGGACTAGAGATAAAATGACTGAAGTATCTAAAGGGGTCTTCTGGGAGTTACAGGTAAATACTGATGACCTATTGATACCTAGGACCCCCACTGATCAGCTGCTAGAAATGGTGAGCACTTCCTGGTTCTGCTTCACAGACCTGTAATGTTATATTTATTCTGCATGTTTGCAATCCCATGTGATTATTATATGGTGTGGAGCTGCAAAACCAAACACAACCCCTACTCAGAGTACAGCACTGTAATCATTGAAAACGCTCACCCAAATGTTGTGGTCTCTTTAAACAACTGATCAGTGGGGTCTCGGATTTATTTATTTTTTATGCTTACTTATATAAAAATATATCATATTCCGCAGCACTTTACAGACATTGACAGTCACTGTCCCATATAGGGCTCAATCTAAATTCCCTATCAGTATGTCTTTGGTGTATGGGAGGAAACTGGAGTACCAAGAGAAAACCCACGCAAACACAGGGAGAACATACAAACTCCTTGCAGATGTTGTCCTTGGCGGGATTCGAACCCAGGATTCCAGTGCTGCAAGGCTGCAGTGCTAACCACTAAGCCACCGTGCTGCCTATATTGCAGACCTCCCTATAAATCTGATATTGATGGCCTATTATAAGGATAAATGATCAATATTACAATCTCAGAAAAGTCATACAACTCAAGATGCATCAACAATAGAACCATCAAAAAGATAAAAACAAATTCTGCTTAATCTGTAGGTTTTAAATTCAAAACTGTCCTTACACGCACAGAAGTTAGTTTGGATTCACACTACCATTGTCAATGTCCGTTGCAGTCATCTGTCGCAGGATGACAGTAACAGACATTAAATGACAGCTAAAGACAGAGCCCCCTCTGTCGGATGTCCTTCTGCATTCACCCCAATATAAAAAAGATGCTGGAACCTTTCTCCTATCATGTTTGTTTTTAGTTTTCTAATGGAAGAAAAAGTCCTGCATGCATGTAGGACTTTTCTTCCAATGCAAAGGTGAACAAACATGATAGAAGAAGGTGTCCGTCATATTGTTTACATTAGTGTCAATGGGAACGGACACAGATGAAGGAGCTCTGTGTCCGTTATTCTGCTATGGTTAAGGTCCATTACTGTCACCCTATGATGGATGACAGCAATGGAAATTAACAACGGTAGAGTGAACCCACCCTAAAGGGGTTGTCAATAGAGATGAGCAAACACTGTTCGGATCAGGCGATCCGAACAGCACGCACCCATAGAAATGAATGGAAGCACCTGCGACGCCGGCCGGCCGCCTGCAAAGTCAGCGTCACAGGTGCTTCCATTCATTTCTATGGGTCCGTGCTGTTCGGATCGGCTGATCCGAACAGTGTTCGCTCATCTCTAGCTTGTCACCTATACACAACTAAGATTCCAATAGTGAAGCAGTTGTCCACTTACTGCAAATCCATTGAAAATCTATAGGTCGGATGAAGATAGAGCCTTATATAAAAGTGTCAAAGCTTTGGAATAAGAAGAATGAGAGAGAAGTAACAAATGTAGACATTGTAGAAACGGACATTTTAATGTTCACATTACAGCCACATCACCCAGATGTCGGATTCTAATGGATTCTAAGGGGATCTATATTTGTTTTGTTGAAAAGTGGCCGATCTCAGTGTTGTGGTCATAATACGGACAATATAATTTGGACATGAGAAATTGACAATGATCCCTTTAAAAAAAAAAAAAAAAAAAAATGGAACTTGTTACGTTAATATACACAAATAAACCCATCATTGGTAGATTGGGTAATTTTTTTTTCCTGAAAATGTACAGGTTTATTAGATTTCTACTTTAAAATGAAGTGAGCATTGGATGGATCTATTCTTCAGAAGACCAGCCAAGCAACAGAAATAGACATCTACTAAAGGGCGATCGAACAGTGATATACCATACAGGCAAATGAGGCTGTAAAATACACCGTCTGAAGAGACAGTAGCCCTATGTCAAGTGCTTTAAACTGCTCCAAGGTGTCAAGGATCATTATTCAGTCCATGCGTTTCATCTTCTATTCCAACCTAGGCTTTCTACCAGTTCATTGACATCATTACGTTTCCCATAACATTTTCCGGACTAATCCAGTGCATTTCCAGTGTTAATGGAATATACAGCACTTACAGTAATAATGGCCACATCTATTCCTTCATATCTTCAAGATGTCAACAGGGCAATTTACAAGCTGCATTCCTGCAGATGAAATATGTCTCCCATTCTGCATTATAGTCACATCCTAATGAAGATATTAGCAGCCAGATGGGAATGACACAATGAGCCATCACAGCCATGAGTTACATGAAAGATATTGCTAGATGTCCTGTAGTCCTGACATTACGGTGGAGGGGCCGGAAGTCTAGACACTTGTTAGGACGGGAATGGATTGTAGATTCACCTTCTTACTCTTCAGTCAAGGATAATAGTGTAAAATGTTCTAACCAGCCAGACGAAGAACACCATGATGGATGGTTTGTGCAGAATTCCACCGTGGTCCCTACTTATTCAAAATGTCAAATACAGATGACTGGATAAAAGGAAGTGATGAGACAAATCTTACCGTAATTGGAGAATGGCATGTTCTCATAAATAGGAAGAAATTACAGTCCATTATAATATATCGCCAATATGTTGATGGAACTAATTCATTGCAACATATTTAATAAGCACAAAACAATGATGCAATTAAAATAAAGCTAGATCTGCCGCTGTGCTCCAAAAGAAGCCGCCATTACAATGCCCGTCAAAAAATCCAGAAGAAAATAGTACAGCATATCGTCATCTATTGCCTAGTAAAATTACCGACACAAGGATGAAAATTTGATGGACCTTATGGTCAAGGGGTCCATTTGTGTTTCTCACAAACAGATTTCTGAAAGCTAAGAATTATTTGGCACAATGGTGATCGACCTGATGCATTACGGAAGTCTTCCATAGAGAGCTAAGAGACAACCACACATATACATGAGTTGTTCACACAGCCATATTTGCGGGCCAAAACAAGTGTGAATCAAGTGGCGGAAAATCCAACCATCTGGTACGTATGGGGAGCTCCTGACTCTCTCCCAATGGCAAATGTCAACAGTCCCATCCTTTCGTTTTCCAGGAGACAAGTAAATATCAGTTAAGTACATAGGCACCACCAAGCATACATGTCTATGGGGCTGTTGGTTGAGATAGCTGTCTTAAGTGTATGGCCAGACAAACCCAGAATTCACATGGTTGGTCCATGTTTTGGCTGGATTTAATGGCCTGGACAGTATGCCAGAATAGGGACTCCTAGCATTATTATCTATACTGCTAAGAATCCCTGCCTCCCAGTGATATACTGTACTATAATCACTACAGGACAATATGTCACTGGGAGGCAAGGTCTACAAGAAACATAGATAATGATAATGTTATAAGTTCCTCTACTGGGATACTTTTCAGGTGTTACGTTCACACCCATTCAAGTTTCTGCACCAGCCTCTGGCTACATTCTACATTGCAGGAGGCGTGTCCAGTAGAGATGAGCGAACACTGTTCGGAACAGCCGTTCCGAACAGCACGCTCACAGCACACTGCCATAGAAATGAATGGAAGCAGCCGGCACGTGGGGGGTTAAGCGACCGGCCGCCGGCAAAGTGTACGTGCCAGGTGCTTCCATTCATTTCTATGGGAGTGTGCTGTTCGGATCGGCTGATCCGAACTGTGTTCGCTCATCTCTAGTGTCCAGCTATGATTTGTTGCTCTAGGTTCTTCTTATATTGTCTGAACACTGTCCTATTCCCTCATCTCTATAATTGATTTTCCATTACACCCATCTCCTTCACCTTGGTTTCCCTCTGCTCCTCTAATAGTTAATCTTAGCCTTACCTTTGTGAGACTGGGTTCTGGACTTCCTATAAACATGCCATCAGCTCACACGTTTGCTGGCTATTGTGACTTTTCCCTTGCTAAGCTGTTCTCTTGCTATTGTACTGAATTTACTGACTTCTGACCTTTGGCTTTCCTTGTTACTACGCTCTTGGATTTTGATTAGGTATTGTTTGTCACTCTAGTTTGCTGACTCTGCTTCTGTGTTGTCTTGTCTTGTGTAAACACTTATTCAGAGAAGGGACTGTCACCCAGTTGTCCTCTACCACCTAGGGTTGCTGAAGCAAGTAGGCAAGGACAAGGGCTGGGTCAAGTTTAGAACTGACTATCTCTGTCATTCTCTTCCTTCCAATGGGGAATTGCTCAACAGTGAATCTCTTAACATCAGGCCAATAACTCCAGTCAACACATAGACCAAGTTCCTTGGATTATGTTCAGATTTGCATTGGACTCTCTGTGACCTTAAAAAAAAAAAAGTACCATATAGCTGTGAATGGAAGTGAATACATGACTACAATACAATGTATGAGGCTTGTGGCTTTGCACGCTCAGTAGTCCCAGGTCCAGCAGCAGTAATGAACAGCTGATCAGTATGGGGGCCAGGTGTCCAGCCCCTAATGATTAAATTTTAATGGCTTATCCTGGGAACAGGACATCAAAAAAAAACCTGAAAACCCCTTTCATGTTACTAATTTTGCCATATATCTATAATCTCTACTCAAATATTTCTGCACATTACAAAATTACTAAACCATTCCCATTTTCAAACAACGTTGCTTTAAAATGAAAAGGTAGTGAGCTTACAAGGCTAAAGATATTCTCCTGTGCACTTCCTGGGATTATCCGTTAAATCTTGCTACTTTGATTTCCTTTTTTTCTGCTCATGCCGGGTTCATTAAGAGGCGTGAGCATATAATCAATACACCCAACATTGATATTGTGACTATAACAAATGAGAGACGAAGAAGAGCTTAGCACATTAAAGAAGAAAATAAGAAGTGACTACACTCTGACTATCTACCTGCAACAGGGAAACCGCTCACCATCTACAATTGTTACAAGACACACGAGAAGGAAAGGGACAGAACACACAAATCTCATCACCAGTGTTTATGAAGAATGCTAATGTGAAAATGCATGCTATATATGGATCTGGTAGCCGTATACATGTGAATGCATCATGTAATGCTACTCCGAGTCTCATCTGACTGTATTTCGCTTCAAACTCATATGCACAATTGGTCATGTGATGGGAGAAAGCTTCCATAATCTTTTTTTACATTGGAGTGAATGCAGGAGGACACACAACAAAGGGGGCTCTGTCTGTATCTGTCATTTAATGTCCGTTGCTGTCACCCTTTGACACATGACTGCAACAGACATTGACAATGGTAGTGAGAACACGGTGTCTGATCTGTCACGTTATAGATAGGGTTGAGCCGATCCTGACTTTTCAGGATCGATTTTAAAATCCGATTTCCGATCACTTTTCATTCGAACCCGATCTCGATCCCAATGCAAGTCAATGGGATTTTTTTATTAATCGGAGATCGGATTTTAAAAGCAATCCTATTCACTATACAGCATGGAATCTAACAATTGTTAGAATCCACGCTGTGTAGTGAATCACTAAGTAGCCAGAGGATTTTTTTTTATCCTCTGGCTACTTAGTCCCCTCCTGGTGTCCACTTACCTCCAGAGATGGCTGCTCCGCTGCTCTTCGCCTCGCTGCCGCTCCAGCTGCAGTCTTCTTCTCCCTTCACTGCCCCCTCCCAGCCAGGTTAGGAGAGTGTGTGCGGGTACTGGGAGGGGAGAAGTCACATCTCCCCGCCCTGTACCCGCCCACACTCTCCTAACCCGCCCACACTCTCCTTACCTGGCAGGGAGGGAGCAGCGTGGCAAAGAAGACGGGAGCGGCAGCAAGGTGAAGAGCAGCGGAGCAGCCATCTCTGGAGGTAAGTAGCTACTAGAGATGTTACTTTAGTCTCCCATTAGAATGAATGGAGGCAGCCAGCACACAGGGGGTTAAGGCTGTGTGCCGGCTGCTTCCATTCATTCCTATGGAACCGCAGCCGAGCCTTCACACTGAGTATACACTATATACTTAGTATGAAGGCATTGTGGGAAATACTACCGATCTCGATCCCACCTAAAAAGATCGTGTTCGGAATTCCGATCGCGATCGTGAAATTTTCTCGATCGCCGATCAGAATCCGATTTTTTCCGAACACGATCGCTCAACCCTAGTTATAGAGCAAGAGAACCTGAACAGATTGATATATAGTTTTGTGGGGAAGTAATCAGTATAGCTAGTATGTTATTGATTGAAATTCATGATCTTTCTAAAATTAGGAGTCTGGTGGGCGGTCCTAATCTATGATTGATAGCTATCTCAAAATGCAAGCTCATACAGGGAATCGCTTACTGGGACCACCCACTGGACTCTTAAGCATAGAAAGAGCAGAGATAGCAAAAACTTATACTAGCATGGATATCAAAAAGATTATACAGAATCTTACCCCACAAAACTACATATCAATCTGTTCAGCTTCTCATGCTGGTGGCAGGTCAGACGGAGAGAATCATGCAGAGAGAAAAGTACTTCAAACAGCACTATTCTCTCCGCATGATTTTGCGGACACCGCAAGGAAAACACACAGACAACACTACAGTTTATGGGGTCCATGTGCTTTCTTTGCTAACCGCTTTTTAATGTGTTTGGTATTCCATTTGGGGGGGTCCCCAAGCGGACTCCTCTAATGGAATACTGAAAGCAGATGTGAACCAGACCTTATATATTTTCCGAATCTTGGAGTGCCACTTGATTCTATGACAAATCACTATTACTTAGTGATGACGGGAAGAAGTCATCATTTCCTAATGATATTTAATGTTATTACTGAAACAATCAGACATAGAATAAAGTAGACATCAAGCTGCATACTTCGTGTAAACTAAAGAGAATCACTCTGGGGTGAAAGATAAGAGGTCATGTTAATTACAATGTAATTAAAACTCTCCTAAATAACTGGCAGCTAATGTCCCCGTGCACACAAAGTGGCCGCTTACTCGCAATATGCTTAAAAAGAGAGTCAATAGTAATTAAATGTTATGGACCTGATAATCCCAACTGAGACTTGAAAAATGCTATTTATCTTCCATTTCTGACACCTAGGGGTATTCAAGTCAAAAATGAACTTTTGTTCTGCGTCTCATGTAGTCAAAGGAAATGGCAGAATAATTATACAGAAAACATGCCATTGGATTTGTAGATATTCCCTTGACCAAAGTATGTCCATAGGCCATTGATTGTGTCATAGCCAGACACTAGAGATGAGCGAGTAGCGAAATATTCGAGATTCGATTTTCGTTTTGAGTAGAGCCTCAATATTCGACTACTCGATCGAATATCGAATCCCATTATAGTCTGTGGGAAAAAATGCTCGTTTCAGGGGAAACCACTATTTGACTAAAGGAGAGTCACCAAGTCCACAAGTAGCAGGAGGAGAGTGTTTGGGAGGAGCGCTGTGCAGGTAAAGCACACGGACCCCACAGACTATAACAGGGCCGTGTGCTTTAACTGCACAGCGCTTGCAGTTGCTCTGATATTCCGTTTGGGGGGTGGGTCCTCCTGTGGACTCCTTCCAGACGGGAGGCAAGCAATAATGTGAACTAACTCATGCTGCAGAGCCAGCGTTGATTAGCCGAATGCTATACAGTGTACAGCATTCGGCCAATCAACGCTGGTTCTGCAGCAGGCTCTTTGCTAGTCGGGAGAGCTGGCAGCTTGCGGTTATGCGGGAGCTGACTTTTTCTCATAGGAATGCATTGACCAGTGTTGATTAGCCGAATGCTATACAATGTACAGCATTCGGCCAATCAACGCTGGTTCTGCCGGAGGCTCATCTGTGAGGAGGCGGAGCCTAATATCGAACCACAGCAGTCTCCATTGTGGTCCAATCTTAGACTCCGCCTCGTCACAGACGATCCTCCGGCAGAACTAGTGTTGATTGGCCGAATGCTGTACACTGTATAGCATTTGGCCAATCAATGCTGGTTCTGAATCGAATCTTTACTAGGAGTAGTATTTGAATGAGTACGAGTATTTCGAATATCGTAGTATTTTATCTTATACCTACTCGATTGAATACTACTCGCTCATTTCTACCAGACACTTATAATGTCGTAAACAGG